>NW_024424230.1:13843252-14168919 GCF_017311325.1 Ursus maritimus | reverse complement strand
CCCCCCCCCCCCCCCCCCCCCCCCCGTCACCACGTGAGGACATAGAAGAAAACCAGGAAGCAAGTCTCACCAGACCCGAATCTGCTGGCACTTTGAGCTCAGGCTTCCCAGCCTGCAAAACAGAGAAATAAATGTTTGTTGTTTAAACCACCATCTATGCTCCTTTTGTTACAGTAGCCTGAACAGCCTAAGACACTTGTCTTTTGTTCTCCCGCTCTGAGCTAGGCGCAAGCTCTCCTCAAGGAAAGCAGACGCACCCTTCCCACAGATGGGAGAAGGCAGCCGCTCAGAGCGGAAGCCGGTGAGCTGCGGATGGCCTCGCTGACTGGCTGGCCGGCAGGGTGCCCCCCACAGAGCCCCCAACCCCATATCCCCTAGCCTGGAAGGCTCTAGATCATCTACAGAACAACCATGCCTAAAGTCTGAGGGTCCCCCAGCAAACCCACTGGCTTGCTGGTGCAAACATGCAAAGCCCCAGGGCACACCCCAGACTTCTGGAAGCCAAGCCTGAACAACAGCAACAGAGGGACCCATTAACAGCAGTGGCACCTGAGGGGAGGGGACCCGAGACTGGGGAGGCCTGATAGAAGTACTCGCCTAGTTTAGGGCTCAGGTAATCCCACTCCTTCCCTGTGGGGAGCTGCTGGTCCCTCAGGGGCTCAAGGAGCTTCTTCTTCCTGAAGCCTCAGCCTGTCCCTCTCAGTTCTTTGGTCACATGTGTTCTTATTAGGGCATCGGGGAGTGTCCCCTCCTACTCTTCCATTCTTATCTCCTCGACAAAGGGGTCTTGTTGGTGTCAAGGACAGAATGGAAGCCTCAAGAAAATGTATACTGCAGGTCCCATTGGTGGAGTGACAGGATCACACATTGGCAAGCTCCTCGCTGAACTCCATTCAGTGGGTCTGTGAGGCTGGACTGACGGGGTGCAGGTGGTCATGAGGAACTAGGCAGGGACTGGCTGGGATCTGAGGGTGACATGGCTGCCTCAGAGGCGGAGGGAGGAAGGGGAAGGAGATCCCTGCGATGCTGACATGATCCCCTGCAGGCTGCCAGGGTAGGGGCTCAGACAGGGTTGCAGGGCAGAAGCCCCTATAAGTTCAGAAGTGTTGCTCCCCATGTGGCACCCCCCCTAAGAACTGAGACTCTGATCAGGAGCAGCCCTAGTCAAGGAGCCAGTTCAAGAAGGTACAGAACCTAGACAGAGAGGCAATGACAGCACCCAGCCTGGTCCTGGCTCTCTCTGCCTTACTCCCCAGGTCCCTTCAATTCTCCACGTTTCCTCGGGCCTCACAGTGAATCGAGACCTCACAGAAGGTGGGTCCAGACTTGACAGAAAGCCGTCAAATGTTGCCGTGCGCGCTGCTGTATTTCTGAGGAAGTTCTGCCCTTCACCTGTGCTCGTCCCCTCAGCCGGGTGTATGGGCTTCCTCGGGCTGCCACAACAAGGGCCACAAACTGGGTGGCTTCCAACAACAGAGTTTGATTGTCTCACAGTTCTGGAGGCCAGAGGTCTGAAATCAGGGAGGCAGCAGCATTGCTTCCTCCGGGAGGGCCCTAAGGGAGGGTCTGTTCCGTGCCTCTCTTCTAGCTTCTGATGGTTGCTGGCAATCTGTGGCTTTCTGTGGCCCTCTCCACTGTGTGTCTGTGTCTCTTGTCCTCTTCTTACAAGGACCCCAGTCATTTTGGATTAGGGGCTGGCCCTACGTTAGTGTGACCCCACCTTAACTTGATGACATCTGCAAAGACACTTTTTCCAAACAAGGTCATGTTCACAGGTACCAACAGTTAGGACTTGAAAATATCTTTTGAGGGGAGCGGACACTACTCAACCTACAACACCCGGATAATAAGACAGAGACCTAGAGTGACTTCCGCACAGACTCTGCGGCCTGCAATGAAGTCATTCAACCTCTTTGGGCTGCCCCTTTCCTGCTTGTACAGGAAGGAGTAAAATTAGACAGTCTCTTCCAGGCCTAAAGGTCTTCGAATCTGTGTTCTCCTCTGATATTCCCTCTACTTCCTCCTTCGGTTCGAGATGAGGGCCTGGTGCCCACATAGCTGCCCTCCCTTCCTCCTCTCTGTGTGCTTGTGAATCCTAAAGGCAAGGGCTTTTGTCCAAGATGGCGGGTCCTACTCTCAACTTCTGGCGTGATGACCGAATGAGGGTCTCTGTGTGCACACAAATTCGCTCAGCTCCCTCCTGGCCTGGCGGCCACTGACCAGCCACCTCACTCCACACCTTGCAGCAGGCTCCTGCCCTCACGAGCACGTCTCCCTGCTCCTTGGATTTACTTCTCAGCCCCTTCTCTCATCTCCCTGATACATCAGATTTCCTGTCTCCCTCCCTCCCCCCACCCTTCTGAGTTGCCTGTCAGCCCAAGCGCTCTGTTTTCTGCCTTTCTCCCTGCAAACACCTTTGTTTATAGAGAACACACAGAGCTGGACGTGTTGCCTGTAGACGGGCCGCAGGCTGCAGGTGCTGCACAGCAAGCTACCGGCTGAGGCTGGAGCCCATGATGTCCCCTGTGTGCTGCTGCTGGCCTGCTGCAGCTGCCCCTGCCCCCGAGCCTCAGGTTCTCCTGTGGCTAATGAAGGAGTGGGACTCAATGGGAGTAATAGTCTTCCGACAAGCGAACAAGGGGGAGCAGGGGATGTTGGATGTGCCCCCCGGGACCTCACTCCACGGTAACAGGCACGAGGTCACCGAGTCTGTGGCTTCTAGGACAGTGAGGATGAAGCCCGGGCTTACTTCCGACTGACACAG
Organism: Ursus maritimus; assembly: GCF_017311325.1. Lineage (NCBI taxonomy): Eukaryota > Metazoa > Chordata > Mammalia > Carnivora > Ursidae > Ursus > Ursus maritimus. Next base: position 14,166,155 of record NW_024424230.1, on the reverse strand, counting down.
CACACTCCCCGGGCACTGGCATCCAAGCTGCTCAGGGAGGCCCCCAGCCCAAAACAAGGTTTTCCAGAGCCCCAGGGACCGGAGCCCAAGGCTGCAGGGGCCCTGAAGAAGCAGAGATCTCTGCATTGAATGCAGAGCCCTGGCCAGCTATTTTGACTCCACATTTCCGGAGGAGTTCTGTGAGTTGTTCTGTAAACTGCGGAGATATGCTGTGTCATGGAAACAGGTGCGGCAAGATCTCCAGGCAGAGGCGGTATTTATCCTTGGTACTCGGGCGAAGGTCAACACACGTGGAGTCCCTCCAGAGCCTGAGCCCAAGGCAAGGGCAAGGTAGGAGAGGTGGCAGGTCCAAGTGCCATGCCCAAAACTCCAGCCACGCTCGGAAGAGACCCTGGTTACCTGTGTCCTGGGTCTTTTGTGAGCACTTCAACGCAGGATCTCGTATCAGCCTCAACTCTCACAGGCATTATTATCACTGTTTTTGGCTGCTGTTTCAGCTGAGGAGAGAGAAGGTAAATCACTTCCCCAGATACACACCGCTAGAGAGAGGTGAACGTTTCAACCTGACTCCAGCCGCTGCTTTTCCTGATACGGCTTGCTGTCTGCACTGGGATGGGGAGGGGGGCGGGAAGGACAGCAGTGCCCTTGTCTCGAAGGGGTAACAAGTTTCACCAGATGACTTTGTTTCTCTGTGAGGAGTCCTGCATGTTTGCTGGGGAGAAAAGGGGCTTGCAGCAAAGGGAAGAGGAAGGACTCCAGGGTGAGGCAGAGGGCTCTTCTTTCCCGGGGTGTGGGGATGTGGTGGGAAGGACGGGGGAGAGGCAAAGGGACAGAGATCTCTTCCGTTTAGAAGGATAGCCTCATGCTTGGACCTTTCCATGGTCTCAGACTGGCCTCCTCTCGAAGAGGTGTAAATGAGTGGGGTTTCTCCACGGCTTCCTTCCTGAGTCCTGGCCAAGTCCACCTAGAAAAGCTCAGATCCTACCGATTCAACGTTCATGTCTTTCTCCCTCCTGCCACCCACTTTGCTACCCCAGATGAAGTGGCAATAAAAAAATGAGGGAGATCAATGACATGAAAACAGGCAGAGGGCATACCCTGGACCAATCCGGGTATGAAAAACTTGGGAAAATGTCACATTTTTGGTTTTGATTTCTCTGCCATTAGAGCAATTCTTGGTCATGGTGGCAGAACTTTAGGGCTCCAAGATGGCACTTTTTATTACTAAGTGTCCTGTACAAGATGCTAGAACCCAGCTGATATTACTAGCTCCACTTCAGAGGTGAGGAAGCTGAGCCTGGGAGAAACACCAGACCTGCCTGGGCTCAGCGTAGACAAATCGGCAGAGACTCATTGAAATAAGAGCGTCAGACAAAGGCTGAAGTTCGGTCTTCCAGCAACGGGCTAAAGAAGGTGTCTTCTTTTGTCTAGAGCAATAAAAATCAGGATTTTAAAGTGTGTTCCCTTACTTACCCTGGAGGGCTCAAGAACTCTTTCTTCTTGCTTTTTATGACTCTGGTTTTGCCTATAGAAGTAAGTGGCGCTATAAATCCCAAATAGCTTCCTACCTGCTGTTCTTCCCTAGTGAGATTTGAAGTGGTTACTAGGATGGGCTCGGGCTCTGCAAAATGATAGGAAACCTGGGGAGTTGGCTTTCTGCTCAGATTTACCAGGGAGAGAGGGTAATTTAAATGGCATTTCATTATCTCAAAAGAGGTGGCAGTAAATACGTTCTTTACCGAGAACAGACACTTAACTAATTTCTATTACTGGAGATCTCTCTATTGGAATTAGAGTAAAACTCCCAAGTTCAAACACTTTGCCTTTCCTGATTAGACAGTCTGGTACTAAATTGTCCCTCTTTAAGGCCATTTGGAAATCATCATTCCCTTCAGCAGTGAACGCCCGTAGGGAAGAAAGGCACTCAGTACCATGTGTGCCCCAACTCCTCTACGGCCCTGCTCATGCTGGACCACGGAGGGCCGCCTCCTCCCTTCCAGATGGAAGAAATTGGTTGACAGTCTGCAAGTTGTCTTTTAAAGAGCACAACACCTGCTCCAGGCCCCAGGTTGTTGAGAAGTACACATTAAGCCAGAGTCTCATTGCAGCTGTCACAACTGGAATGATTGACAGCTGGGGAACCTCACGAATACCGCAAGATTGCAGCAAAGCTTTGATTGCTATTGAGGCTCTCACATTTGCAGAGGCAGCATTTTTCTTTGCTCTTCAAGAATGTTTGCTAACACTCACACCCAGCATGGAAACTCTATAATGTGCGGAGGAGGAGGCCAGCGGTGTGCAAAACTCGGGTGTGTTTCTGTTGTTGTTGTTTCTCCTTGATTTTATCTTGACCAAGTCAACTCTGGTTTTCCTTCTCTTGGACAAAGGAGGAGTTGAACAGAAGTGACTCAGCCTGTGATTCGTACTAGGATATGACACAGATTTGCTCTTGACCTCTGAAAACCGTTGCCGAGTTCCTCTATGTGATAGGAAGTGACGGCAGAGCAAGCGGTTTTAAGGTAAATAAATCAAAGTGCCGTCTTCACTGGCAACCAAGAAGGGTCACGTGTGTACATCTGGTTAAATAAAACTCTGCAGTAACAAGAGGATTAGTCTGTGGTCAGTAAGGATATTTTCAAAGAGTCTTGACTTGATGTGTGAAGTCACTGGTGACTAATGGTGAAAAATGGGACTTTTCCCCCAAAATTACTACTTGTAGTAGAGCTGTATCATAAGGGGACTGAGTTCCACTAACTGGAAGAGTTTTTGGAAATAGCGATTGTGTTAGTTATGAAGCTATTGCTTCTCTGCTCCAAACATACTGTTTTATGCTCTGTTTTGTTATTCTGGGGCTGGGATACTGCAAACTCCATTTCCTCTTTTTTCTACTCTTTAAAAAAGCCTTTAACTGGTATATAGCTTTATTTTATTAATATCTATTCCAAATAAAAAAAGAGTTTTGAAATCCATTACATGGAGTGTTTTACTCCCAACAAAATTCTTTCAAATGGAGCATTTTTTGGAAATGGAATGTGTAATGAACCCTCTAGGGTCAGAGACTGTAGTCTGGGTTAGTCTCCCATCAGCAGTAAGAAGCATAAGTTAGATGCCACTGTAGCAGTTCTGAGAAAGACCTGGCTACTTCACGAATCTCATGGTAGGTAGATAATTACAAAAACTATTGCAAATCTCCAAGGCTGCATAAAACTATGTTCCCTACAATATTCCCCTGCCATGGTCTGAATATTTGCATTTGCCAAAATTCGTTTATTGAACTCTTAACCCCCAAAGATAATGGTGTTAGGCGGTAGGGAATTTGGGGGGTGCTTGTCATGGTGCAAGGGCAGAGCCTTCATGAATAGAATTAGTGTCTTCTAAAGGCTCCGGAGAGAGTCCCAGCCCCTTCCACCAGGTGAGGACACGAGAGAAGGCACCAGTTGTGAACCAGAAACAGGGCTCTCACCAGAACACGATCACCAGAATGCAAGCATGCTGGTGCCTTGGTTTTGAACTCCCAGACTCCAGAACTGAACGAAATACACTTCTGTTGTTCCTAAGCCCCCCAGTCTGTGGTATTTTGCTCTAGCAGCCCAAGGAGACTAAGACACTACCCCCAACTGACCACTCTGAGCTAGGAAGAAGTAACCGCTGAGAACTGTGGAAGCCCTCAGGACCCCGAGGAATCCCCTTGAAGGTCCTGCACAACAGGACATGACTGATCACGTTCCCAACAAAAGTGACCCAAAGCAGAGTCCTATGCCCCATTCCTAAACCGAGGAGAGAGACAACACAGTAAAAGAGGCTCTGGTGAGTCAATGGCCAAGGAGATGTGAACCACTAGGTCAAATTCCCTCTCCAAACTGAAGTTGTTAATCCCCACGTTAGACGTTGTTCACACACTGACATTGCTGATGGCCAGTTCCTGAAGCTTTCTCTTGAAGTTCCGATATTCACAAGTGCTATTGCTGATTGGCAGCTCACTGTAGCATTTTCCCTACAGAATACATTAAGGAAAACATATAGAAAGAGAGCCACATTGAGATGCAGATGCTTGGTAAGCCGCTCAGAACATGGGGGACTGGCTCTGCACTCCAGCCTCCAGGGTAAGAGAGTCAGGACTTGGGTTATGGCCTAACATATGACCTATCAGGTCATGTCTCTGGAATTCCAATTCCTAAGTCCTGGCTCTTCCAGGTAATTTGCTAATGGTTCCCAAGAAGAGTCTAGCAAATAGTCAAAGCCAAAAAAGTTAAATCTGCAAATGCCAAGGGTCTAGTCTGTATATTGACTTTTGTTCATAGATTTTGATTAAAACCTAGTAACTAAAGTTCATAAAATTGAGAATACAGCATGTTAGATTGGAAATAGAATGAAATTTAGAAAGTAGGTTTTACATATAAGTTCTTGGGCATAGTTTTTGACCTCCTTGAGTCTTGGTTTCCTTATCAGTAAAATAAAGCTAATAATGATATCTACTTCCCCCTGTTATTGTGAAGATAAATGCAACATTTTAAGCCAAAACACTTTACAACAAAGAGAAACCATGTTACAATTCTTGGATAACCCCAGGGGCTAACACAGTGTCTAACATGTAATGGGTGTTCAGAAAATGTTTGTTGACTGACTAACTGAATGAATGAATCCCATGATTTATTGAAATGCCCTGACAGCACCTTTGTGCAATGAAAGAGTTGAGATAGCTCTTAAAGGAGCCCTTCTTCAAGGAAGAAGCAACCCAGACATTTGAAGGATCTGGACCATTTAAGTTCTTAGATTATGTTATATCTCATTTAAATGTGAACCTTATCCTGAGAAGCTTTATGAACTTTCCAGGAATTATATCATGAATCATGATTCCTTCTGATAAGAAAGGGTGCAAGAAAAAAAAAAAAGCCTGCCAGTTACAGCAGCTGTGAACAGCTTGAAGAAACTGAGGTTCAGGCTGCTTACCCAGAACGGTGACACTGGGCCCTGGGCTTTCTGGCGCTCAGAGATCGGTTGTTGCCAGAAATCAGCATAAAGAATGGGTAAAACCTGTCTTTGGGCTATAGGTAACCTAATTGCATTTCTCCAGGCAGGCCATATTCTTATTTCTTCTCCCCTCTTCTAGAAAGGAGAAAAGAAATTGATGCTCTCCACCAATTCTCGGTATGTATAACCTGGCGGTGGAATTTGCTCAGTAAATAGAGTTGCAGGTCTGGCTTTTCCGTACAACAGACTCACTATTTAGATAAAATAGGTCATGGAGATCATTTGACCAATAGCCACTTAATTCTCTTATTAACATCCATGGCCTCACCACTGTGTTTTTCGAATGCTGCAGGGAAACAGAAAGATGTGCTTGTTGCTGGCTTCCCCTCGCCCTGTTTCACTACCACTAGCAGACCCATCACAGGCCAGATGAATCTCGTAAGTGCTATCGGCGAAAATTTCCAGGAATCCAAAGATGTTTTTTACATTGCTGAAAGTGCTGGGCATTATACTTAAATGTTAGGCAAAGCCGTAAATAAAACTCGAGCCTATTTATAGGTGGCATTAGTCCTTCTGCGTCTTCTTGCTAAGGCACCAAGGAAGAGAGCACCACCAAGCCCCTCCCAGCACCAGGAAAGGATGGCCCGGTCCCACTGCCACCAGAGACCACTGAGGAGCATGAAAGGTCGTATCCAGATGATTCATTGTTGGAAATAGAAAGTAGTAAGCAACCTGTGATAAAGGAATTGCAGAAAAAGATTAATTTTTTTTGACCAGCTGGGATGCAATCAAGGATGCTAAAAATAGTAGTTTTGGGGTGGTGTCTTATAATCATGAGACATTTCACCACTAGGAAATCATTATCGATTTCCTAATAACACACTAAAGCTGTGACTGAGTGTGCCTTTGGAAGGCATGGTACAACGGATTGTCTGGTTGCCTACCACTTCCATTGGCCATGAGCCTCTTGAGGCCCCAACATCTAGGAGATGTAGGGAGAACAAAAGGAAACTTTAAGTAATTACTGTAAGGGTCATGGTGGAGAAGACCTTGGGAATCTTCATAGCAGCACCTCTTCTGAGGATACAAAGGGCCATCTGATAACTGGGACAAGAGGGCTCTGGCAAGGGCAGAGGGAAGTAATGGTGGGGTGCATTATCAAAGGTGACCAGCCCCTTTGGAGAAGATCAGAGGTCTACTCAGGAAGGGCAACAAATGACAGAAAATCATATTTATGTTTAATATTTGTCATTTACTCTACCATTATCTTATTCTGCTTGGGCTGCTAAATTATGAAAATACAATCTGTCGGGTGGTTAAAAAAATGAACATTTATTTCATACAGTTCTGGAGGCTGAAAAATCCAAGATCAAGGTGCCAGCACGTTGGGAATCTGGTGAGATCCTGCTTCCCAGGACTCCACTGATCACCAGTTCCCTTAGGCTCTCTAGACTTCAAAGTTCTCTTTCACCCCCTCACCCCTCGTGGGCAGAGTGGTAAGTGGAATCCCTGGAGAGTGCCAGGGAATCCCAAATCTGTCGTTGGCTAACTGTGGGGATGTGGAAACTTTCCTTTTCTTGAACTTCATTTCTTCACAAGGATAATAATAACTACATGGGGATTCTGTGGAGTTTAAGTGTCCAAGAAAGTCACTATCATAGTTTGTAGCACTCAGGCACCCGATTAAAAAACACAACTGGGGGCGCCTGGGTGGCACAGCGGTTAAAGCGTCTGCCTTCAGCTCAGGGCGTGATCCCAGCGTTCCGGGATCGGGCCCCACATCAGGCTCCTCTGCTATGAGCCTGCTTCTCCCTCTCCCACTCCCCCTGCTTGTGTTCCCTCTCTTGCTGGCTGTCTCTATCTCTGTCAAATAAATAAATAAAATCTTAAAAAAAAAAACACACAACTGATCGGATACACGCTATATTTTAGCAACCTCCTCCTCTACAGGGTTGACAGCTGTCAGATCCAGTGACACACTAGGGAAGCGTGGGAAGAAGGGTGGCCCAGAAGTGTTCAAAAATAAGGATCACTGCAGTAGAGCATACATCCTCTCCTCTAACTAGCTGTATAGCGCCATAGCTATCACTCTGCAAGTATTCGTGCTTTCTTCTTCGGTTACAGTAAGTGATTATTGTCAACTATGACTTTTTAGGGTCACAGAGTGGTGATTCAACAGAGCAAAAGACTCACAGTCACACCAAAGCCCTACCTCTCCAGAGATAAGTCAGACAAAATCGGACAGGTCTCGTCTAGGAGAGGCAAATAAAAGAAACCTGTAAAAGAAGCCTTTTTAATCTATATGCCCATCATTTATTCAAATGATCCCAAGGGTCTGCTTAGAAGCACTGGGGAAGCATGCCAGGATCTGACTGGGTCCTGGGAGGATTCAGTCAGAAGCAATAAACAACAGCCTGGTACCGTGGGAAATGCACGGGCCCTGCAGACCAGAGACAGCTTCCTACTCCAGCCCTCCTCTTGCTGGTCATGTGACTGTAGGCAAGTTCCCTAACTTCGCCTCAGTTCCTATCTCTGTGAAATGAGGTCATTAATGTCTACTTTGCAAGGTTGCAGGGAGCACTAAATGAAGTGAGGCCCATTAAGCCCTTGGCCATAAACATTTCTTTTTCCTCCTTCTTGAATTCCTCTTATGGTATATCAGGCTTAGGTCATATCATCAATGGTTAGCTTATTCCATTCTTTATCATATAGACTGACAATTCTTACGTGGGGACAATGTATACCACCATACAGTAAGTGATTTGTCCAAGAGAGTTAAAAAGATTTACCAAAGGTCTAACCGCCCTTCTAGAAGATAAGCCACTGGAAGGCGAGGAATATGTCTTACTCATCTTTACATCCTCCAGAGTGTCAACGTAGCAGAGCTCCACAGGTGTTGTGGAAACTCGTCAGTTTGTCTCAAAACATTCAGATGTTCCATTTTATTAGCTCTACAAGGCATCCCCAAAATAAATCATAGGGAGTCTCAATAATTGTAAGACACACCTTGTTCAGTAGTTTCCATCTTGAGGTTTTCAACTCTTGGGTTTCTGAAGGGCATTGTTAGGCAGGGCACGGAGGAGAATTCCCAGACAGTGTCACGGGGTAGCCGATCGGACATTTCCTATCTGTGCACATGCATCATCTTCTCACACCTAGATTATTATTTTGTTCTTGTCCAAATGTACTGAATTAAAACAAAATGGCTGGATCGACTATTCCAGAGGTAACTGCTATTTCTATTTCTGTTCGTACTCAGCTGGGAAGAATCATTTTTAAGTGTAGGTTAAGGGCAGAGACTACAGGTCTTTGAAGTGTTCCTTTCAACCCAACTCACAAGGGAATATTTCCCTATTCTCACTAGCTTACCTAGACTTCTAAAATCTCCTGCACTAAAGGTGAAGGCAATGCCCATCTGCCATCCTCTCAGCCAACATCAACAGGCTCTTGGCTTATGAGTTGCCATAACCACGAACAGAGCTCTTCCTTCAGATCTCTGGAGGCATCAGGCAATTTCTGATCCACCAAACTTTGAACTTCTTTCTCTCTACCTGGAAAACTATGTCATTGCCATCCTAAGCTCTAACATCACCCCTTCTCCAGTTTGCTGAATGAGCCCTACGTCTTATCCTACAGGTTCCCTTTGCTCCAAGAAGCCCTCCTTGCCTACATGTTTCCATAGCATGGGGTTTGTTTCCCCATTGTCATCCATTAATATTCAATGAAACAAGTGCTATTTATGACTGTTCAGGTCCCGTTACACTGTGAATCTCATGTGACCAGGGATAGGTCTGTCTTACTAATCATTGTTTCTCTAGTGCCTGCCACAACGCCACTTACTGTTTGTAGCACTCACCGCTGCTCTTCTTCCAGTTAGCAAGCATCTCCCTACCCAACCACATATATTAAATAAAAACTTATTTTTTGTATTAATGACATAAATAAATGTGTACCAACCTCCAATCAGCACAAATTAGTTTCCTTTGGTTATAAGCAATAGAAACTATGATTACAGCAACCCTTTTGCAAGACATCTGCTGGCTCAGATTATGGAAACCCAAGTCTAGAAGTGTGGATCCAGAGGGGGAGGTCAGAGACTTTCCATTGCTACTTGCAATCTTATCAAAGTATTGTGTCTGTTAGCCATGGATGCCAAGTGTTCTTAGTCTTTTTCTCATTCTGCTCAAAATGTAAATTCCAGGGCCTTGGTCCCCCATCCCATTCTTTGGCTAGGGGAAGACAGGACATCTTAAGTAATAGTCTCACCAAACTATACGGAATGGAGGAGAAATAATTTTTCACAAGGAACTGAAGTGCTATGACTAAAATTGGTAGTGGATGCCAGATCACCCTAAGAATTCTTACTTTGATAAAATATGCGCTGTCACCACATTCAGTCAATTAAGTTATAATCAGAAGCAAATAAATTTAACATTTTTTGTTAGCCTGAGTAAGCTTATGATGTATCATGTTCTTGAAACAAAAATCTATTTTTAATGCACTTTAAATTTAGCCTTGAGAAAGAAAAACTCAATAGGGTATAAGCAGAAAACAACTCTGTTTCCCCTCGCTGTCTGTTTGAGCTATTTCTGCCCCACACCCTCCCAGATGAACTCTTGGCTAGTTCCCATATCTCTGTCAGGCACCCTTTGATAAGAGAAAGTTCTCCAGTCACTCTTAGAACCAGGGATAGCCTCCGTTCAGTAAATTTCCTCTTCAGTGTAACAGATAAAACTGGGAACCTCATTGAAAGTTCTTGCCTCTAGATTAGCTTTGCTTCTGGCTGGGAGCCCGAAGGGGGAGGGGATGGTAGGGTTGACTTCTTTCTGTTTTCTCGGCCTTTCATCTTCCTCTCTGTCTGAATCCTTCCAGATAAAACCTGAAGGTGGGACTGGGGGTCAAGCTACTGGAAAGAGAAGCACCAGAAAGATCTTACTTGGCGGCTACTGTTAATATCTGCTCAAGTGTTCAATGAATATGGGTGATTCCCTTGCTGACTTTCTCTCACGGACATCTACGAGAAACATCCACCTGCAGTTCTCTTGACTGAAAAGGTAAGGGCTCTCTTCCAGCTGTCTTCTTATGACATTTCTATTAGCTTCTGCATCCAAAAGTGCACCCCCATCTTTTCCTGGCAGGACTCCATCTTGGGTGAGCTCCCTCTGAGTGGCCTATGTTTAGTCTACGGTATGCCTCTGCCTTACCATCATCGGAAGCCCGGCCTTCTCCCAATAGTGCCACCAGGGAGAAGGGGAAAATGTCATCACACTTCAACACCCTTGTTTAAAGATATTCTCCGGATGCCTTCAACATCAGTCCTTTCCTATCCTTAAGGTAACAAGATAGGCTCACAGGATGCCTCATGTGCAAGGCCTTCATAGGTGGTCTAGCACCCCACTTTGGAACGTGAGGGTACTTGCCATCTATTATTTGGCTCTGGGTCATTGATCAAGTACCGTTTTAACACGTTGAGGTACACACATTATTCCATTGCTTGAATGTTGATCAAGCCCCAGGCGCTGCGAGTCATGTTCAAGCAAACACGAATTAGGCTCCCTGCCCTCTAGAAGTTCTTAACATACACTGTAAGGTAGAAAGAAGCACATGTTTAAAAAAATCACAGTAATCAAATATTCTTAATAAGTATGATCTTAAAAAAACAGTTGGCCCTTTCTGATGCTTAGTCTCCTTACCTTTAAAAATGAGGGGCTGGTTCCTCAAAATACAGAATCATCATATGATCCAGCGATGTCACTCCTAAGTATACACCCCAAATAACTGAAGTTTAGGGCTCAAACAGGTACTTGTACACCAGTGTTCACAAGAACCAAAAAGTGGAAACAACTCGAGTGTCCATCAGCAGATGAATGGATAAACAGAATGTGGTATAAACATAGAATGGAATATTATTCACCCACAAAACACATAAAATTCTGATGCCTTAAACTCTGCTACCACACGGTTGAACCTTGAAGATGTTATGCTACGTGAAATAAAGCAGACACAGAAGGCAAAGATTACGTGATTCCACATATATGAGGTACCTCAGACGGTCAAGTTCGTAGAGACAGAAAACAGAATGGTGGTTACCACTGGTGAAGGGAGGGGGGCTGAGGAGTTAGCTTAAGGGGCACAGAGTTTCTGTTCGGGAAGATGAAAAAGACCTGGAAACAGCGGTGATGGTTTGCAATACATTGTAAATGTATTAAATGCCACAGAATTGTACACTTAAAAGTGGTTGAAATGGCAAATTTTATCTTACGGATATTATACCATGATAAAAAAAAAAAAATGAGGATCTGGGCGTGAGAAGCCCCCATGGTTCTGTTGGATTCTAGCTAAGTTCTCTGAAGTATGGAAATTGCTACTATGGTGAAAATTATTTTCAGTTGATTCACAATAGAGTTTTATTTCCAGCTTCTAGGAAAAGAAGGAAACTGAATCCACCCCTCAAGTTCACCTCGACCATGAGAGGGAGGCTGGGCAATGGAGTCAGACGACTGAGCCAATGTCTTTCTGATCCTCACAAACCACAGCTGTCAAGAAGCTCTTTAATTTATTCATTTATTGACTGTGAAAATCATGGTTAACGTCTGAAGTGGCCCTTCTCAGCCAGAAAGTTCAATTATATAGTGTGAAGTAAAGTGAGGCAGTGATTTCTGGGGATGGGGGATGGCGGTGAGGGAACCGGGGTTTCAATGGTTTGGGGAAATAAGCAGAAATTAGAGAGTGAGACTTACAGAAAAACTGAAAATGCCACTGAGCTGCCACCTTGGATCTGGGGGGTGGAGAGGCTGTTGTATTTTGAAGGAAATTCCAAGAAACAGTAGAAATGAGATCCCAGGAATTCGACGATCCATAGAACCTGAGGTTTTACCGCCTGGATAATGGAGGTGACAGGCCGCTGGGAAGACTTAATTGACACTGAATCGTTCACAAGCCTCTTTTCCGAACAGAAGCGTGTTAAGGCCGCGGTTTTGTGAAATGTCACACCTCCACCTCTCAGCACCCAGCGAGAGTTTAGATGAGGCGGTTACCAGAAGTTGGGCTACAGGGGGGAGGGAAAGTGGAAAATGCAGTGTTTCCGACAGCATTTCTGCCCAAAGGAAGAGGCATCTGCAGTGTTTCTAGTAAACATGCCCTGTCAGAAATTTCTGCCTCTTGCCCAATTCTTAGGCCCCAAATCACCTCAGCTGCACGGTTTCTGTCCCAGCTCACCACTGAAAGGTTGAATTCTGAGAAGAGGCTTTCTTCTAAATGAGTGATGTTAATTGGCCTCATCTGAAGGGAAGGGGGTTGCCCGCAGGGATGAGGGGCTTATCTGTGGAGAGCAGCCTCTGAGAGCACGCAGGATTTGTAGTCTGTCCAGCCCAGCGGGGGTTGGCTTTGCTGGAATGGCTGCCGCCTCACAGCTTGTTAACAGCATTACTCACCTGGGAAGGCTCACGTGACCCTGTTTTGTATTTCCACTTCCTCATTCACAGATCATGCACTATTCTATTCATTTTGGCCACAGGTTCTCCCCTCTGGGGGCTACACAAATTTATCTGGACTGAAAATGGCTTCCGTTTTCCTTAACCCTGTTTTCTCTCTCCCTCGGGAACCTGCCCTTTGGGGTGATTGCAGTGACAGTGTCTACGGCTGGCCTCTCCCTGATTAAAAAGAGGCCCCCGGTTCTCAAGTGCTAAAGGAAAGGCCTGTGTCAGTTTTCTCCACCTGATTTAGTCTTTAACAAGATTTTGGAACACAGGTTTGGAACGAGAGAGAGCTGGGTTTCAATTCCCGTTCCATCATTTAGTACTTATCTTGATCCAGCTACTTAACCTAAGATTCGGTGTTCCTTTTCTATAAAGTAGGATAAGAAGACACATCCCAAAAGGATCGCTGAAAGAATTTAATAAAATGATGCATGCCAAATGCCCACAACAGCTTAATCCATAAATGGAAGGTCAATCTTTTTATCAGTCAAGGCCATCAATATACGGCCTGCCTTGGCAATTATTGGAAAGATTTTATTTTTGTTGTTTGGTGCTGTGTTTTGCTTCATTTTTAATCGTTTAAGGAAATGCCCTATATTTACCAAAAAATATGTATATATGTAAGGTATAAAGAATAACAACACAATGACCCATGAAACAGTTTAAGAGAAAGATGGCTACCATTACCCAGAAGTACTTACGCTCCACCTCCACCTCATTGTCCCCACCCCCCGACCCCCGATTATTTTGAACTCCGGACTCATTTGCTTTTCTGGTTTATAGTTTTAACTTCATATTTGTATCTCTATACAATATACCCAAACTAGCCTTTTAAAGTTTTATATAAATGTGATCATTCTATGGGTACGCTTCCGAAACTTGCTTTTTTCATTCAATATTAGGTGTCACCCATATGGTCTTGTATAACCGCAATTCTTTCCCTCTTACTCCTTTATGGCATTCAATTATACAAATATACCACAATTTATGTAACCATTCTACTGCCAATGGAAATGCTGACTTTTTCCAGTTTTTTTTTCCTGTTAGGAGGCTGCAATGACAGTGGTAGGGGAGTTCCTGTTATCCACATGCAAAGGTTTCTCTAGGGGAAATCCCTAGGAGGTGAATGGCTGTTATTGTATATGTACATTTTTAAGTTGACTAAATAATGCCGGTTACTTTCTAGTGCAGCTCTAACATGCCCAAAAGCACCGTGTACGTGTTCAAGTTATTTTATATACTCATCAAAATTGGATCTTTATCTAGTTGAAGAAATTCTTCCTTATAACAAGGTCATAAAAATATTCCCCTACTTTGTCTCCTAAAAGTTTTATGGTTCTGCCTTTCACATATAAATGTTTAATCCACCTGGAATGGATTAGTATGTACTATGAGATAGTTTCATTATTTTGGGGGTGAATCACCAACTGATTTTTTTAAAAAGATTTTATTTATTTGAGAAAGAGAGTGAGTAAGAGAGAGAGAAGGAGCAGGGGGAGGGACAGAAGGAGAAGGAGAAGAAGACTCCCCACTGAGCTTGGAACCCCACATGGGGCTGGATCCCAGGACCCCAGGATCAAGACCTGAGCCGAAGGCAGATGCTTAACCGACTGAGCCACCCAAACACCCCACCAACTGATTTTTAAATTATCAATTTAAAATAATCATTTTAGGGGCACCTGGGTGGCTCAGTCGGTTAAGCCACCAACTCTTGATTTCAGCTCAGGTCATGATCTCAGAGTCGTGAGATTGAGCCCCAAGTCAGGCTCTGCGTTGAGCATGGAGCCTGCTTGAGAGTCTCTCTCTCTCTCTCCCTCTCTGCCCCTCCCCCCACCCCCCTCTCGTGCACTATCTCTTTCTCTCTAAAAAAAATTAAAAAATGAAACAAGATATTCATTTTAAGTAATCAATCCTTTACCCGCTGACCAGCACCATTTTAAATACTTCTTCACCCATTAACAGCAGTGTCTAGAGTTTCTGTATATGTATCTGGGTCTGTTTCTGAGCACCTGCTTCAGTTCCATTGGTCAATCTGTCTTTCCAAAGTATTTCCAAATAATACTTCTTGCTACGTTTCTGTAAAGTGAGGCACCCAGCCAATTCTTCAGGGGTGTCTTCACTATTTTTGATCCTTTGCTCTCTGATATAAATTTTCACATCAGCTCATCTGGTTCAAAATAAAACAACCCAAAACCTGTGGGTGTTTTGTATGGTATTGTCTTATCTATAGATAAATTTGGGAAGACTTGACTTCTTTGCTAAATCGTTTTTCCCCCCATCCATTTACACAGTATATTCTTCATTTACTTGTATCTTCATAAATGTGTTTCAGTAAAATTTAATAATTTTGTACATTAAGATCTTGCTCTTTTATTCCAACTGTTTTCTTCCTGGGTATTTTATATATTTTCAGTGCTATCATCATTGGTATCTTTAATTAAATTACATTTTCTAAATGTTTATGGAGGAAATATACAAACAGCTTAATGTTTATATATTATTTTTGCATTAGGCAATCTTTCTAAAGTCTGGTTAACTATAATAATTATTAGAGATCCTTCTGGGGTTTTCTATGCACATAATCATATCATTTGTGTAAAAAGAAGATTGTGCCTTTTCTTTTCCATATCTCACTGGTCTGACCAGGACGTCCACCTTTGTCTTCCTTCTGCTCCTAAAGGCATTACATACAGCCAAACCTCATTATATACGGATTCCACGTCTGCAAACGCACCTGCTTGCCAAGACTTCTCTGTAGCACCGGACTCGATAGAGCGCTTTTGCGGCCATTTGCGGCCATTTGCGGGTGCAGAGTGGCGAAAAATTTGAGTCACTCTCTCTGCACGTTCCCTGTTGCAGGCGAGCAAGGCTCTGCCTTCTAGCTTCAGCCATCATGCTGGAAACGTGTCCGTTTGGTGTCCGTTTAGTGTCATATTTTTCGCATTGTGGCGCTTCGTGTCAGTGATTCCACTGCTAGTGCCAAAGCGCTGTCTAGTGCCCTCCACGCAAGAAGGCTGGCTCGTGACTTAGGAACAAAATACATGTGTTCACATAAGTGTCTTTCGGGCCCATTTGCTATTTCTATGTCTGTGTAAATTATATTTTCCCAGGCACATGTCTATCTCGTTCAAGTTTTCGAATATAGTAGAATATAAATTTCACCATATTTTCTTATATTTTAAATCTTTGAAACACCTATAGTTATGTCCCTTTCATATTTCTCATATTCTACTTGTGCATTTTCTCTTTTTTGTCCTCCATCGATATGATGAGAGACATTCAGATGGGCTAGTAACGCCCCCCGGTGCTAGGGGGGCCTGGCGATGGGAGTACCTGAGAACGAGCTCCTACTTCTTCAGTGGAAATTGCTGTGCTCAACCTTAACGTCCCAGAGGACCCAGGGGACCCTCGTCTGTGGCCCCAATCCATCTTCTCACAAGGGCACCCATGCTAACCCCTGTTGATCTCAGACTCCTCCCCCATGTGGACTGTGGGTCCTAAGTGTCCCCATGCTGTGGCAATTGCCCTTGCCTAGCTGCCATATACCCTAAATGTTCTGAAGATGGGGGAGTCAGGCTGTGACCTAAGGAGCAATTCTCCCCTGGAGCATCCAGAAGGCACACGGCCCTGCCAATGTCGTGATTTTAGCCCATGTTGGACTTCTGACTCCGGAAACGTTTGTGTTGTTTGAAGCCACCAGGTTTGTGGTACTGGGTCATAGCGGCCATAGTAAGCTCTACACCACCTTCTCTGTTGCCTCTGTCTTGCCCACATTTTTAATGCTTCTTTTTCTTTACTTTCTAGCCTTCCCTGTGATTATGTTTCAATCATTACATTGTTTTCTCTACTAGTTTGGAAGTTCTATACTTTCTATTCTTTTTGTGGTTACTAAAGAAATCTAAATTTATCTAAAGACAAGATTATCCATTACCTTTACACTTATCATAAATAATAGAAGGGGAACGCCTGGGTGGCTCAGTCAGTTAAGCAACTGCCTTCAGTTCAGGTCATGATCTCAGGGTCCTGGGTTCGAGTTCTGCATCGGGCTGCTCACTCAATGGGGAGCCTGCTTCTCCCTCTGCCGGCCGCTCCCCCTGCTTGTGCTTATTCTCGCTCTCTCTCTCTCTCTGGCAAATAAATAAATAAAATCTTGAAAAAAATAAATAAATCTATAAATCTATAATAAATATAAGGAACTTAACCATATATCATCACCTCCCTCCCAAATCATGTGTTACTACTAAGTAGTATTTTGATTCTGTAATTAAACACCCCAAATTAAACATTGGGATTTTTTATTTATATAATTCATGATTCATTATATAAAAGGTTTAATCTGTCCAAATATCTGCCATTTGCTTATTATTCCTTACTGCACCTCAGACCTTTCGTATAAGATCACTTTCCTTCTAGCCAAAGTAAATCTCTTCAACTTTCTTTAGTCAAGGATTGTTGTGGAAAACTCAGCTTTTTTTTTTTGTTTTTTTGTTTTTGGTTTGTTTTTGGTCTTGAAATGTTTTGGTTTTGCCTTGTTCTTTTTTCTGTTTACTACTTTGTCAGGGCATGATTTCAGTACAGTAAATTTCACATATTTACAATGTACAATCTGATGAGTCCAACAGATGTCAAAACCTGTGAAACCAGCACCACAATCAAGATACAGAACATTTCCATCACCCAAGGCTTCTTCATGCCCTTGGCACGCCATCCTTCCCGTACCCCCTGTCCCTGGGCAACCACTTTGTTTACTTCAACTATAGATTAGTTTCCTTTTTTCTAGAATCTTATATAAGTGAAATAATTCAGTAAATAGTTATTTGGGTCTGGCTTCTTTCGCTCAGCAAAATTATTTGGAGATTGATTCACATTATTGCATATATCAACAGCTCCATTTCAGTGTTGGGTGGTGTTCAATTGTATAAATATGCCACAGTTTGTCATCACCTCCTTTGCGACCATTGGGTTGTACCTGGTGTTTCGACTGCTACAAATATACTATGGACATTCATATACAAGCCTTCGTGCGAACACCTGTTTTCATTCCTTTGGGGTAAATACTTCAGAGTGGAATGACACATGGGAGGTGTATATTTAACTATTTAAGAACTGCCAAACTGTTTTCCAAAATGTATTTTTACCATTTTAGATCCCACCAGCAGTTCCAATTGCCCCCATCTTTGTTAACATTGTTATTGCATTTTTTAAAAATTCTGCCATTCTAGTCGATGTGTAGCAGGATCTCATTCGGTTTTGATGCGCTTCCATTGATGACTCACGTAGGCGGTCCCTAAGATGGCCTGTAGCGTCCTTACCGCCTGGCATTCACACACTTGTGTGATTGTGTAATGGACCGGACTCAATGATTTGCTTCTAACGGCGAGAATACTGCAACACTGGTAAGTCATCACTTCGGCAACGAGGTTACCAAAGACTGGCTTCCATCTTGCGCTGCTTCTCCCTTCTTTCTTTGTTGTGCATTTCCTCTGTCCCTTTCTTTCCACTTCCCTTTCTGGAACTCAAACGAGATGTAATTAGAACTTCCTCCTCTAGCTTCTGTGCCATCTTAACTTCCTTAAATATTTTCGATCTCTTTGTTTCCTGTGCTACATTCTACATCATTCCTTGAATCTGTCTCCCAGTTCATGGTTCCTCTTCTGTGAGGAGTACTCTGCTGTAAGCCATCGAGTGATTTTCATCAGAAGACTTCCCTTTGTAAGGTTCTAGTGACTCCTTTTTATTTTTCATTTCTTACTCTTTGTGCACGCTTTTAATCCAATCCATTCGTTTTTTTCTTAAAACTTTTGGCAAACTTATTTTCTGTGTCTGAAGGAGTTTTATATCTGCTTCTTTTTTTAAATTTTTATTTATTTATTTATTTGACGGAGAGAGAGAGAACACAAGCGGGGGGGAGTCGGAGAGGGAGAAGCAGGCTTCCTGCTGAGCCGGGAGCCCAACTCAGGGATCGAACCTAGGACCCTGGGATTATGACCTGAGCCAAAGGCAGACGCTTAACAACTGAGCCACTCAGGCGCCCCGGCTTCTGTGTCTGTTATTCCTGCTAGCTTGCCTTTGGTGTGCTTTGTTTCTTTATTATTTTATAATTTCTCACTATGTCCTGATATTCCTTAGAACTTCATCTTTGGGAATTCTCGAGGCCTGCATTGAAAATGATTTCCTCCAGAAAGGATTTCATATTTCTTTGGTCAGACGCCTGCGGCACCAATCGATCCTAAACTACTTTCACCTGTTCTTGACTTAAGGTTTTTTTTTTTTGTGTGTGTGTGTTTTTTTGTTTTTGTTTTTGTTTTTTTAGGAATCACCAGGTATGGTAAATTTTGGAAACAAATGTGCATGAAGGGAGGCTTATAATTTTGAATTATCAAGAAAGATTTATTTTCTGTTACTCCAAGATTGAAGGGATGCAGTTTCCTTGCAGCCCCTTCCCCTCCTTAACCTAGGTGCAATTATTTCCAATTCATTACTACCCTCAGGAAACAGAATTTTGAGTCTCAGCTTTATGCAAGAGACCTATAATTAGACACTCCATGGGCAGTCTTGGCTTTTGTCAAATGTCACTGTCCCCACAAGGCTTCGAAAGCCAAGCTCAAGTTCACTGGTTTCAATAAGGACACTCAAGGCAAAAGGTTGATTTAGTGCCCTCCCTACTTCTATACGTTAAAGCGTCTACTTAGCTTCTATCACTGAGCAACTCTGCCTTCTTGCTAGCCCGTTGATGCATTTGGAAAAAAATTTATGCAGTTTCAGAGGCAGAGTTATCAAGTCCAGCGTGCTGCCAGAAATGGAAAGGTTCCTTTTATTTTTTGCAGGTTTCTAATGAAGTGTGAATTAATTTAACAATGTTCAACCATGCATCTGTAAAATAATTCAAAGCACTTTGCCTTAGTCATTTCAGGCTGCTGAAACGGAATACCATAGACTTGGTGGCTTAAACGACCTAATTTATTTCTCAGTTCGGAGGCTGGGAAGTCCAGGATCAAGGTGCAGGCAGATCCCGTGACTGGTGAGAAGCCACTTCCTGGTTTGCCGATGGCCGTCTTCTTGCTGTGTCTTCACAGGGCGGAAAGCAGAGAACAATCATTTCTCTCAAGTCTCTTCTCCTAAAGGCACTAATCACATTCATGAAGCTCTACCGTCATGAGTTAATCACCTCCCAAAGGCCCCAACCCATAACACCATCACATTGGAGATGAGGGCTTCACTACGAATTTGGGGAGAACATAAACATTCCTTCCATAGCAGCAAGTTTCCAGGGAACTTCATAGTTTGATCTCAAGCAGCTGCACGTGTAGCTTTAAGTCAAGATGTGAAAGGTCAAAAGGAGGTCGGTTGTGTTTTCTTGTCATCTTAAGTAAGTTTCTCAGCAAGATACCAGTCCTACTCCTCAACTTCATCTTGAGTCCCTCCCCACACGGAAGGGCTATTAAAATATTTTCAGACAGGGACACCTGGGCGGCTCAGTCAGTAAAGCGTCTGCCTTCAGCTCAGGTCATGATCTCAGGGTCCTGGGATGAGTCCTGTGGGCTCCTTGTTTGGGCTCCTTGCCTTCCTCTCCCCCTGCTTGTGCTCTCTCTCATGCTCTCTCTCTGACAAATAAATAAAATCTTGAAAAAAAATTAAAATGTTTTCAGACATCCCTTACATAGATGGAATGACTTCGAATCCCTCTGTTTCGTGAAAAGTGAATGTATGTAGGAAAATATAAAAGACATTAGTCTAAACATCTTTAGACAGCGTTTTAAGAAACCTAGCTAACCAAATCATCCTCATAAGGCCCTTTTAGGCTGTGGAATTATGGAGGTTTAGAGCTGGAGGTCATGACTCCAATATGTTATTCAATAGTTAAGGAAGTTGAGGTCCAAGACCTTAGCTGGGGCTAAACCTGTACCTTGTACACTGCCTAGCTCATAGGAAGGGGCTGAGTTTGGTTCAAGGGGCCTGATGCCCAGTCGCGATCTCTTTCCTCCAAGCCCCACTGCTAATAGCACTATTTGCAAAACCAACATTTGCTCTTTCAAACAATCTTAGGGGTTTTGTAGAGCAAACATCCTGCCCCCCCAACCAGAAACATCTTTCCATAGCCTGATAAGACAAGCAGAAGTATTGTTAATTTAAGATTTAACATGGATTTCAGCTTCTAATAGGTCACATCTTTGATTTGGCCACTCATAATTTTTATGTGCTATTTGTGCACTTTATAGCCCACTGGAAGCCTGTTGTACAATGTACACAGTACATTTACGCCCAATTTGTAGCATTACTATTTTAATTAATTGAAGAGGTTAATAGTTTTGTATATTTGATTTTATGGCACATATTTTGCATATCCATTACATATTGGAGATTGCATTCTGGATCAGAAATGTAACCCCTAATTGTAACATGGTTCCCATGGGAGCATATAGCTCGCTTTATGACAGTCACTTTATGACAATTTCTAGAAATGAATTATGGTCTACATATAATCTGTAGCATCCAATTTATGAGTAATGGAATTAGGACATGTGATCTGTGTGCTTTCATCTGAGGGGCACTGTCAATGGCAGCAGAATCTTGACAATTTTCCATGGAAAACCAACACGACTCCAACATTATGATTTTAGGATAACCTGTAGAGGAGAGAAGATGGAAAATAGAGCATTTAAAGAAAGATTATACATTATTAACTAATGTGACATAAAATGTTCCCATCCCACTAATAAAAAATGCTGAATTTGTTGTTTTATAGCAGGCTGTCTGTCTCCTAGAGAATAGCAATATTGGTAATATTTTTTTCATGGGGCGACTGGAACGCTTTGCTTACTTATGTGATTTACAAGGCTACTTTAGAAAAGGAACAATAACAACTCAGATGTGGATTCGTTCTAAAGCAGAGAAGTTACATTAGAGATTTAGGATGGTGGAGAATGTAAAACATACATTATCACAGAAAAGGAGGCAATATGAAAATAAGGAGAATCATAATTTGTTTAAATGAATTCGGGACGCCTGGGTGGTTCAGTCAGTTAAGCATCTGCCTTCGGCTCAGGTCATGATCCCAGGGGCCTGGGATCGAGCCCCACATTGGGCTCTCTGCTCAGTGGGGAGCCTGCTTCTCCCTCTGCCTGCCGCTCCCCCTGCTTGTGCTCTCTCACCCGCTCTTTCCCTCTCAAATAAATAAATAAAATCTTCAGAAAAATACAAAATAAAGGAATTCAGTCAAATGTGGACTTAGCATTAAATACTTCCAAAGGTCTCTATTTGATTTTGCATCTTTTGCTGTACCCACAATCCTAGCAAAGACTTCTGTTACCATTTAATGTTAACAGATCACTTATCAAACATAGTGACTTGTTATGGTAATCCACGTTTGCTTACTCAGCTGCAAAGTCCTTAACATACATCAGGTCTAAGAGTCGGTTGTTACAAGATGAGCTGTGTTCCTTAATAACGAACTTGGCCTCAAATAAGGATAAGCTTAATCTGGTAACATTGGCAGCTGGTCATCATTGCAACATAAATGATTAAAACCCATTCTAACCACCTAATTATTCCTTAATCCGATTATCACCACTCATCACATTCCTAAAATAGTCCTATGAGACTTTCTCATTTAAACCTAGTTGATAGCTAACTTAGCACTATCAATAAGGTAGCCAAGTAGCTTTATCTGCTTCTTTGAGATCATGAGCTGTCCAGGGATGGAGGTATTCAAAAAGGAACCACGAGATCTCTAGAGCCACTTTCAAGACTGTGCCTCCCATTCTCTGAAGGAACACGTACGTGACAATGAGATGCTGGGAGATGCTCAGATGGCTGGAGAGTATAGGACACAAAGAGCAGTCAGAGTTGTGATTGTCACTTCAAGCTGAAGCAAATTCAACCTGAAATTACTGATATCACCAGCGAAACATTCAACCACATGGTATAAAAAGAAAAGCAATGGTCTAAAAGTCAGGAGTTCTGAAAGCAAGTCACAGCTCTGCCAGTAAATAATTGGATGTTTATGCAGTGTCTGGGTGGATCAGTCGATTGGGCAGACGACTCCTGGTTTTGGCTCAGGTGGTGGTCTTGGGGTTGTGGGATTGGGTCCCACATCAGGCTCCACGCTCAGCAGGGAGTCTGCTTGGGATTCTCTTCCTCTCCCTCTGCCTGCCCCCTCCCCCTGCTCTCATTCTCTCTCTCAAATAAATAAATAAATCTTTTTAAAAAATAATTGTATGCTCTTAAGCAAGTTTCTTCACCTTTCTGGGCTAATGTAGGACTCACTAATCCTTTCCAGCCTCAACCTTTTGCCTGTTACTTGCCTGTTTAGACTAAACCAACTTATTTCCATTTCTCAAGGAGATGGTTGTCCACCTCAAGGCTCACCACGTCTCTCAGTTCTTTCAGGTAGAGCAGAGAATGTAGGGAAGGTATTAAGAGACACTGGACTTGCCTTCAAGGACTTTATAATCTAACCCATAGGTCATATGGTTCTCACCCACAAGGAAAGAAGAGTTAATCTGCACAATGTGAGATATAATCTCCTTTCTTCCACCCAGAGAGGAGAATGTGGTGCAATGGTTGGCAATGACTTTGCCAAAGCATAAAATAAATGGGGCTTGGATGACCCTTGGGCTGGACACTCTCGGACGGACAGAGTTTGCTCAGACCGAGGACACAAGGATTATTTGAAACTGGGTGAGCAGCATGAACAGAGTCAGAGAATGAGCATGGCATGTGGAGGAAACGGTGATTTACTTGAATGAGAGAAAGGTGAGCATGGGATGTAAGACTGACTGGAAAGGTAATAATGAACCCAATTATGAGGACATTGAAAAGTAACTCAAAGAGTTCATATGTGACAGGGGAACCATGAGGGGATTGGGAATTCTTGAGTAGGTGGGTGTTTTGGTCCATTTGGGCTGCTATAAAAGAATCCCACAGACTGGGGGGCTTAAGCAATAGAAACTTATTTCTCACAGTTCTGGAAGCTAGAAGCCCAAGATCAAGGCATCAGCAGATTTGGTGTCTGGTGAGACCTACTTCCTGGTTCACGGATGCCTGTCTTCTTGCTGTGTCCCCTCAGGGTGGATGAGGATGAGAGGTCTCATTCATGAGGGGTCTACTCTCATGACCTAATCACCTCCCACAGGCTCCACCTGCTAATAGCATCATCCTGGGAGTTAGGTTCAGCTTCCAAATTTGGGGGAAACACCAGCATTCAGTCTATAGCAGAGTGGTGAAGTTCTGTTCAGGGAAGGTTAGACAGATGTGCCTTTGTAAACTGAATTACTTATAGACGGAGAGGGGAAAATAAGATAAAATAGGATCAGAATCAGAAGAGAGGAAGAGTGGGGAGAGAAGAAGATGGGAGAAGAGGCGTCTTCGCAAATACCTAAGTGGTTCAGGAAGTGAGACTAGAATGCAGGAGAGTTGTCAGGCTGATGTCTGGATATCAGAGACACCTCATGAAAAAAAGTGATATATCCCCAAATTAATTAAAAGGGACTACAAGACATATTTGTACACCCGTGTTCACATCAGCATTATTCACAATAGCCAGAAGTTGGAAGCAAGTGTCCATAGAGGGATGAATGGATAAAGAAGTGTCCATAGAGGGGTGAAAGGATAAAGAAAATGTGGCATACACGTAGATAGAACATTATCCAGGGGCGCCTGGGTGGCTCAGTCGTTAAGCGTCTGCCTTCAGCTCAGGGCGTGATCCCAGTGTTCGGGGATCAAGCCCCACATCAGGCTCCTCCGCTAGGAGCCTGTTTCTTCCTCTCCCACTGCCCCTGCTTGTGTTCCCTCTCTCGCTGGCTGTCTCTGTCAAATAAATAAAATCTTAAAAAAAAAAAAAAGAACATTATCCAGCTTTAAAAAGGAAGGAAATTCTGACATACACTACCACATGGGTGAATCTAGAGAATACTATTCTAAGTGAAATAAGCCAGTCCCAGAAGGATAAATAGTGTATGAGGACATTCATTTGGCGCACATGCAAGAGTCTAATTCATAGACACAGAAAGTACAATGGTGGTTTCCTGGGGCTGGGGAAACAGGGTAACAGGGTGAGGGAGTTATTGTTTAATGGGTACAGTTACAATCTTGCAAGATGAGGAAAGTTCTGGAGTTGGGTGGTTGCACAAGAATGAGTACTTACTGCCACTGAGCTGTATACTGAAAAATGGTTAAGATGGTAACTTTGATGTTAAGTCTATTTTACCACAATTTTTTAAAAAAGAAAGAAGTGATCTTCCTTAGTCCAAGGCTCTGGATCTCATCATCCCCAGCCATCTCAGGGGCTTCATTCCATCTACCATCCTGTCTCTTTCTCTCTCTCCTGGACCTTCGAGCTCTCCCTTTCTTTCTGTCAACTCTTTCTAGCCATAGTCTTCAAATAATTTTCTATACTTTGTAGAATCTATTTTTTCACATTTCAGCCGCTACCTTCAGACAATCAATCAACAACCCCCTTCTCCTAACATTCAACTCATGCTTTTTAGTTCTTACGTGGGTGGACCACCAAGCAGGAGTTTATCCTGTTGAGCTCCTCCTACTTCAAATTGTTTCCGTCCCTCTTCTGTTCCACAAAACTCCTGATTTATCTGCTACCTTTCGAATCACTCCCTGAATCCCATTCAGGCTTCTTCATGGTCTTTCTTCCTGTGTGCATAGTACTGGGGCCCCCAGTTCCATCTTGAGTTCTCTTTTATCTCTTTTATCCTCACACTTTTTGAGTGATCACATTCACTCTTCAGCCTCAGGTACCATCATATGCTGACGATGTCTAAGTCAACATCTACAGTAGAGATCTCATTCCAGTACTTTCCACCCATAGTCACTGGCCTTCTAGACATCACCACTTGGATGTCCCACGTACATTTCAAGCTCAACATGTCCAGACTTGGACTCATTTTGGCCCCTCCCCACGATACACATACCAACTTCTCCTCTAATATGCCATTTGCTGAAATGGCAGAATTACCATTAAATACCCAACACAGAAAATTCACATCATCCTCTACTTCTCCCTCTCTCTCATACCCATTTCCCATCAGTTATAATCCTGTTGATTATACTGATTCTGGGACATTGGAAAATCCCCAGAGTGCTCTGCCCATCTGAGGGGCCATCGGAAAGCTTAATAGTGTCAAAAAGAAATATTTTAATGGTATTTTGGTCTGTGTGTTAGGAAAAGGATTTGAATATTCAAATGAGTTGACTTCCATTAGTAGTAAATGTTTCAAGATGATGTAGTAACCCTGGTGTTGAGTATCCTCTTTAAAGTCTGCTTTTAGGGCATCTGAACTGTATTTGTTGTAAAAGTATTTAATATCAGCAAATGTGATAAGTTACTCCTAGAAGAACCAGGAACAACATCTGTTGTTAGATGATGAGGCATCAGTTTTAATGCCTCAAAGCCCTGTTAAGTAGCGGAGAAGGCAGTCAGCTGGAATCTGCCTGGGAGGGTTGGTTGAGGGAGTCCCTATCTCCTCCTCCAAAGCTGTTGGAGGTCAATCTAGATTTCCAGGGCCCCTCTGAGGCTCAAACATTGGCTCACTACTTCAAATGGGAAGCTGCAGCATCCTACCTGCCAGGACCCTCCTTCCCACACCACTTGGAGGGAAGAAGGCATCTGTGGGGTGATGGCAAGGAGCACTCGTGAAAGGGAAGCAACACGGTTGGCTACTGTATTGTCTTTGCTGTGCTCGAAACCTCATGAAGGGTGTTGTAGATTGTGTTTCCTCCCAAAATATGATCCCTGGTATTTGTGAATGTGACCTTATCTAGAAATGATCTTTGCAGATGTAATCAATTTAAGATGAGGCCATTGGATTAGGTCCTACTCCAATGACTGGTTTCCTTATAAGAAGACAGTAATTTGGACACACAGAGACACAGGGAAGAACACCATGGAAAGACAGAGGCAGCAACTGGAGTGATGTGTCTGTAAGTCAAGGAATGCCAAGGATTGCTGTCAGCTACCGGAAGCCAGGAGGGACACATGGTCCAGATTCTTCCCTAAAACTTCAGAGGGAGTCTTGATTTTGGACTTCAAGACTCCAGAACTCTGAGAGAATAGATTTCTGTTCTTCTAAGCCCCTCAGTGTGTGGTTCTTTGCCACAGCAGCCCTGGGAAAAGAGAACAACGGGGAATCCTGGATGGGACAGAAACAGGAGCCAAAAGGGAGGCCTTCGATACGTGCACCCCAGGTTTAAATGGCAGCCAATCAATACATTGCATCTGAAACAGCGCTCAGATCTGCCCTCCTCTCCGAACTAGGCCCCCGGGGCCCTCTGGCCTGGATTCCACAATGGTCTCCTGACTGGTCCCTCCACTCTAGTCTTACACCAAGGGACTGGGGAAACCGAACACTAGTCACAGTCACATGGATGGAGAACTATGTTCTTAACACGGTCAGAAGCAGCTGGCATGCTGTGTAAACGTGCCGGCAGAATCCTAATGAGGACCCTCATCCTCCTTTAACTAAATCTTGCCGAGAGTTCTGTGATGAGTAATACTATAAGCCTCATGTGGGGGCCTGGGGAGACTACAGCCCAGCGACATTGAGCAATGAGCCTGAGGTCACACAGCTAGAATTTGGACTTGGTCTGGCTAACTCACCAGGCTTTCCCGTGTTACTGTATCGCCTGGAGAAGGGGCTGGCAAACCACACTTCAGGGCTGGAGGGGCAAGCAGAGCCCCTTAAAGAGAAGGAGCGCCCATCTTGAGACAGTCCTTTGAAACTGGGGTGAGGTATCATCGTGATTTCTTGGTGGAGACACGGAAATCTGAGATTTGCCTCAAGTGCCAATGTGAGTCAGAATTGGACCGGAAACCGCGCTTTCTACACTCTCTCTCCCCCCCCAACTGTGGCTCGTTCCTTCCTGGGCCCTCCTCCAGTCTGGGCTGTGAGTGGAGCCCAAAGGATCCCCTGGCCCCACCAGCTGCTGACAAGCCGGGGCTCCTGGGGTGATCAAGGCGAACGCTTGCTCGCTCACAGCTAGCGCGTTGTCAGTGACTTTCCCAAGAGTGCGGTGAGAGTTAGTGTTTATAAAGTGCTCTGAAAGCCTCTGATCAAAGACGTTAAATGGCATTAATAGAACACATACTGCAGGCCCCGTGTCTCACTCAGGCTTGATGGACACGCATCCCTCTTGCGCTGTAGGTGGACTCTTCACTTCAGATGAATTGAGCTCATTAATTAGGATCCTGTGTGCAGTTTATTGTGAAGGATGCTCGGTTATTACCGTAATTAGGACCCTGAGCCAACCCCGGACGATCTCACTGTAAACATATGGGGGAGGGGGACTGTCTCCCTGAACCCTCTGTGCACAGAGTTGCTAAATTCAAGCCCATTATCTTGCACAGACAGGCACCTGAGGCTCCAATAAAATAAAGTGTCACTGATTCCAACAGGGCTCGCTCTTAGATGAGTCTCCGGTAAGCACGTGATTAATGCACTGCTTAATAGTGCTTCCCTATTTCCAGACATGAGCTCAACTCTGGTCCTGTAACACCTCTGTTCGTCATTTCCACTCAGCATCTAATAGACATTTTGAAGCAAAATCAAGCTTCTTTACCCATTTGCCACCAAGGGGCTACTTGTATTAGCCAGAAAAGCGGCAGTACCCTTAAGGCAAATGTTCCCAAACCTGGTTGCACATGAGAAGCCTCTGGGGAGCTTTAAGCAAATCTGGATGCCCAGATCCCAGCCTTAGAAATTCTGATTCTGATTCGTGTGGTCTGGGGACTAGGCATCAGTTGGGGGGGTAAGGGCATCTTTCTTTTTCTTCTCTTTCTTTTAATTAGTAGACTTTCTCTTTTTAGAGCAGTTTCAGGCTTACAGAAAAATTGAGGCTAGTCCAGAGAGTCCCCATATACCGACATCTATATGCCATATGGAAAGTGTATGTATAGGGACGCCTGGGTGGTTCCAGTCTGGTTAAGCGTCTGCCTTCAGCTCAGGTCATGATCCCGGGGTCCTGGGATCAAGTTCTGCTTTGAGCTCCTTGCTCAGCAGGGAGCCTGCTTCTCCCTCTGCCCCCCGCCCCCGCTCCCCCTGCTGTGCTTTCTTTCTCCCTCTCTCTCTCTCTCTGACAAATAAATAAATAAAATCTTTAAAAAAAGAAAATATATGCATATATATTTAATGACCTAAGTGATTCAAATGTGCAGGCAGAACTAAGAATTCAGGTTTAGTGCAATCATTCTCCGCACAACTAGAATTCAACAGCTTTGGGTAAAAATAATTCCTGGTTGAACCACAGCCCACTGTTCCAGGTTTTCTCAACACTTGTCCCTAATGTAGCAGCCCAAGCTTGAGAGTGGATTGGCATTCATTCAAATGAAGAGGACCCTGTTTCCCACCGTGGTTTATGCCTTATGCATAATTAATGGCCTTATTAATTATTAGAGGTCTTGGAGGGTTATCTTCCTTGTTAGATTAAAAAGAATATAAGTAGAAATAATACAAGTTGTGGCAGTCTAGACCTCTTTGAAATGGCTGATGAGTTGCAGTACTTAAGGGAAATTAACATAGTACTTCTAAAAAGGAGTTATTCGAGTATTTTTGACATTAGTAGTCTTGCTGTAAAGATAATTAAGTGGAACAAAGGAAGTAATTCATTTGACAGAGAATAGAAAATATGGGGGGAAATGTGTTTTTTCATAGTACCCGAAAGGGAGCTACACATGGAAGCAAGTATTTTGCGTCCATAACCATTCATTCATTAAACAAATATTTATAGAGCATTTATTATATTTCAGGTTCTAGGTGCTGTGGATAAACAATAAACCAAATAGGCAATAGTGTTGGTCTTAGAGAATTTATATCCTGGTGGCATAATCGAATATAGACTCTCCCACTTATCCAAATGCTGTTGGAGCTAACTAACAACAGTGGACACCTATGTAAATGTGAAAGAGTATGCAAATTGTAAACATTACTGACATCACCATGGCTTTTCATTAGATGGCATCACGATAAAAGGAAATTCTAAAATTCACTATGAAATACACTTAATTACTAAATTTTGACTTGAGAGAAAGTTAATACACTCTGATATCGGTGTGCTATAACAACTAATTGTTGCAATATAAATCATAAATCATATATAAAATAGAGAAAAGAAATGAATTCAGGGCATCTGGGTGGCTCAGTCGGTTAAGCGTCCAACTCTTGGTTTCTACTTAGGTCATGATCTCAGGGTCATGGGATCGAGCCTCGCATAGGGCTCCACGCTCAGTGCAGAGTCTGCTTGTCCCTCTCCCTCTGCTCCCCTCCATGCTTGCTCACACACTCTCTCTCTCAATCTTTTATAAATAAATAAATAAATAAAATCTTTTTTAAAAAAGAAAAGAAAACTCAAGTTCGTTCATAAGGTTAACAGCTTATGGGTATGTTGGGTCTATTTCAGTTGATAGACATGTTTTAGAATTTTGTTAGGAAGAAATGGTATCCTTATTTATTGAAGGGCCCTGGTGTCTATCACTTAGCTTCTGGTGTATAACACGCTTCTCTGAAATGAAGTACCTAGAACAACACAATTTAGCTTTTATTTAGCTCATGATTCTGTGAGTCAGCTGGGAGCTTTTTCTGGGCTGATGGGGCCTCTCAGGTGTTCCTGCCAACTGATGGGATGGCCTCACTCACTGATGGGGGGGTCTAGTCCCCCCCCCCCCCCAGCTGGGATGGCTCATCTCTTCTCCATGTGGCCTCTCATCCTCCAGTCTCCTGGTCTCCTTCACGCGGTTAAGAGCAAGTCCGATGCTCAATTAGTTTTCAAGTCTGTGATCGTGTCACATTTGCTATTGTCCTCTTGACAAAAGCAACTCACACGGCCAAGCCCAGAGTCGGTGTGGGAGGGCAGTACTCAAGGGCAGAGACGGAAATTACAGTGACATTTGTGCAAATGATTCATTCCACGATCCCATTGCCACTATGGGTTTTTAGGTGAGAATCTCCTAGAAATTGCTATTTTCTGAGAAGATCCCCCTTTGATCATGGGCCCCAGGTACACTCAGCTCTAACAGTTGGCAGTGAATATAGCGCAGGGGAGACAGCACCTTGCTGCCTCTCTTCGGCCGTCCGGGATCTGGAGGGGCACACTTCATCCGCTGGGCCGTGCTAGGTTCCACCTCCAGGGACCATGCTTTCTTGTCTTAAAGCAGCTTCGTAAATTTCATATACACCCCTGCATCTTTAAGAGATGAGAAAGGTGTTTGTGATAATGCTGTGAGTATCTCTCTCCCAGGACTTAAACCTACACGATCTTCCTCTTCCTTAAGCCAAAAGAATCAGAGAATCATTGTTAGAACCGCGTGTGAGGGCTTGGCGACTCAGGATTCACAGCCAAGAAAGAAGCTCAGGGAAGAGAGAAAACACCTCCTGGCGGGACTCAGACTGGACTCCCCCTCAGAGATGAGAGGAAGTACAACAAAGAGAGGAGAGCCAGAGGAGTGTCTTCCAGCATTGGCACCTCCTTTTTTAGAATCTGATAAAACTCATTAAAAATTTTGTTTCAACAAGATCAGCCACGAGTTCAATACTCTATTGCATGTTTAAAAGTTTCGAAGAGAGATCTTAAAAGTTCTCATCACAAGAAAGAAAAATTTGTAACTACGAGTGGTGATAGATGTTCACTAAACTTAATGTAGTAGTCAATTCATAGTGTCTACACGTATCAAGTCATTGTGTTGTACACCTAAACTGATACAAGGTGTCAGTTACATCTCAGAAAAAAAAAAAAAGGATCAGCCACGTGTTGATGATTGTTTAAGCAGGATGACAGTTACATAGAGGTTCAATGCACTATCCTCACCACTTTTGAACATGTTGCGAATTTCCCATTAAAAAATTATTTTGTTTGAAATATACATATTTTTTTGTTTCAAGTTTGACTATAATTGCCACGAGTAACTCCCTGTCCTGGTACAGGAGGATGGTATAGCCCAGGGGTTAGACACACAGTCTTCCACCACTGACCACCTGTGTGACCTTGAACAAGTTAGCCTAGGTAAGCCTCACTTTCCCCTCTGTCTTGGCCTGGGTTGTCCAGAGGAACAGAACCACTAGATAGAGATTGAGATGGAGATTGATTTTAAGCAATTGGCTCACAGAATTGCAGGGGCTAGAACGTCTGAAACTACAGGACAGGCTGGTGGGCAAGAAGTTCTGACAGTCGATGTCGCAGTGTGGAGTGTGAGCTCCACAGAGCAGCAGGCTGGAAACTCAGGCAGGGTTTCTGTGTTGCAGTCCTTAGGATAATTCCTACTTGGTGGGGAGGGGACAGGAAGGAGGCCAAGGCTTTTTGATGCCTTCAAATGATTGGATGAGGCCCACCCAAATTATGGAGCATAACCTGCTTTACTCAAAGTGTACTAATTTAAATGCTAATCATCTCTAAAAAATACCTTCACAGCAATATCTAGATGAATGTTTGACCAAACAATGGCCACCATAGCCTAAGCCAGGTTGACATATGAAATTAATATCACACTGTCCATTAAAGGGAAACAAATAGTATACATGTCATAGAATTGTACGGCAATGAAGCATACAAAGCAGGGAGAATAGCTGCTAGCATTAATCTTGGTTGTCATTATTCTTAGCCAAACCCTATCGAAACAGGAAAGGCTGGTCATCCACGTACATTACGGCTCTCTAGTTTGGGGAAGGGGTGAGCAGAAGGGTTGGTGGATTTATGGCAGGTAAGTGGTTTTATTCCTTAAAGAACCAGAGTGGGGCATCTGGGGTTAGTTTTAAATTGATGTTTGTTTTCAAAAGAAAAGGAATTTAAAAAGAGCTCTGATCCTTTAAGACTGAACTGTTGCTTTAGAGACCCATCACCTAGCAACAGGAAGATAATACCTTCTCTCCTCCAACAGGTAAACCTCTGGCTTATCTAATTGAAATTTCAGGCTTCCTGCCACACTCCTGAAAAACTATCACTTTAAAGGGATCAAACTGTACAAGCCAAACAGAGTCAAATTTGAATGTGCTGGTTTCCAAACGGCAGGCTAATGAGATTTTCATTGGGAGAAGAGATTTGAAGCTTTACAGCTCATCATTTAAGTAGCTTTGTTCCACTGGCATTCATCAAATTTCACAAAAAGACTGCAGTAAAATTCCTTTTTTGACTCCTGTCTGGGGATCAAAGATAAGTGTTAGAAGCAGAAACGAAATGTAAATTGTAAGAAAATAAAGAATTATCTAGACTTCTCACCAGGTTATCTTTTATTCTTCTCTCACTGTTACCTGGCCCTCCCTTCCCATGTTCGTTGCAAATGCTCTCCATTCTACTTCTGAAATGACAGCTCATTTCATGCTTTTCCACTCCACTGACATTGCCCTTTACAGTGCCCCTGATTGATCTTCCTGACCGAACTGTCTAATCTATTCTTGACACCATTGACCAGTTTACTTCTTTTAAGACACAGCCTTCCCTCATTCTATTCTCTGCTCAAAAGTTTCAGTAACTACTATTGCTTTCTTCTCAACAAAGTTCAAACTCCTTTGCTTGGCATTTAAGACCTTCTGTGATATAACCTCAAATTTTCTTTCCAAGATTATTTCCATATTTTTTTAAAGATTTTATTTATTTGACAGAGAGAGAGAGAGACAACTAGCAAGAGAGGGAACACAAGCAGGGGGAGTGGGAGAGGAAGAGGCTGGCTCCCAGCAGAGCAGAGAGCCCAATGCGGAGCTCGATCCCAGGACCCTGGCGCCTCTATTTCCACATTTCTATGCACCAGTTCTAGCCAAACACAAATTTCTGGTCCTCCCCAAACCTGCCCTGAGCCTTTTTGACTCCACATCACTTGTTTGTACTAGCAGCTCCTCAAATGCCCTCTCCTTGAATCCCAGTAATTCACCTAGGCCCAGGCATGGCAATTCTTCCAAGAAGCCTTCCTTGATTTCCCACCTCCCAAATAGTAATAGATTCTCACCTTTCAGTGCCCCTCTCTTGTGATATTTATCACATTTAGAGAAGTCAGCAGGGAGCAGTACTTGGGTGCACAACTTTGGAGGCAGAGAACTGGGTTTGAGGCCCAGATCTGCTGCTTCTTATCTGTGTTACCTTGGACAAATTGCTTACCTTCTGGGAGTCACAGCTTGTTTGTCCTTTTGAAAAGTGAGATAGCCAGTGGTTGTGAAAGTTAAATAAGTTAAATCATGGAACGTGCCTGGCATGTAGCTGACAGTCAGTAAATATTAACTCTTATTTTTAAAAAATCACATTTAATCTTTATTATACTCCATATATTCCCCCAGCTCATTCCTCCACTGTAAAATCCCTGTGGGTAGAATCTATCTCATAAACCCACACAGTTCTTCGGCCCACCATGCCTGTCATGTATTAATATTTGAAAAAATTGTATACAAAATCAGGCTCACGGTGGCCTTCCCTGAGTACCCTAGCGAAAATGTCCCCCCACCCCACCCCAGGCCTTATTTTGACACGACACTAATTCTCCTCTGAGTTACAGTATACACTTACTGTTTTTGTCATATGCATATTTTATTGTCTATCTCCCCCACAAAAATACACTTTCAAAAAGACAAGGACTTTTGTGTGTTTTGATTATTGCTGAATCCCAGCACCTGGGTCTGTGTGCATAGCGGGCATTCAACAAATATTTGCTGAACACATGAATGAATGAAGATCTCCTTTCTCTTTTTTCTTTTTTCCTGAGTTGTATCTCTAAATAAAGTGATGATGCTTACTGCCAATTCCTCAAAGGTTTACGGAGAACAACTGGAATATTCACCGGAGGATTTTGGTATGTAGGTGTCAGGTGAAGAAACTCCAAATGTGATTGGAAATGTGCGGTGGCAATGTCTAGTGCTTACCCATTTCTTCTCTGCCTCTCCTTTGGGGCATGTGAGAAGGTAACATCTCCCTGCTCCCCTTCTAGTCAGGCACGACCATGTTCTGGAGCAGAAGTGAAGAATGTCACTTCCAGGCCAAAGCCTTTAATTATCAGTGTGAGACCCTCTTCATCTGCTCTGTCACCTGAACAGGTCAAGTGTTCCAGGAGGAAGAGCTATGGAATGGCGGGCCCTCTGTTCAGCCTGGATCCTACAATGTTGCACAGAGGGCAACTGTCTTAGACTGAATCACCTTAGACCCACAAACGACTTTGTAAGAGTGAGAAATAAGCTGGGAGGTACTCAGCCTTGAGACGTAGGGGTTGTTTGTTACTATGCATAACCTAGCTACCCTGACTAATACAAAATGTATTAGGGTCGATCGTATGAAGAGCCAGAAGGAGAGCCTTGGTATTTACAACCAAATCTATCAATGCGAAATAGACCTCCACCTGAAATATTAAGTAACTCACAACATATGCTCTTTAGTTCATTTCAGTGATCATGGAAATGTCCTCTCATCTTCCTTGATTGTCCCTCATTCTTCATAGAGAAGGGGAATGTACCAACCTTTACTGGACTTCAGTGGAGTCCTTGCTTTGCATGCTACCATATTTACCAAACCCTGTGCATCTCAGAACAATATGGTCATGATTCTAACATGCACCTGTTTCAGCCACCACTGTACTGTGCAAAGCAATGACTGCCCAAATTTGACTTTTCTAGAAAGTACTGAACTATGAAGGGACAAGACTTTGAAACTCAATTTCCTGACAGTTTCCTTTGGTTTTCTTTTTTTCTTCAAAGATCAAGAATGTTTTTCCTGTAAATTACTGTAACTTCTCAATAGCAATGAACTTCACGTACCCTATCTTAACATTGCTGATTGTCATGGTCTCCTTTCTTTGTATCCAAACAACTCTTCCTCCTATCGCATAAGTAATACTGGTTACTGAGTTATAATTATTAATTCATCATCGATTCACTCAAGATATTGCGGAATGAACTTAAATAGCTGCCATCCTTTGTAAAAATACCTTTACTGTCTGAGGGACAGCCTCCTTATACAAAAATAATAAGGCCCAGGAGCCATGAATTCTTCCTCAGGACTAAAGGATGAATTTGCACAAGTCTGTCAATCTTTCTGCCCTTTGAGCAAGAACAGCCATTGGCCAGAGGATGAGATATGGTCCATGTCCACAGGATGGAACAAATGGATTGACTTTCCAAGGGATGAAGTCCATGTCGTTGGCTGCATTAGCACAATTCTCTAAACAGCTGAACTCATGAGTCATCTGTACTCTCAAAGAAGTTCCCAAACCTATTGATTCATTATTGACACCAACCCAACCCATGCTGCTGCTAGGAAAATCAGGTGTTTTAAGGTGTCATCTATGCGCTGGAGGGTCTTACAATCTAGTTTGGGTCATGAATGACTGTGTCTTCGGAAGGAGAAACAGAGGGACTCCTGGGTGGCTCAGTCTGTTAAGCATCTGCCTTCGGCTCAGGTCATGATCCCAGGGTCCTGAGACTGAGCCCTGCATCAGGCTCCCTGCTCGGCAGGGAGTCTGCTTCTCTCTCTCTCTCTGCCAAATAAATACATAAAATCTTAAAAAAAAAAAAAAAAAAGATAATCCATGATAAGGGCCAAGAGTAGTGTAGGCACCGTAAGAGCTGTAGGAACGAAGAGCTCCCAAGGGAGGGGATTGGAGGACTAGGCAGTTTTATTGAGGAGATGAGAGAAAGGGCAGGGAAGACTTGCATCTGAGATGGGAACTCAAATGCCCAGGGGGCCGAGCAGAAAACAGGAGCGAGTGAGAGCAGTATGGGCTGGACGTGCGAGGGTCACATGCCCAGTCCCAACGGGACAGCCACCACCCCTCTGCTGTGCACAAGCCTGGGGCCATGTTACTGGGCCTTCAGATTTTTCAAGAAAAGTTAGAAATCCTTATTTGTAAGACATGGCCAGATTTGAAAATATTGGCAACTCAGATAAACACGATCGCAGGTCAAATAAAACAGTTTCTGGCGGGATTGGACTACTGCCTTGCAACTCCCGCCCCAGGTCAACCAGGTGTGAGGCCAGAGGACAATTCTCTTCTGCTCTCAGCCGACCCCTCGCATTTCAGATGACTCCACTTCTGTGTGCAGGACAGAGTGAGCTCTGATTACATTGATATTAGAGATGGCACATTTACTTTGCATAATTCCTTAATTTCGAAGAGGAAATTTCTATCTCTCCCCCTCCACATACATAATTTTGCTCTGTCAACAGTAATCGTCCCGAGCCGCCGCCACACTGGGGAGAAGCGGACTTGGCCATGATTAATTAAATTCTATTTGCTGAGAGCAAATGGCAGAGGCCTCAATCACGCTTCACGCCTTCTCGGCGGCCCCCAGAGGAAGCTGCTGTCCAGGATTATAAAACCGCTACTTTACTTTCTCTTTTATTTTTTATTGTGGTAATATACACAAACTATTTACCATTTTGACCATGTTTAAGTGCACAGCTCAGTGGCATTAAGTACAATGTTGTGCAACCACTACCACCATCCATTTCCAGAACTTTTTCATCATTTCCAACAGAAACTGTTTATTCATTAAACAATCACACCCCGTTCCTCTCTCCCCACCAGCCGCTGTAACCTCTATTCCACTTTCTGTCTGTGAATTTGCCTACTCTACGTACTTCATAGGAGTGAAACCACGCAAGACTTGTCCTTCTGGGTCTGGCCTATTTCACGAAGCATGATGTTTTCAAGGTCCATCCATGTTGGAACAAACATCCCATTTGCTTTTTATTTTGTTCCTTTCCCCCATATTTCCTCACCACTTTCCCTATTTTAGTGGTAAATTTATACAAAAAGGATAATACTGTTAGCATAAAAACCACCAAAGTATGCATCATTCAGAGCTTTAATTCTCTTAAAAAGAAAGGATCCTGATTTGTCCAAATCTCTGGCTTTCAGACTGTCTGGATTTGAATCCTGACACCACCATTAACTATTGTATGGTTCTAGGAATGTTATTTTACCTTTCTGTGCCCTGGAATTCTCACATAAAAAAACAGGAAAATAATAATTCGTATATACACTAATATCCAATGTGATATACAACACAGAAGGAGCATTTATACAGAGGAGTTTAAGTAATTCAATTTTTTTGAAACATAACCAGGGACTGATTTTATATCTCTGTTTGTATTCTAAATAACTTATTTAAATAAGTCCTTGTTAGTAAATGTGGTCTGTTTGCTAACCAGGTACTGCTCCAAATCTAGGACTATTCGTGCTAGGAGAAGCTGCCACAGGGCCTTTGCATGGCTCCCTGTCCAGTGGTCCCATCCCCAGCCATCATGCTGAAGTTTGGGAGTAGAGGACACCCCATACAACAGGGTGACAGTGACAACTCTCAGTGGGGAAGTCGGCCGAAATATTTGGAAGTTCTTTGAAAGAAGGAAAAGAGAGAAGAAGGAACAGGGTGGGGGTGGATGGAGAGAAGGTATCTAATCCACTGAACAAGGCCATTCAGTGTAGGGGCAGAAATCCTGACATAACTTTTATCAGCCCCAAGAACATTCACTTTTTCAATAGCCAAGCACTGTTTGGGAAGTACAGGTGAGAGAAAAGATACAAGTGAGAATGTTCTCTATGGATCCTTTACACAAAGGAACTAAGTAGGATCCTTCCCTATGGGCCGATCACAATCAGGCAGGAGAGTGAGGTAGGTAAGCCGACGAGTTCTATGAGGATGCCAAGCAGAAGAAAGGTAATAAGATACCGACTACTACAGAGAAGGGACTGATGAACCCTCTCTCAGGGGGTCAGAGAAGCTTCCTGGCATATATGACATCAAGGCTAGAAAATTGAGTAGTTTTCCGGTCAGACCAGAAAGGGAGGGAGAGACAGTGTATGGACAATTGCATTCAGAGAACATTTAAAATCCATTAACACTGTTGGGGCTTAAATAAGCTGGAGAGGCAGGTAGGGGGCGGAACCAGGAGGCCTGTGTGTGATGCTAAGCTCCAGGGACCCTGGTCTCATTGACGAGATGGAGCCAGGAAAGCGTTTGATCCGGAGAGGGGCATGCTCAGAGATCTGTGGTTTCTGAAAGAACACGCTGGCTTTGGTGGGCAGGACAAAGAGTGGGTAGCAGAGGTAATGCAGAAGGTGGGGACATCAGCCAAGAGCTGACTGGACTTCCCTCATGAGCATCGAAACCAGGCCACAAGAATGTAGAAGAAAAAGAAACTCAATGCTTCTTTTATTATTTTTTTAGTCTTTTTTTAAAAGATTTTATTTTTTTAAGTTATCTCTACATCCAACCTGAGGCTCAAACCGACCCGGAAATCAAGAGTCACATGGTCCACGACAGAGCCAGCCAGGCGCCTTTAAATGTTTAGCCCTATCGCCATTCATTTAACAGGTATTTAACGAGCATTCCCTGTTAACTGAAGCATTTCATTAACACGTTATATTTTTAAGCTTTTGAAGCATTTTCACAAGTGTCGTTA
Organism: Ursus maritimus; assembly: GCF_017311325.1. NCBI lineage: Eukaryota > Metazoa > Chordata > Mammalia > Carnivora > Ursidae > Ursus > Ursus maritimus. Next base: position 14,127,333 of record NW_024424230.1, on the reverse strand, counting down.
CCATGGTTGAGCCCCAGAGCAACTGTGCAAGGTAGAAAGTTCCATCATCCCCATTTTACAGATGCAGAAACTGAGGTCCAGAGAGGTGAACTGATTTTTCCCAAGGTTACCCAGAGAACTGGCTGCAAAGCCTGAGCTGGGACCCAGACCTTGCCCGGAACGAGGTGTACTCTCCCCCCATGATGTCAACAGCTCAAAACCATTTCCCTGTTTACGCATCCCCAGAAAACGGAAGGCTGCTTGGCAAAGGGTTATTGGTCAGGGGAATGGAAAATTCCAAACAAAGCCAAAACTTTTAGTGAACTGTAGAATTTCTTGGAGTCATTGATCTAGATACAAGTGGCCCCGCAAATGAGAAGGAATGCAGGGCTGTTTCTGGTTTGCTTTTTAAATAGGCGTGGAATCCATTTATCCACACACACAGCTCTGGCTCCGTTAATAACCGGGGGGTCTGGGGTGCTCGACAGGATGCCTGCGCCTCCTTCCTGCTGCGGGGGTTGGGGGGAGTGGATCTATAAAAGCTCCGTGTTAGATGGAAAGGCGGCTGGAGCCGTGAAGGTCTGTCTTGATCACGAAGGAAAACCAAAAAGCATCTGGTGACCCATTTAGGCTTGAGTTTGCTTTCGGGCTTCTCCACCATCTGCGGACCGGCCCCGAGCCTCGCGTGGCCCGTGCACGCGCCCGGGGTCTGCGCGGGGTCTCCGTTCGCCTGCGCCCCGAGCAGGAGCGCCTTCGGGAAGCCACGGCCGACTGTTCCGCCTCTGGCTAGGCTGGTCATTATTTGTGGCTCCCGGACCTGTGTGCTGAAAAACATTTTCCATTCGGAGTTAAATCCGGCTGATTCCGCCGCCGCGTTTATGTGACGGGGCCTGTGTTTTCTCGCTGCAAAAAGAGATCAGTCTGTAATAACCGTTTCCATTTAGAGGGCACTTTGGGCTGAGAGGCGCGTCCGGAGCCACAATGCGTGGATGCTGCTTCTTTAGAACCAGCCACTTGCTCTCAGCAAACTGTCAAAATGACAGATGGGCTCTGGGCACAACCCCCACAGTCCCCTGGTAGAGGGAACGGCCTTAAAGACTGCCCGTTGGCCATCTCTTCCCGACCCCCCGTGAGAGAGGTTGCCCACACCTCAAGTTTAGACGCAAATTAGAGTCATCCCAGCTCATGGGAAAAGATTGGCTGGAGAAAAAGCAGAAATCACCAAGAAAAGTGATCATCAAGTTTATTTCTTCCAGTAGAACTCCTGTTACCAGGTGGAAATCTCTGACGGACGGGTGGGCACTGCCACAGTCCTCCCCTGCCCTCCCCTGCGGCCCGTGCGGCTCCCAGGGAATGTTCTCTGAAGCCTTCTACTGCAGGCCGACTTCCTCATTTTTTAGATAAGGAGACAGAGGTCTGGAGAGATGAGGCGGCCTGCTCAAAGGCTGACAGCCAGCGGCAGGGACAGTGTGGTGTCCGACAGGTCTCCTCCACTGAGGAGGGAATCAAGGGAGCAACAAAACAGCATTCGGGTTCCTCTTTGATCATGTCATTGTTCCCACTTTTCTCCTGAGCGGGAGACTCAGGAGATCTTCAACTTTGGTCCCTCTTCAGTGTGCTCCTTCCTGATCTCCCCTTAGTGGGGACCAGCATCTTTCCTTTTTACCCCTTGGACCTGGGTTGAAACGACATGACCTTTTGAGGACATGCAGAATCATCCAGCCCAGAACCTTCCCCTTTGTGAGTGGCAAAATAGACCTCCAGGGGACAGAGTCCAGGCCTTTGCCTAATGGTTGGGGGGGCACCTCCCCTGCCTCTGGGTCCCCCTCACTTCCCTGTGAGGGGCTCCTCTCTGCCCCACCTTCACCTAGGGACCTCTGTCTTCTTGTTGTGTTTGTCCGGAAGAAAGGAAGGAAGGAAGGAAGGAAGAAAGAAAGAAAGGAAGGAAGAAAGAAAAGCAAGCAATGTGAACATAAAATGTCAAGACCCAAGAAAACTGCAAGACCATCCTGCTTAACCAAGCATTTCTGGAAGGGAAGAGTCCTTTTGACTAATGTTTTCCGACGGTTTGCTCACTGTCCATTTGTCACCAGTTCCTGTTTGCCAGTCCCAAGCAGATCATTTATATGTGCCCAGAATCCCTGGGTAATGCGCATGCTGTAAAAATAAATAGAATAAATAAATTAGTTCTTGAGCTCCTCGAATAAATCCAGTTGAATTAAACATACCTAAAGTCACTCAGTCTTGAAGAGCAAAGTGAAGACTGCAATGAAACAGGCTTTTTGTTTGGGAAAAAGGGAGAAGAGGGGAAAAAACTTCACTCAAAGGCATGAAAAAATTTAAGAAACAAAGGGAGTCATATTTGCACAGAGAGTTAATCATTGTTATTTTCTAGAGGTTTTGTCTCCTGATTGTCTTTTCCCATGGCCTCAATTTCACCTTACATTTCTAGAAACTTCCATTGAAATTTGAATGCAGGTCTTTTCAAAAGTGGAGTCAGTGACAGTTACCTCACCGTTACTATATGTGCCCAAAGAGAAGATAAGATTATTTCAAAAAACTACCCCTCTGAACGGAGAAAGTAGCCCAAATTTTCACATCTTCATTGTCTTTCCTATTATGAGGTTTATATACTTCGAATAACAAAGCTCTACTGGATTAGGCACATGGGCTAGAAACGCACATGCCCCCCCCCACGCACACGCACGTGTGCACTGTCTTTGGTTGAGAGCTCACAGCATACCAGGCGCTGTTCTAAGTCCTTTAGTTGCATTAAACGTTTGAACCCTCACAACAGCCCTATAAATCATGTACCATTATGATCATTTCCATTGTAAAATGAGGAAACTGCTAGTTTTAAATTTTTTATAGAGGTCCCTGATAGAATTTTTTTTAAAAGGCACCTGAGATTTAAAATATATTGTACAATTGAGGTAAATTATATTTAAAGCAGACATTTGACATCTATGCCTATAAAAGTATATAATCCAAGTTGACCTAAACTGCATTTTTTTTTAACTTCTCACTGGAAAGATAAGGTATCACCTTGTAATTTGGATGATTTTCTATTTGAGCACACGCAGTGTTTCCTGAGCACCTACTGTGTGCGGAGAACTGTCTGCAACTGCTGGGGGAGACCGATGTGTAACTGGCACCACCTTAAATCCAGTTACAGTCAATACTCATCACCCTCACACACACTCACCGATGCACACTCAGGCACACATTCACCCACACTCACACATTCATTCTCACACCTGCGCTATCACCAATGCACACTCATGCTCACACTCACACATTCATGCTCACACTCACACTTTCCCCACACTGCTCATACTCACACTCATGCTCACATACTTACACACATACATACATCCATGCTCACGCTCACCTATTCACACTCGCACACACACAGTCACACTCACACATATCCTCCCTTCCTCCTCCCAGAGCTGGGACCGGGCCGAGGCAACGGAGGCTTCTCAGAGTGAGCGCCTCCTTCCATGCCCAGCCCAGCAGCCTCACCTGTCTCCCCCTACTCCCGGCCCTGCCCTCTCCCTCCTCACACACACACCACACGCCATAATTACATACCACAAAATCAAGCATGTGTGCAATGAGCTATGGGGAATGCACAACATCTGTAGATGGTCAAGTGAGAGGGCTGGTATAGACGTGATATCAGTTAATTCCGATTAACAAGTGAAGTCACCAAGCCAGTCAGCCTCGAGCAGGAACATTTGAAGGAAGAGGAAATGACTGTACTGTAGGAAGACAGCTGAACAGGAGCAGCTCATTAAAACGGGCTTGATGGGCAGGAAAGAGAAAGCAAACTATTCCCCACAGCAGTGGCAAGAATCTAAGTGCAGAAAGTGATGAGATCTGCAAAGAAGAGAATCCCAGCCCCCGGGCACTCCAAAACCGGCCGTGCATCTGAACCCGACAGTGCTGAGCTATCCCAGCAGACGAGCTGACTCCCGTCCTCATTCGTTCAGCAAATACTCACTGAGCCTCCATCACTCCTCTGAGTGCTGGGCGGTGCAGTGCTGAGTGCCAGGCACAGATAGGTCCCCATCAGCAGCAGATCCAGGGCAGGATCAACATGGTCCCCTCTCGCTGTGCGCCGTGTTCAAATGCTCTTGTAGGAAGTCTTTTCCCGTGTAATCCCACACCCACTAACTGTGCTTCTCCAAAATTTACATATTCAATCCCTTTTTAAGATAAGATTTTATTTGTAAGTCATCTCTACCCCCAACGTGGGGCTCAAACTCACAACCCCAAGATCAAGAGTCACACGCTCTACTGACTGAGCCAGCCAGGCTCCCCTATCCTCTCTCTTTTTTTTTTTTAAGCAGAACACCATTTTTCAGAACTATATAAACTGAAATCATTCTGAAATTAATAATGGTTTCCATAGAAATACAAGCCACCAAGTATCTGCTTTGGAAAAGGCTAGAGGAGCTGGGCTGAATTTGAGGAAGTGTAAAGGTTTTACTTTGGAATGAACGTTACCCTTCCGATGGCTGGGGGATGAGGCACCCTAGAATGGGGTAAAACCAGGGCCATTTCTTGGTTGGCTGACATAAAGCTAGGAAGGAGGTGTGATTTGTCCTAAATGGTGGTGGGAGGGGGTGTAATTTAACAGGGAACTCACCTGTGCAGTGGGGCCAATTGTGTTTAAAGTATATACGAATAGATAGAAATTTATAGAAGCATAGATAGTCCTTATATTGCTTATGCATTGAGTATATTGAAAGTAATTATACATGGGCGCCTGGGTGGCTCAGTTGGTTAAGCATCCAACTCTTGACTTTGGCTCAGGTCATGATCTCAGGGTCGTGAGATGGAGCCCTGCATCAGGCTCCATGCTCATCAGGGAGTCTGCTTGAGATTTTCTCTCTCCCTCTCCCTCTGCACACCACACCCCCCACTCCCGCCGCGCTCAAGCGTGTGCAGACATGCGCACGTGCTTTCTCTCTAAATAAATCTTTTTAAAAAAGTAATTATTACAACTATTGATTTCATCCCATGAAATTTATATTTCTATTAAAATGATCTTCTATGAAATGATAAGATAATTTATTTTTAATTTATGTATTTTGCATATACTCGTAAATTCCTTTATTTGTTAGCCTAATCCTCTATGTAGTGATGCTTAAAGTATGGCCCCCTGCCCACTGCAGGGCCAACAAGTCTTCCTAATGGGTTGCCCTTGACAATCCTAAAATTTTTTCTTAACTGCCCGAATGAGATCAACTCATTAATATCTGTCTACATGTTTTGCTACATTTGGTATTTTAAAACTAAATTAGTGCTTTTTAGACTTCAGAGAATTTGGGCATGGCTCCAGTTCAGTATCTTACTAACATTGCAAGGCTCCAATTGCATGTGTGCATATGCAAGTAGTTGGATTCCTACAATTTGGGGGAAGGATACATATTAATTATCAGGACTGCCTTGAATAATCATGTTCTTGTAATTGCTGCTCTTTTGCTTCTTAACAGCAAATTATTGTTAGTTTTGTTCATCATTATCAATTTAGTTTGTTGTGAGTTGTTTTTAACCCCATAGTATGTAGTAATGAATATTTATGAATTTTTAGGCTATAATTTTCCAAAATTACTCTGGTATGTATGCACCGTGTTCAAGTATGAATCATCCACTCCCTTATTACTAAAGCAGATGTATACATATTTCCCCCATGATTTGCTAATATGAGAACATTTCATCAGTAATGCGTGCAGTGCATGGAATTTTAGCAGGCAAATTACAATATAACATGAAAGTAAATCTAATAAAAGTATTGGGTTATTTTACACTTACATGTTATTGTCTTAAAAAAGCGAACATATAAGTAATGGTTTAATCTTATTGCATAAAAAGTAAGCGACACACACACACACACACACACACACACACATTGCTATTTTTTTGCCCTATTTTGATTATCTGGAGCAGGACAAAATTGTGAATCATTATTCAAGGTCAATAGTGTCCAAACTGCTTTTTACCAGATGTTAATAGGTGTTCTGCAAACAACGGATTCTTTACTCACATAAATTGGGAGGAAGTGAGATGTATTACGTATCCTTTTTCCAGATTCGCGAAGCCCTTAAGCACACTGTGATGGTGACTTTTATGTGTCAACTGGGCCACGATGCCTAGATATTTGGTCAGACACTGGTCCGGATGTTGCTGTGAAGCTATTTTTCAGATGAGATTAACAGTTAAATCAGTGGACTTTGAGTAAAGCCCATTGTTCTCCCTAATGTGTGTGGGTCCATTCACTAAGTTGAAGACCTTAGGAGAAAAAATAGTGACCTCCGAGGAAGAGGGAATTCTGCCAGCATTTTGTTTTGGATTCAAGCTGCAACACCAACGCCTCTCTGGGTCTGCAGCCTACTGGCCTGCTCTGAAGATTGCCAGCTTCTCCACGTACGTGAGCCAATTCCTTAAAATAAATCTCTTTATAGATAAATAGACTGATACGATAGACTTATATAGACTTATGTACCTACATATACACATGTATGCATATTCTCATATAGATCTAGTGCACACACACACACACACGCATCCTCTTGCTCTGTTTCTCTAGAGGACATGCCACCCATGTTAAAGGCTCTAGAAAGTTCTACAATTAAAAAAAAAAATCCCTGTTCAACCCAGTGTTTTCCCAGTTTATTTAACCACAAAACCTTTTTCATATAATACCTACGACTATCTCAAATATAGCTTAGGGCGAGGTTTTTCTCAAGACTTGACCTTAGCCAGAGCTGATCTGTAGCCTCTGTCAGCAACATCAGACGCTAAACCCGTTCAACTCAGAAACGAATAGCATAACTATCAGCACAAAAGGCTCAACGCGGCCTTTTCTTCTGCACGTGGCGCGGGCAGGGGGAAACGGCCACGTGCCCGGTGGGCGCAGCGAGGGGAAATGTTCATTGCTGAGCCAGTTCCACATACCGCGATGTCTGATGAAAATAACTACTGGTGGAACGGACCCCATGGCTGGGCTTTTGTAAAATGCTCTTTTGTGGATATTTCTGGGGATTGGCAAGTCATCCTGAAATACCATCAATTACAGTGCAATGTGGCATAAGGCGACGCCCGAATGGCAGGGAGCCTGACAAGAAAAGCCGGCTCAGCCTCCATAAAAGGCATCAAGCCTCCTCTCTCTCTTATTTATTGTCCCTTCTTAAATGTGTTCTCACAAATGGTCCTCACTGACCCCAATTTATCCTTCAGATCTGGTTCTAGAAGCCATTGCCTATTCTGACTAATCCCTTCCCCCAAACCCACCAGATCAGCCTGCCCTCTTCCCTGTCATGTGCGTTCAAACACCACGTACCCCTACATTGGACACAAACAGTGTTTATTTATTAATGCCTGTCTTCCCTCCAGGACTGTGAGGGCTGAGAGGACAGCGGCCGTCTCCATCTCGTTCATCAGGGCAGCTCGAGTGTCTGGCGAGCAGTGGGAATGCCGCGTGAAGGAGCGAGTCACCCGAGGAGAGCTTCCTCCTCCCTCGTTTCCCAAAGGAGTCTGTATCAATTATCCTTTCTTGGTAGCCCAATTGGTGTACTTTTCTCTACTTTGACCTATCTCTAAAGATCTTCACTCTTTCAACCTTTAAAAAAAATCTGTGCCAAGTCCACAAAATGTTCACATGGATGTGTAGGCACACGCACACACGTGCACGTCTGCGCACGCGTGCACATCTCTACATTCACTTATTCTTTGCAAATAATAATAAATACCTTCATTTATCAAGCGAAACAGTGTGAAGAGATGGGGAATGCAAGAAGCAGGAGGAGGAAAGAGAGACTGAATCCAATTACAGCTATATCATTTTCTGGGTCAAGTAGAATTGTGCAAAAGTTTTCAAACCTATAAAAAGAAAAGCAGAGGCCCAGTCTGGTTCTGGGATCAGTTCCTCCCCCCCCACCCCAGCTGTCATTTCTCCAGCCTAGTGCTATACTATGTACACTGAACATGGGTTTTTCTTCAAGAGTCATCGTTGGAAACAAAAGTATGGAGAAAAATAATGCATTGGCAGGTAAACAGGCTTTCATGTCAGAAAATTCAGCCGAATATTGGGAGGGGACACATATGAAAGGACTGAGGGTGAGGGTGGCATGCAGTGGGTGCCGGGCCTGGTTCCAATCACTCCGTGTACCCTCTACATCCCCTCCAGACCCTCAGTTACTCACATGCAGTACCCCTAGGCAGGGAGCGCCAGATTGGCAAAGACTTTGGAGTTGACACACATTCCCCCCCCCCTTCCAACCCTACACCCAGAAGCACAAACTTGTGCTAGCTATCCAAATACAGCCCATCTGAATAGGTTGCCAACCTGGGCCTCCCCAGGCAAGACATGCATGCAGGGTTCACCTGTGCTCCCCTCTCATTCACCCCGAGTTCCACTAAGTCTACAGAGAAGTCTCTAGATAAGGCTATAGGTACTATCCAGTAATGGCCTTGGAGAAGCGAAGACCTAGAAAAGCTAAGGTATTTAGTAAATGTCTTAAAGGCCTTTCTGCCCCTTTCTAGTTAACTCCTCTAGCTGGAAGAAAAGCTCAAGCACGAGGAAGCAGTTACAAGAAGGGAATCCCTACCCACCCCAACACACACACATGCCCACTCACTCTGAGACCAGGGAAAGCCACACAAGAAACTCTAAAATATGCTAAGTAAATGTCACATTTCCAAAAATCTGGACTCCCTAGTACAAAGCTTGCTTTTTGGTACAAGAAATGGGTATTGAATCACAGTAATCTCACACTTTTAAGACTATGGGGATTATTTTTTAATTGCCCAAAGAGAGCCAGGTCACGCTTATACTAGCATGCATGCATGATCCGATCATTGATAACCCCTTAATAAGGACTAGGCCACTTACTAAACTGACTTGAAATTCATTGATGTGATCCAGAGTTATTGAAAGACAGGATGCTTTTATCAAAAAAGGCTCTCCCGAACACTCTTTGTCCCACTGATGAAAACATGCACTGAAGGATACCTTTCCAGATTCAGAGCCAAGAGGCAGAGCACATTGCCTCTCCTATACAGGGGCCTGTGTGTTGTTCTACACACAGTACAATAAGACGGTCCGCCTGGGGCGAGACACACGCAATGCCATTTCTAAACAGTAGAAGGAGAAAGGCAGGGCCACCAGAAGTCAGGAAAACCCAAGCTGCAATACCATCCTTGGTCTTACTAATTACAAACGCGTTCTTTGGCTTCTCGGAGGAGCCACTTGAAGGTCACCTCCACTTAAAATTCTTGGCTTGGTAACTCCTTGTTGCTTTATTACCCAAGTCCATTAAAATTCTTAGAGTAGCTGATGATGAAAATTCCAGCCAATTTTTTTTTCTCCATGGAGTGGGAAGAAAAACAAAAACAAAAACAAAAAAACCAACACATGAGTCTATTTGAAATCGTTTTATGAATTTTAATCATAGCAAATGTGTTTTAACAGTAGTCATAAAATCAACATTACCACATGTACAAAGGACAAGACACCAGTTCAGCATACAAAAATACCATATATTAAAATTGGGTTCATTGGAAAAACTCAGGACTTGCTAAGACACCATCTACACCAGAGAGAGCAAGCAAGAATGCTTTAAGACATTCAGATTTATAAACAGCAGCTTGATATCCCCCTTAGAAAGTCAATTATTTGGCAACATTTGAACAATATTTTCTACACAGCCCAGCAGCTCATTTATTTGTAGGGCTATTTGGCCCTTTAAAAGAAAAGCTCCTAAAATAAATCATCCACATAATTATAAATGAAACATGTCAAGGACTTGAGTTAGCCTCTGAGCAGCATTCATCTAGCCATCTGACTGGAGTATTAGTTATCAAGAGGGCCAGGGAACCCACCAGTGCGGCTGGAAGACCGGCAGGAACCCTGCAGAGCAGCTACACGGCTTACTTGGGGGGAGTCTGTACCCACCCCAAGCTGAAACCAGCCTCCCCACCTGCAACTGTCAAGTGAGGCAAACAGGAACAAGTGGTAGAATAAAGATAATACAATAAATGACAACAGCCAGGATTGAAAACCAAGATATTCTTGAACGAGTCTTCCCAATAGTATCGACCTACTCAAGTCGGGATACATCCACAGGCTTGGCCACCACATTCCACTGCTAAGAGGGTGTCCAATTAGAGTTTGTCTGTCATGACTCAGCAACCGACCCTAGAGCAGGCACTGAGATTGTCTAGTGTGTAGACAACCCAGGGGGGCCTCCTTGGATCCTCTCCTCGGCCGAGCCCATTCCCCATAGGTCTTCAACTTAAAACATCTGGCTTTGAATTTGGTAGGCCATTCTAGAATGACAGATTGTGCTTGTCTAAGTTATTCCTAGTCTTCAGCTGGTTTCTGCCACAACTGAACATCGGCTCCTATATATTTTGTTCTCCACCCATGATCCCATTACCGATTTCTCTCTTTTCATGCAAATATTTTCTCACTGTCTTGGGCACATCTATCTATTGTTAGAGACCCGAGGCCATGTCTCCACTGCTCCCACACAGGATCTGTCTCTCAGCCAGAAAATCAGACCAGGAGTTTCCTGAAGCACCGTGTACGATAGCAGCTGCTGTCTTCCCACTGTTTAGAGATGACATAGACTGAGGTCGATACCTGTTCCCCTTCAAGGGGACATCTCCCTCCGCTTTTTCCTCCTCCTTACAGCCCATGCTCCTTTACCACCTCACATTCAATCGTCTACTTCCAGATTCTCAAAAAGCAAATGTCAAATTAAAAATGGAACATCCCTTTGGGAAACTCTTGTTAGAACAACCCAGTAACTCACAGGGAGAATACAGAAAACTTTCACACAGGCTACTAGCCCCACATCCCGCGGTGATGAATTTAGAGCAGCGTTCTAGAACAGGGACAACTATAAGAGAGCACCCCCAGAAAAACAAAGAAAGTGCATGCTGTTGCAGACTTCAAGAGACTCCTCTGTACTTTGCCCCAAATATTACTGATTGTCCCAAAAAGATCATAATATGAATAGTATCAAAAATCTTAGATGAGGGTTTTCAAGCACCACTACATCATAAGTGAGATATATATAGTGGGATACCCCAGGCAGTGAATCCTGAAAAAAAAAAAAAATCCATTGGCCCAACTGTGCAAGGAAACTTGTGCAGAAAAATTGGAGCCATGTTGCAAGAGTTCAGGAATAATGGTACTCCAACCACGATGCTTGAGCAGAGCCAAAAAACAAGCCATTTGAAAGACGGAAATTAAATGCCCCACCTGCTTATGTTCTTCAATCACCAATGGCTCTCCAATAAAATGTATACAGTAGAACCCACTTCTTCATGTTTGAAGCCTCAAGGGTTTATTTATCTTGACATTCCCAAAGGTGGTTGGTTTGATAGAATGTATGCAGCCTATAGCATTTGTTAAGAAAATAACATCTAAATTCAACATTATATAACCCACAAATTGGAAAACATGACTAACAACATTTTTTATTTGATTTTTACCTCCTGTTACAGCTAAGTCGTGTGTGTGTGTCTATCTACATATATGTCTATACCTATATGTGCAGATACAGATACATATCTATTTACAGCGAATCGTGTCAGAAAAAATCAATGGCTTGAATTTCCACTTATTTTTTAGAAGTATTTCATGCTTAATACAATTTAACTGATCTTCATTGCTTTTGAGATAGATGACTACTTTCAACACAGCTACTGAATTTTCTTGATTACTTCATTCTTTTTTGGACCTTCTGTTTGAGTAGGGGTTACCTTGTAAGTGAGGTTTTACTGGGAATGATGGAAATGGCAAGAACCAGTTTCTCCTTCCAGATCAAGGATGACAGATCAACCGACTGGTGACACGTCTTGTGTGGAAACAACACTCTGATTGGCAGCATCATTCTTTTAGGAGAAGATAGAAATTCAAACCTTTTTGATATCACTCTTCTCATACCAATAATCTCTGGGCCTCTAAATTCCTCTTAAGTCTAAAGAAAAACTACCATTTTGCCAAAAAAAAAAAAGAAAATTAAATAATTTTAAAAGATAAGCTAAAAAGGTCATGTCCACTGGCGAGTTCTAGAAAAAAAAATTCACCCGATTTTGCTAAATTGAGACAAATGCAATGTTTCCGTTACATTCAGAAACAATGAAAAGCAGACTAGCCCATTTTGACACAGCACAGGATTTCAAATAAGGCAATGGGAACTCTTCAAATCAAAATCTAGACTGGAATAAATACCATACTATCAGGAAGAGTCTCATCTTTCTATGAAAATATATCACAAACTGAATTTTCTGCTTTCCTTTACTCACTTCAAAAGCAATTTTAGTAACTTTAATAACCCTCAAGTCTTTAAATTCCATGGGCAATATTTCTTAATGTAAAAAAAAAAAAAAGCCTTTGTGCAAGGCTGCAAATTTGCAATTTGTTCATGATAAGGGATAAAAGGAAAAACCGAACAAGTCTACAACAGTGTGAAATCTCACTCTAAAAACAGTACCTGTGCTGTAGTCTGGCATCTGAAAAAGGGTGCCCACATATGCCCACACCAAACACAAGCCGAGCTGGCAGACTTCAAGGGCAAACAAAAGCCCTCTATGAACACTGCAAAACACGACTGCTCTTACGTTTCACACCTTACTAATGCAGTGATGAAGTCTGGGTAAGACGCTCGACGCGAAAAGGAATTTCATTAGGTTTTTTTTTTTCTTTTTTTCTGTAACACTTACTTTTTGGCCATAAGACCCTAAACACAGTTTCACAGTACAGGTCATGCATAGCTTGCAAGTCAAACGTTTTTATAGCTACTGTCTAAGTACTATTTTTGGACAATAGATTCACATGCAGCTAATGAGCCCAGAAAAGGGGCTTCATAAAGCACTCTTTCAGCTTCACTGACCATTCTTTGGCCCAAAGTATGTAAGTAATAACCCCAAAGGGCAATCAATGAATTTTAATCATCGTACTTGAGATCATACGCTTTTTAAGCCCAGAAGGATTTTTTTTAGCCAACTGCATGTTACTAAACCATAAACTGTCTTCTTAGCCTTACTCTGTTACACTGTTAACACTGTCATGCTAGCTCCCACTGCGCGGCCCTCCAGAAGTGCATGGTCCAATACGGTAGCTACTAGCCACATGTGAGTGACTATGTTTAAATAACTTAAAATTAAATAAAATACAAAATCCAGTTCCTCAGTCATACTAACCCCACTTCAGCTGCCCACTAGCCAATGTGGCCAGTGGCCACTATATTGGACCACATAGGTCATAGAACATTCCCATCATTGGAGAAAGATCTATTGAACAGACGAGATCTCAAAGGCTGCACCAGCACATGGGTTAACCTTCAAGGGACCTACTTTTAAGTCATGCTCAAGATTGAACTTAATTATATTTGTAAAGAAAATACCTTTTAGCTTTCTAATCATAAAGTACGACTGAAACTGAGAACCAGTTTGCCTTTTCATCACAACTTATGCCCCAGGTCATTATACAAAAATTTCCCAAAGACAATGCTTTTTGATAGCATACTTGGCTCTACTTAACATATTAAGCATTTTCTTGCTTATGTCAAGATCATTAATAAAGATGAAAATTCATGCTTCTTAAAGTTTACTATTTACACGACACTCACTGTCCTTTACATAAGGGAAGGGGGGAACCAATGGTTTGCAATTTTAAAAATCCAAATCACATCATTTTTATTAAATGTCTATACTCATCCTTAAAGCAACCCTCCTTTCATTTCCCAGAGAGGTAGACGCTAACTAAAACGGATATATATATTAAAAAAACAAAAACAAGAAACTAAAGCAATATTGAGTTAGTAAAGGGTATTCACCCACCCTCCAAAAGATCAGAGCCCAATAGAGAGGTCAACAGGCCTAAGGAAGGAGCAAGAGAAACGCCAACGCAGTTCTTGTCCCCCTTTTGCTGCAGAATTACGAGGGGCCACAGACCTCTGTGCGCCTCCACGGACTCACATACAAAACGAAGCCATCAGAAGTTGCTTTCAGCTCTGACTTTCTGTGCTTTCAGTTGTGACTGTTTTCACTGATGTGCAACTGTGCATTCTGGCTGACTGTGTCACAGGACTTTTGTCACAGGGGGCAGATGAGTTGTTCGTGTCGTGGGGAAATGCCAGAAGAGGCCAGAGCGACGGAATGCCAACTAACATGGAAACATCAAGTCTACACAAATTCTATCTGCAGGCTGAGATATCACACACACACACACACACACACAGGTGTGCACAACTGCACACTTTAACAAGCAATGCACGAATAACTGCAGGCAGGATCCACTTAAACAATATTCCTTAGGTCAGTAAGACGCACGCACACAATTCTGATTTTGGTGTTACTGTTACCTTAACCTGTAAAGTCAAGAATCTATCACAGAGCTGATTAAGTTTGCGCTGCTTTACTGCCGCTCTAGCACGGGATTGTTTTGAAGTTACGTGGACATTTTTACTCTACGGCTTTGCACTAAGAAATACAGGGCACGCTATCACCACACACGTTAGTGTCTATATATAACCTACTTAACACATAGAACTCTAGGACATACTACACTACAGGGCCAGTCATTTCATACTGTACATAAACAGATGCAGATATCATTCACAAAATTAACTTAAATATGGCCTGGCTGAAAATTGCAAGGGTAAAGTCCGTCTGAAATGTAGCATTCTTAATGCAACATTTTCTGTGGGGTTTTTTCCTCCAAGAGGAATAGAAATTAGGTCAGACATGCATCACAGAAGTCTGGCAGAGTTTGAGAAACTGACACTAACCCAACAGTATATTATGTTACGTAAGAGAGGATAGAATTCAGCTAATATGATACCTAAATTATTAATACCAAATAAACCCTAGATTATTTGTTGTATAACGCCCAATAGCTTACACAATAAAATGACATTTTAACCTAATTTCTACTTTGAGCTTTCAAATACACTTGCTTCATGAATTCCATAAAAGAAATTAGAAGAGAATTGTAAAGCTCACAGCTATTTCTGAATGCACACGCATCCAGGCACAGGAATTTACCACGTGACGCCAACAGATCTGTCTTCACCAGCGTCTGCAGACCACCACACATTTAAGAATATTTGAGAATTTATGATGAGCTGATCCACTTAAATTGGGAATGTGAGTTGTTAGTTTACCTTGTCACTTTTCTCAATAAAAACGTATTTTGAAATACAAGAGATTTTCTCACTTATACCAACAAGCGGAAACTGGACTCCTAAACCGTTTAACTCCCACGGAACGACATCCTTCAAAAAGTCATCATGGACTGTCTATTAAAATGTCAGTCCGGGTTTGTCATCGATGAACAACACTCATATCTATCACGATACCTCTAAACCGGGAGAAAAGACAGAATCTTCTGTTAGTCTCCATTTGTGCCTCACAGAATACAGGACTTGAATACACAGAAGAGGAGCAAATGTTGGAAGAGACGAGTGTGTGACACTTCACTGGGCAGGTCCCGGCGCTCGAGAGGTGGCCACCAAGTCAGACCCTGGACTCATTCAGGCCCACAAAGTCTTACTCCTGGGATTCTTCTGAAAAGATTCAAAACCTGAGGTAAATCAAATCACACACACACACACACACACACACACACACACACTATTTACATTTAAAATTCTTATTTCATGAGATGGCTTGAGAAAAACTGGCATATAGGGTTCCTATGGGATTAGGCATTTCTCATCATTACTCAGTTTATTGCTCCCCTGTTGGGCTTTCAGTTTAATAAACATGTAGCGAGCTCTAATTACAAGGGAAGAAAAATGAAGGTACATAACAAAACACAACACATTGGAAACACGTGTTCAGACATCTTCTTCAAAAAAAAAAAAATGACCGTCCACTTCACTTATTTTAATTTGGGTGCCATTCAAAAAGTATAAAAAGCCTTAGCAACTAAATGAAGACTGGATTTCCATTAAAAAGGGATAAGAAACCAGCACTGCATGTCGTCGCTGAATTTTTACGTGTATTCTCAGGTGTAATTCTATTTGTATACATAGCATCTTTGTGTTAATCTACCACATTTAGAGAAGATCACATTGTATGCACTTGCACGGTTTAACGTCTAAGTAGAATACGTCTATCTCGTAACATGATTTTGAAAAATCATAAATTACAGTCCATTTAATAAGTGATTATGAGGATGCATGCAATCGTCTTCGAAGCCGTTGCCACCAATACTCAGAATGATTTGCCTGGTATCTCGCTGAGACCTCACGTCTGCCCTTCGTGTCTGTCTCTGGTTAATCAAGTGGCAGCCCAGAGGCCTGCGCTGGCACCAAAAGATCAGCGTCGCCCCCCATCTTCTCGCTGCGATCCCATCACCAACACCTGGCTCAACCCCGAGTTGGCACCCACGAGAGACTCCCCCTGCAGCTCTGCTCAGCCACAGGAGATCACAGTGAAGCGCTTAGAAATGCAAGACATGTTGTGCAGCACGATGCCCAGCAGGAAGACGAGGACGCAGGCCACCAGGATCACAGTGCACACCCCGGACCACGTGGAGCTTTTCGCCACGCCACGCCTGTCTGGCTCCTCCTCCACCGCCTCCTGGGGCGCCCCGCCCTGCAGAGGCTGCTGTTCCGCTGGGATGGTCACCACGGTGACGGACTTCTGCTGGCTCCCGGGCAGCAGGCGGCAGCCCATGTCTCCGGGCAGCAGTGCTCGCTCTTTGGAGATGGGCAGGGGCAGCATGTAGCACCCATTGCTGGGAAGTTTGATGAAGACTGGGGTGTGCTCGGACGCGTGCGGGATGGCGATGACCGCAAGGACCTCGGGGTCGTCGGGAAGCTGTGACACGGAGAAGCCCGGGGGCAGCTTGGTGATGCCCCGGCACCAGGGGCACCTCACGTCCTTCTGGCTCGTCCTCATCTGCTGGAGGCACACCGAGCAGCAGGTGTGTTTGCAATCCAGCAACTTGGGCCTTCGCCGGGGGCTGTAGTAATTGAAACAGATCTGACATTCCAGCAAGGAATCTTGGGAGAGCGTCTCCATCGTGGCCGGGAAGCAGGAAGGTCAAGGCCAAGGGGAAGGCGCTTGTTCTCAGGGGCCGGCACTCCCACGCCTTCCTTCCTGTCTTTCCAGAGTCGTGAGGTGGTCAGGGAGCTCACAGGCATAGAGCATACTCAAGAGTGTTCATTTCTGAAGAAGACAAAAAAAAAATGCAGAAAAGTTAATTATTTCAAATAGGCTGAGATGTCAGCATATCTGCCGGAGTTCAAAAGTCTTGACACTGGGTCAAAAACGTAAAAATTTCCCACTCGAGGGAGATTACAGGAGTCCGGCCGGTGATGCCCAGTGGAAGGTAAATGAGTTGTCAGGTGGCTTCTTACGGTAAATACTTTGCTCATTTCTAAAGGGAATGCCTTCATGGGGGTACGCAATGCCCCATATTTCATAAAGAGGGAGTCTTGATTCTGTTTTGTGTATTTCGATGGACCCTGGCTTGTTCTTCTAAAATACACTGGAGAAATCCTCTTGCTTCCAACAACTTTGTAGCATCTCCTAGAAGTACATTTCTTTCCTTAGACCCTCTGGTCTTCTTTTCCTGACTCTACTTACCCTCCTGTAAGTATTCATTGCCAGATTCAGGCAACTTCCCAAATCTAGGGACTCCGAGTAACTAGTTCGCTCATTTTATATGGGTCAGGACTATTCCTCTCTCATAGGAAATTAAAACAGTGCCGCCAAAGAAGCTCACACAGGCCTCTGTTCTTGCCCCCCAGCCCTCAAAATCACTGAAGCAAAGTCATTCTTGTCATCTGGTTTTAAAAGACACAAAAATTCAGAACAACAGCAACAAACACCAGCCGCAGCAGTGAACCTTCAGGCAGCAGGGGTCACAAAGGCACACAAGGACCACTAGTATTTTTTAGTCAGTTCTTTGAATTTCATTACTATTTAGGCTTGCACCAAGTAACGGGACCACAGGCAAATACTATTAACTCGCCAGTCTTAATCAAGTATTGTCTAGCAAGAGGCTACCAGAGAAGACTGGCAGGCAGCCCCCACCATAAAACAGAAATAGTGCTCACCTCCTGGTATTGAAAGGAAGTCGAGTAACTTAGTTTGGCTTAACTGGGGCTTGAGGAACCCCTCAGTGCTCCAGTGTTTCAGTGAAGGCTGCCCAACTCCTATTGAGAAATGTCCAAATTACGTGTCTCTGGATGGAGTCACAATGACTCTGGAAAGAGCTACCCAACCACTATTGTAAAAATAATTGCCAGTCACTGAACCCCACCCACTCCCAGAGCCAGGAGCTCATAACATGGAAAAGCTCCAGCATGTTTCTTAAAAAGCAAACCTTTTTCTAACTTCCTTGGTGAAATTAAGAATGTACTCCTTGCCAATGATATGATTTGTTAACATCAGAAATGCGGAAAAAAAGTTGAAAGCAAAAAATAATCACTGGTAAAAATTAACAAGGACAGTCAAAAAGAGCAACATATTGTAAGACATTTTAGCGGTAGTAAGAGTGCCTAGATTAAATTACTAAAAGTCAAATAGAATCATACAGCATTCAGAAAGTTCATATCATAATCAACTGCTTATCTATCCACTAATTCAAGAAATGTTTATTGGATAATTGAAATTTGCTAAGGATAGAACTCAAATGTTCTCACTGAAAAAAAAAATATATGAGGTGATGGACATGTTAATCAGCTAGTTGCGGGGGGGGGGTCCCTTCACAAAGTACATATACAAATCACCACCACACGCACCTTAAATATCTTACAATTTTGTCGGTTATACCTCAATAAAGCTGAAACAAGTAAAAATTAAAGAAATGTCTGTGGAGCAGCTATCACGAACAAAGCACAATGCTAACTACTCTAGAGCGTAACGATGAATTAGATCCAAATCCCACTCTTAAGCAGTTTGAGGTTAGGTAAGAAAGAAGCACGAACAGGTTTCTTCTCCATTCATTTACTCATTCAAATTCTTATGGAACCTCTGCCGTCTGTCAAGTATTATGGTATTTGTTTTTGTCCCTTGGCACTAAGACCTTGTCACTGCCCACAAGAAACGCCCAGCCTAGCGTATGCAGTTACTCACGTAAACAGTTGTAATGTAAATACAGAGTGATACAGGCCACACAGGAGCAGGGGGAATCGGGGAGGGCTCAATGAAAGATCTGGATTACGGAGAGGATCTAGACATGTGACATCAGCAGGCAGTTTATTTTCAGGTTCAGAAGTCGGTGTGAGCAAAGGAGAGACGGGGAGCAATTACAGAATTATTTCTAGACTCTACCTGTGGCACTGGCTAGAGGGTTTTTTTCCTAATATGAGAGTAACTTAAAAATGCCCACTCCAAGAGTTTAATAGTTTTAGCTTTGATGTTTAGGTTTCTGAAACAGACGCCTTTAAATTTTTTATTATTTTTTTAAGATTTTATTTTTATGCCCAGTGTGGGGCTCAAACTTACAGCCCCAAGGTCAAGAGTCTCAGGTTCCACCAGCTGAGCCAGCCAGGCACCCCCAGATGCCTTTTAAAGAAACGGAATTCTTATAGAACCTGCAAGCATCTTCCCACTGGCCCAGCCAGAGAGCACAGTCCTTCGGGGAGGGAAGAGGTGAGCATGGCCGGGCACAGACCACGCACCGTGGACAGCCTCAAGTCCCAGGCCAAGGATGTGGGACTTTCTAGTGAATGATGGAAAAACACCAGAGAGGTTGAGAGTATGAGAATGAGGAGTGTCTGGGTGGCTCAGGCCTTTGGCTCAGGTCATGATCCTGGGGTGCCTGGGATTAAGCTCCATGTGGGGCTCCATGCTCAGTAGGGAGTCTGCTTCTCCCTCTCCCTCTGCTCTTCCCCATCTCCATCCCCCCTCATTCTCTCTCCAATAAATAAATAAAATCTTAAAAAAAAAAAGAGTATGAGAATGATTCATTAGGTAGTCACATTCGGGATAGATTAGAAAGACCTGCTGGGAAGCTATTATAATATTAGACAAGAGGTAACGAGTCGTTGAAGGAAAGACTGGCAATTAGGATGAAGAGATGAGAGGTGCCAAGCGGTTCTAGAGAAGCCGAGTGGGATCTGGCAGTGAATTACAATGTGCCGTACAGCAGGGAGAAGGCACAGGTGACGTCTGGAGAGGAGGGTGGCATCATTAAGAGCCACAGGGATCCCGAGAGAATGACAGTGAGTTCTGCTTGGGCCCTATTCCAGTTGAGGTACTGGGAAGATACACGAAGTAAGTTATTCAGGAAGATAGGCAAGAGTTGGAAAAAAGCTGAAAATGTGGGACTGATATTGTACAGAAGAGTTAGGTGTGGACCTGGGAGACCCAGGGGATGTCCACAGAGAAGAGCTATCAGCCAGAGACAACAGAACAGAACAGAGAGACACCCTTGGGGAACACACAGCTGTATCTGGTGGAAAGGAAGAACTGGGACAGAAGAAGAAGGAAAGCCATCAACATATCTCAGCACGCATCCTTGGCAAAAAAAAAAAAAAAAAAAAAAAAAGGCCTGAGCAGCATAAGGTTATGGAGAGGGAACCTCAGGCTTCGGTGCCCAAGAGGTCCTTAGTCTCTTTCAGAGTGTTTTCAGTGGTGTATCAGGGAGATGACAGAGACGGCAGGGATGCTACAATGGGCGCACGGTGTCCCTTCTGAGGTGGTGTGAGGCGAAGAGGCAGGCCAGTAGCTGAGAGGGCGAGGAATCAAACCCTTTGTTTTGAGAACAGAGAAATGTGAGCAAAGAGAAGCAGAGGACGCAGGAGTGCGCCAAGCCACAGGGTCTGAGCCGTGCTGTCCCACACCAACGCCGTGACCGCCAGCCACAGGTGCAGGCGAAGGGAGTGTGTGGAGCTTAGAAAGGGGAAAGCTGACGGGCTTCTGCAGTGGGGAATGCGGAACGGAAATCCCCACTGCGCCAGCAGTCAGGGTAGAGCCTTCTAATTTCAGACCCCAGGTACGGAATTTATTTTTTCTTAAAATACAAAAGCAAAACACAGGGTTTGCTGGTGAATCTTGGCAAATGCTCCTCTCTACCCAGGGACAGAGATAAGGGCACAGTGTTACAGACTACAGGGGGATGTGAATGTGTGTGGGTGGGAAGGCTCAACGGCTTGGAGCTATGGTGGTAGAAAAGACAAAACTGGGGAGGAGTACGAGAAAAAGCAGAGATCCCTGCCATTTTAAGAATTTGGGGACAGCATTCCTTAACAAACGCACTCAGGACCACCACCTTCAAGATACATGGAGCTGGGACAAAAAATGTTTCTTGATATCAGTAAGGAAACTGACCACCGACTTCTTAACCTTCCTTCCTGCCATATTCTTTACCTTACTTCCATATAAAAATGTGGGAAGCAGCTTAGCAGAGGAGGAAGAACAGGAGCTTTGGCCTCAACGAAGCTTGGGTTCAACCCTTGCTCTATCACCACCAGCTGTGACACTAGAGCGAGTCGCTGAACCTCTGGAAGCCTGCTTCTTCACTGGCTAACAAGGAAAAATGGAGTTGTTGCTGAAGTCAAGTGAAGGGCTCAAGGAGCACCTGTGCTCTCTCTCTCCCTTCCTCCTGACTCCAGACTCCTTCCGGTGCTGTGTGCCATCTTCCCAGAGAGCTCTTCCTGGCTCTCAAAGAACTGCCATTTTGAACAGCTTGGGAGGAAGAATGCAAGGGTTCTCCTTGGCCCTGCCCCAAGACCTGCCATACCACCATTTTTCAACAAAACCAACATACGATTTTATTCATGAATTTATGTTCCAAGTTAATGTTCGCTTAATTGGCATTGAGTTCCCTTAAAACCAGATTATACTACTCAATTTCCAACTCCATCCAAGTAAGCCTTGGCCCCAGGACAGAGGCTGAACACAAAAGCAGACTGGGGAAACAGTTCCTATCTTCCATGCTTGGCCACTTTGGCGGCAGTATCCTGATTTATAAGTGGACACGTTCTGTATGAAGCCAGCTATACTGCATCCCAGTTTATTTTCTGCAGCATACTTATTAATGATGATGATTAGTTAGGTAAAGAGAAGAAAATTTATGAGCCTATGGACCGAAGCTAGTAATGAATCACCCCTTTTCCCTTTCTTTGGAACCTGGAAAGGTGTGAGTCAACCACCGAAGAAAGGGAGTGCAAACACAGCCCACGTAAGCTGGAAAATAAACTCGAGTGCCTGGTGAAACGCACCATACACGGAGCACACACCGGCGAGAGCGCAGGCAACCAGAGTTTGATGTTATTTCCCTACAGGAGCAAGATATGGCAGTCAAGTAAAACACTCATTACATTGAAGAGGAAAGGGTACTTCCATGGAATGCATGCAAAAAGGTGTATCTGAAATACCCTGGAACAATTTATTTTGAAAGAATGTGAAGTAACGATCAAAAACCAGATCACAAGAAGAGGAAGAGCCCCTAAAGGAGGGCACTCTCAAAATAATTATGGCTTATAATAAGATAGAACTTATTTTCATAAAACGGTACTTCGTTTCATATATGATGTCAGCAGTAAAATATACAGATAAAAGGCCTTGAATAATCATTGAATGCAATACTAATGCATGCCTTGGTTTAAAATGCTTTAAAAAAAAAGATTGATTTATTTGAGAGAGAGAGAGAGAAAGAGAGCAAGCAGGGGGAGGGGCGGGAGGAGACAGAGGGAGAGAGAGAGAGAGAGAGAGAGAGGGATAGAAGCAGACTCCCCACTGAGCATGGAGTCCGAGGCCAGACTTGACCTCACAACCCTGAGATCACAACCTGAGCCGAAATCAGGCGTCGGGCACGCAACCGACTGCGCCACCCGAGCGCCCCTAAAATGCTGTTCTTGGTTTCAGCTCAGTTGTGATCTCAGGGTGGTGAGATGGAGCCTGCATTGGGCTCTGTGCTCCTCTGAGTCTGCTCAAGGTTTTCTCCCCCTCCTTCCCCCTTGGCCCCCTGCTCACACGCACGTGCTCGCTCTCTCGCAAGTAAATAAATAAAATCTTTTTAAAAAAATGAATTGAGATTTGTGTAAATAGAGGGAGGCGTGATTTGGGGGGGGATGCCAAAAACAAAGGGTTGTGCATGTTGCTGTTGTTTGGGGACAGTGGATATTTGATGCTTTACAATATTGATACATGTTCCCAAAATAAAACTTCCCTCTTTTTTAAAACTATATAACTTTAAGCACCTTTATAAAAGGTGTGGGCATGATAAAGTGCTACTATGAACATAGTGGGTGGTAAAATAGCACAGGTTTCCAATACTGAGTTTTTATAGTCTCAGTGGCTTTTAGAAGTCCAGGCATAGGAGGATAAAAAAGCCAATGAAATAAATAATCCAGATAGTTTCACTCTGCTTAGACTCTTAAGACCCTTCATACACTCTGATTTAGATTTGTGGCCGTGACAATAACGGGGAAGCCTCTCCTCAGAACTGTGGCATGGACTGATAGTGATTACGTCCGGCTGACCTTGAACTGTTCCACCTGATGGTCTCCATCAGGACCTTCAATTCAATGGTCATGTTGAGAAAAATTTCAAAGTCAGAGACTAAACTAGACACTGTACTGCTTTTCTTCCTCTCTTGACATAGCACGTCTTTCTGATACAGGTCATTTACTCCATTCTTCAAGAAAAAGCAAATATTTGAAATGGGATTAAATGAAATAATTACAATTCCACTTAATGTGGTATTTCAGCTGGCAAGACCACTTGGTTACATTGGATCTTAGCAAACACTCTGATTAGTGGCAAGAATGGGAATGGCCTGGCAGTGACCGATGTGTCGCTGACTTCTGGTCTCTGGTAGCAGAGAGCAATCCTTTCAGGACACAGTTGCCTGGTACACGTTCAGTCTAACTGGTGTAACTACTCTCTCCGATTTAATGGAGAAGGCAGTGGATTCTAGGACTCTGACAAATGTTAAATGAGAATTCCGTCAGCCCCAACTCTAATATTTGCACTGTTTCTTCCTATGAGCATCCATGATTTGCTGTATTTAACAGTCAAGAATCTAGAAAGTGAAAACTGTCATCCACTGTCTTGGACGACCAGAGGGATGCAGCAGGGAAGGGTGACAGTCTGGAGGCGGAGTGGCCTTGGTAGCAGGGGCAGGCAGGGGCAGGCTGGGTGGGACAGAGAAATCGTGGCTAAACAGGCAGAGGGCAGCAGACCAGCCAGAATGCCATGGTCAGCCCTGGGGACCTGCCACACAACCAAAGGACTGGTCCTGCCAGCACTGCCCACTGGGACAACCACAGTCCTGATGGACCAGGCCACAGGACAGGTGCCAATTCTGTTACTCTGAAAATGCAATAACCAAGCAGCTGGAGCTGAACCACGGTCTCTGGAGATGCTATTTACTCGGGGGCATTTCATTTACTCAGATGCATTTAAGTCAAGTTGGGAAAAAGATAAACGAATGTGATCCATCGACAGTTTGGCAATGCACGTTTAAAATCCAAGTATATTGGAATCAAGACATTTTTAGGAATTAAAGCCAAATTTCAGAATGGCCATGAGTGAAAATAACTACTGGTTATTTGTGGGTTTGCTTCTTCTAATAGCTATCAAGCAATCATTGCTTTTAGGGGTCAGGAGATGAGGATCTGAGCTCTAATTCTGCCCTAATCAGATGCGTGACCTTAAGCAAGTCACCTCTCTGCGAGCTGCAGTGTCCTCACCTCTGAGGACACTGGACTAGAAGATCCTCTAAAGGACCTTCTGGTAAACATAGTTCTGCCACATGAACACAGGGCTGGGTTTCCGACAGCGTGACAGAGCTGTCAGACTATTGTTCTGTGCTTACGATACCTGACAGATAATTTGCAAATATCATGTTAATGATCTCACAAGAACGTACATCAATGTGAGAGAGTGGGCAGCTAAATAAATGGGAGGCAACTTACATTAGAAATTTCTTCCTTTGTGCCTCTGGTTCCACGAATGAGTCTAAGTAGAGCTAACATGCTAACAGAAACAGCCACAACTTTGATTTGCAGCAACAATCCACAGAATAACTATCTTACGTATAATCAATAACCTTCTTAGACCAAGGAAGGTATCACCATTACCCAAACTTGTTACCAGGTGAAGGTGGTCCTAACCTTCCCTTTGGAAGCCGCCTGCACAGCTGTCCACCTCACACAGAGGCTGACGCTGGCATAAATCAGACACTCTGCTTCACCTTCACTTGTTCTGATCACCCAGTAATGCTGAAGAAAAAGCTGCAGACGCTCATAAAAGCAAGGAAGAGACATAAAGGACCGTCAGGGGATCCCCAGCCTCCCTGGAGAGAAGAGATAATAAAGGATGCCATCAGACAGACAGACAGACAGGTTGAACAAAGGGAAAATGATCAATTACCCCAACTCCTAGAATTCTTGAGTATAGCCGAGGGAACTGACAAGTCAGGCATATAGGTAAAGCCAAAGGAATGAAAAACAAACAAAAATCCGAAGCCTTCCCAACAGCTGGACATCTACTAGGGCAAAACATTTGGTAAGTAAACAAATATATATTGGGAATCCATCATATACCAAGCATTACCCAAGACACTGAGACACTATGGCAAACTAGCGCCTTTGCCCTCAAGGAGCCTAGATGTGCACTTGAGGGAGGAGCTATGGAAAGAGAACCACAGGAGGGTGGAGGACAGACAGAGCACTGAAAGGAGCTGCTTCTTCCAGGGATCATTTGCACAGGGCTTAGACAGAACTACCAAGCAAAGAACTGTCACTGCCTGTTAGAACAGAGAGGATGCTGGAACGGAAGAGGCTACCAGCTGGCCCACTAGTGGTTCCTTCTACTCCAACGACACTGGAGAACAGGAACAGTCAGAGGGAAGGACACCAACATTTCCTTTTATGATTAAACATCACATCAGACCCATGCGGGCATCACTCCAGACAGCAAGGTGGGCCCTGAGCCTACAAGCGTCAGGAGAAGCAGGAGTTGGAGGTGGTATCTCGAGGCTGTCTTAAGACAGCCCAGTGCTGGGGAAGCACACTAGGTCATCCCTGGGGAGAAGGGTCTGAGGGCTCCGCGGTGTGCATTGATGACCGTGAGGCTCTAAGCAAGGTCCCTGGAGAGCAAAGGCCCCTCTCTGCCATGGGTCCCCACTGCCCCTGCTCTTCGTGTACGGGGTAAAGGGGAACTCCGAAGGCCCCATGCAGACTTGCTATGGATATATTTGCATTTCCATAATATGTGCATTCCCCACTTGTTTTCTCTTGCCCAGCCACAAACAGAAACCTTCAGGCAATTTGTTTTTTAATTTTTTCCCATTACATTTTATCTATATCAGAGACCCTCAACCTTTTTCTGTAAAGAGGCAGAGAAGTATTTTAGGCTTTTAGGCTTTGTGGGTCGTACAGGCTCCCTTACAAATAGCTCTGCAGTCAAAGTGTGAAAGGAGTCACAGACAAGAGACAAGGAACAGTGCTTTTACAAAAACAGGCCTAGGCTGGAGCTGACCAAGAGGCTATCATTTGCTGACCCCAGAGTGCCACCATTTCCTCTCAGCCCTGCCCTTAATCTCCTAAATTCAGTATATTACTATGGAGACACCCATCCCCACATCAGCTTCTTGCTCTAACATTAGTTATCTCACCTGATGTCTTTCTGTCAAGCTCCAGAAGACAAAATATTTTCACAGTTATTCAGGGGAGATAAGAGAATATTAGCTTTATAGATGCAACACCTTTTTAAATCACTGTTTTCAGACAACAGGAAGAGAGGTGAGCAAAGAACATTAACAATGACCATCATTCCCCTGTGCTACCAACAGCAAGTACTAAGATCATTTGTGAGAACACAGAGTAGGGTTCCAAACTTCTTTCCCCCTTAGAAGTACGGACCTATTACTTCGACAAAATGGGCAATAACTCTAGAATTTATCATGACCACTGCAGATTAAAGACAACTCCTAATTTGATGGAACTTCACAGAGATACAACGGTAATGCCACCTGACTGCCGGAACTCTGGATACAATCGTTCATCTCCACAGTTATGGCAAGCCAAGAGGTTGCTGACCCAATTTAGATCCGGCCAGGTTAATCTCAGTCAAGGTGCTTCACCTTTATCAAGAAGGGACGTTGGGTACATTTCCCAAACACATGGAGAATTCCTTCAAAGTGCCACAGAACATATATGATGATGAGAACTCCATTACTCTGAGGCTCCCTAAGGCTAGAAGGAGGTGCAGGACAGGAAAGTCTTAGCTCAATTTTATTTTATTTTTTTAAGATTTATTTATTTATTTTAGAGAGTGAGAACAGGGGAGGGGGTGGGCAGAGGGAGAAGAAGAGAGAATCTCAAGCAGATTCTGTGCTGAGCACAGAGCCCAACATGGGGCTCGATCTCACAACCATGAGATCATGACCTGAGCTGCAACCCAGAGTCAGACGCTTAACCGACTGAGCCACTCAGGCCCCCCTTGGCTCAATTAAAAAAAAAAAAAAAAAAAAAAACCTAAATATTAAGACTCACCTACTTTTACACATTTAAAAAATAAAAATTTCTTAAGATTTCTTCAGACTACCCAGAAAACATTCTAAATTAAACATTTGAAAAGAACAGCGCATTAAAAACCTGGTGGGTTTTATAGACAGCTCTTTAAATAAATCTATTTGGAAGCCATTCATAAGATTATTTTCTTTGAGCAGAGAGTGTTTATTGCTGCAGTCTCCCTACCTAGTGTCAATTTCGATGATTCATGGCATAAGTGAAGCCTCAAACTGAAGTTGCAAAGGATCCCTCAAGGCACCGGTACTAAACCAGACCCAAGAAGCGCCATGGGGGTGGGGGGCTCCAGGAGTCCGCTGTCAGTCTGCTTGTCACACTTCTGCTTTTTCTGACATCCAGCTGCAGTAACACAACGAGACCTGACTTTCCACTTAGGCAAGGTCAGAATTTAAAAAGCACACCCCCTCCAAACTGGATATCCAATGGTAGTGCAACCAAATGCTATCAACCATTAATCCATCTTTCCTAACCTCACAAGAATTCCGAAAGACTTCTCCTTTGCTTTCTTATGTTTATTTTTAAGGCAACTCTGAAGTCATATTTGACAAGAATAAAATGCACATATTTCAAACATACAGTTCAATGAGTTTTGACAAATACACACAGCTGTGTAACCACTATACCGATCAAGCTATTTCCATCACCCCACAAGGTCTCTTTGTGCCTCATCCAGTCCATCCTCCCTCCCTGCCCCCAGCTCCATTCTAATTTTGAATCTGTAGCTTCTCTGTAGGTATAGGTTTAGGGGAAGTGGCCATATTCTGAGTGTCCTTTCAGACGACCTAGAACCATGTTCTGGGGAATAAGGTGTTGAACCAACTTCACATTCGTATTTCCCAGAGAAAACCAGAGTAACGAATAGTACTCTGAATGCATTCATTTAAGTCTGTACTGAGTACAAGGCACTATTCTGGGTTTGGGGGATCCAAAGAGAAAAAGATGGGCCCCTCCCTGCAAGGATAACCATGTGATGTGGTCTGGGCTTAAGGCAGGCTGGCAGACAGCAATGAAAACAGCAGCACCTGTGTCTGCCTGGGGAAGGCCGGCAAGATTTTTCAGGGAAAGGTGGCATTTGAACCTCAAGGATGAGGACACAGCATAAGCAAAGGCACAGAGCCCCAGATGAGGCAGGACCAGTGGCTAGGGGCAGGGATCAGAACCTGTGGCCTCCAGCAGGACTCGCATATTCTGGAAAAGGTGGTAATAACAGCACCTACCTCATAGGCTGTGCGGATTAAAATGCGTTGTAACCCGTGTAAAACTCTTAGAATAGTGCCTGACACCCAGACGGCTCTTCCTGGTATTATCACTACCTGAGGAGGAAGGAAAGGGAAGGTCTGCGTGGAGCCTGATGGACAGGCAGGAGGTGGGGTCTGAGCAGCATTAGCTAATCAATCAATTAAGCCCAGTCCCTCCCTGCGTGCTCTGAGCCTAATGGAAAGGCAGACAAAGGAACAGGTAGGGTTAAAGTACAGCCTTGGCTCCAGGGTTCTGAAGCAAGACTGGAGGAAGGCCCCAAAGCCAAAATGGCGCTTCCTGTTCCTTTGTATTCCCATTCCAGCGGACACAGCAGCTGTCCCCACTGGCTGGGAAAGGTCAGGTCACTAGGTGGCAGTAGGAGCAGGGGGCAAAACATGTCCCCAAGGAGGGCAAATAAGTCAGTGAGAAAGGAAGGGAGGAGAGGAAGAAGAGAAAAAGGAAGGGAAGGAAAGAGGAAGCAGGGAAGAGGGGAAGGGGGAAGAAAGAAAGCAAGGCCCAGCAGGACCCTTCCCTCCTCCTCGCAAATCCTCAAAGAGGGGCACTGAGAAAGGCCCAGCCCCCAGCCCTTCCTATTTCTCAGGGTGACAGGGCTGGTGAAGACTTCACTGGGTAGGTGTATCACAATCATGACTGCGTGATCTTTTTTCTTTTTCTTTTTAAGCATTTTAAAGTACACAGTTCAGTGGCATGAAGTGCACTCATAGCGTCGGTAAGCATCATCACTGTGTCCAGAAACTTTCTCATCATCCCAAACAGAAACTCTTGTAGGGCCACTCTGACATGAAGATTATTTTGAGTTAAAAGCAATCGAAACCCAGCATATTCAGGAAAACCGCTTTACCTCACCCTCAACTGTCTGCCTGTACCAGGAAGAGAGGGATTCACAGGGATTCCTCTTTACCTAAGAAATTTATCTGCATAACAGGGCAACCTTTGTTTTCCAAACACCTCCTATCACGTCCCCACTAATGTCTTTCTCCCTTTTGTGCCTACAGACCCTACCCTTCTCCTTAGCTCATATAAGCCCCATGGTGCCTCACTGTCTTGGGGATTTCATGTCTGTGTGGATTCCCCACATGCATGAAACTACATTCGATTCTCTCCTGTCCATCTGTCTCTTACCAATTTGATTCTCAGTCCAGCCAGAAGGATCTTGAAGGGCAGAGGAATTTCTTCCTGCCTGACACTCGGTACTCCTGAGTAACAGTAACTCCCCATAGCCCCTGGTAACCTCTATTCTGCTTTTGTTTCTCAAGGAATTTGCCTATTCTAGGTGCCTCATATAAGTGGAATCATATATTTGTCCTTTTGTGTCCGGCCCAGTTCACTAAGCTTGTCTTCCAGGTTCACCCATATCAGAATTTCATTCCTTTTTATGGCTGAGTAATATTCCATTGTGCATTATTTGTTAAAGCTCCTTGGGGACTGAATTGGGACTGGTTCAGGGGAGGGTCACTGCTGGAACACAGGCAGTGGGGATGAAGGGAAGGGAGAAGAGCAAATGAAGAGAACTTGAGGCTGGTTAGAATTAGCAGAGGGAGCGTTGGGGAGCCCTCCTGCTCAACTACAGACCCCAGCAGTTAAAACCAGCCATAGACAAGACTGCTTAACTCATGCTCTAACTGAAACCCATTGTGCTTATTTCTTATCGCACTTTCTTGAGGGATTGACCAAACTGTTTTGCAATGACTGGAACATTCTAACTGCCAGGCCAGAAAAGCGCAGATAGCAAGGTCATGCCTAGAAGACCACACCCCACACACCCCCTTTCCGGCCCGTGATCATGTGCTGGAACACATACCAACCCCCACCTGTGATTACGAGCTCCCCGCCTGCTCTTGCACATACCCTCCTGAACCTCTCCCATAAAACTTCAGTGTCGGGGCACCTGGGTGGTTAGTCGGTTAAGCGTCTGCCTTGGGCTCAGGTCATGATCTCAGGGTCCTGGGATCCAGCCACACATCAGGCTCCACTGCTCAGCGGGGAGTCTGCTTCTCCCTCTGCCCCTCCCCCACTCATGCTCTTGCTCGCTCGCTCTCTCTCAAATAAATAAAAATCTTTCAAAAAAATAAATAAAACTCTAGCGTCCATCTTGCGGGCAATAGAGGTCACTTGTGAAGGCTCAAGCATGCCACTTCCCCCCACTTCTGGCACCCAAAATAAATTTCTCCCTATCTCTTTTCCGACTCTCATCTCTTGAGTTATTGGCTTCTCTTCCAACAAGTTTATCCAAGTTTGTTTGGCAGCAGTGTTGGCCAACCCTGCCAGAAGCTACAGTTCTGATTTGTCCAGCCCCCTTGGGTTCCCTGGGATGGAGCAGCTGGCCACGGCAACGCCAAGGCTCATGCATGCGTTTCCTGAGTTAGTGACCGTGATAGATCGTTTGGTAACACGACAGGGAAGGGAAAGATCCCCAGGTTTCTGGTTCAGACAACTGGATGGAGGTCAGAATTCTAAGGAGGGCTGCTTAATGAAATGCAGCACGGGGTCTGAGGGTTAGAGAGATGGCCAATACGCTCTGAATCTTGAAGTTTTCTAACTGCTCAAGTCCTGACTTCTATGTGAAATTTAGATAACCACTGGGAAACTAGCATTACCGCATCATTTTATTTATATGATGTTACATTTCACCAAGTCAATTATTAGACAACAAAAAACCCCGCACGTCTTCATTACTGGGTCCTCTAGAAAAAACAGGGGAGGAGAAGAGACTATGAACCACAAATGTTTAAGTTCACAGAGATTAAACCTTAGCAGTGTTCAAATTCTTCTCATCTCTAAAAAGGCACAGTGTAAAATATTTGTAAGAGGTTCCAAGGTGCCAAGCTAGAGCTGTTTATTAGGACATCACATTGTCAAATAATGACTGTCACCAGGCTCGAGGCTATCTTTTGCCATGTAAATTCCTTTCTCTAAACCCTGGCTGTGGTTACCAGCTCAATGCGAGGATATGCTCAGATTCACAATCTCTCTCTTTATTGCTTATTCAGCTGGAGCTCTCCCCTCCTCTTCAGACACATCTTTACAGATTAATAAAGCTTGCCAAGTCCAGTAGATGGTATACAGTGGGCGCTCGTTTATTAAATAACACCCAGATAAAAGAGCATGTCTTCCTCTCACTGTCGTATTATCTCTATAATATGAATATTCAACTTCACGAGGAGCCCCAAACTGAAATGTGAGGATATGGATTATCCAAATTTTTATATCCAAGACCACACACAAAGTATTTAAGCTTCAAGAAGAAAAAAATTAAGCAATTTCAGACATCATGCTCGCCCCCTACTCTCACCAAGTACCCTTGAAGCAAAAAAACACTGCAAATTAAGCCTGTTTAATCTTCCAATTAACTTATTGAGTTTCAGCTTTCATATCGTTTGTAAAAGAATTTCTCATAACTTACCTTTCTCAGAACAGTCACAAAATATATCTAAAAGCAATAAGTTAATATTTTTTTAGATTAACCCAATTCTACCTTTGAATTTAAAACACAGAGATGTAGCAATAGCAGTAAAACAACAAACACAGATTTAAATGAAGATAGATGTCTCACAAACCATTAGCTGATGTAGGTCTTGGGAATCAGCTTATATTGGTTTATTGAGACAGCCAGTCTATTTCAGAAAATAATTCTCTAATGCTCTCAAGTTACTGAGAAACTTAAAATAAAACAAGGGTGAATTTAACCTACATTGAATGGAGAGAAGAGGTAGCAAAGCCTCAAAGAAATACCAATCTAAGGTGATTCACAGCGCAGACCCCGCCCCACTCCCCTACCCTCACACTCCGCAGCCAAGATCCAGTTCCATTCCCGCAGCCAAGATCCAGTTCCATTCCTGTCGTGCTTCCCTCTAACTGTCGCAATCCCTCCGTCTTCCCATCAATGGAATATCAATGAGACCACAGAACCACAGACTCACACAAACACAATTTCCTGAGGAAGTGATTCTAGGCTAACATCACTGAACATGAGGGCCGTCTGTTAGTCTCATCGTTTTTTTGTTTTTTTGTTTTTTTTTAGCTGATGGGAAACATTCTAGAGCTCTCAAGGTCAAAGGGACTATGCATTTTTTAAATGCCATCTATCCCTGAAGCGGGATTATAATAAGCAGATGAAGAGACAGAAACATCATGACGACCATTTGAAGAGATTTTTCTTTCTGTCCATCAATCCAGGATGGGGCAATACATCATCCAGGTGACCCTTCCCAATTACGGCTACTTTAATAACGCGATTTCCATTTGCATTAAAAAAAGTTAATCCACAAGATAAAATATCAAATACAATGGCACAACCAACTCCTTTTATTATGGGTGCAAAATGCTAATGCAAACCTGCTTTATTCCACAAATCAGCAAGTCGTCATTCATGTAATCAGCTATCTAGTGAATTGTTGAGCACCTACTCTCCCCAGGCACTGGAGCAAATGATGTGGCCCTTGGTTACTTATTCAAGTACTTGTCATGCCCTGGCTTGAAATGCACCCTCCAGCCACTGGGTCACTTGCCCTTCCGTAGAAGCAGCGTGCTTTTCTTAGAGCCTCTAAACTACACACATTCTCTTAGCTTAGCATGCCTGGAAACATTCAGCCCAGAATGAATCAACTCTAAGAAATGCTAAGAAAGCATCTCTTACCCTTCTAGCTGGATAAGGTGCTAATACTCACGTTCTCATACTCTGTTTACCTGTGTCTCCCCCATTGGAAAGAGTTCCATCAGGGCAGGAACCTGGACACAACCTGAGTTTGACCAACTGAGGGGTTCAATGGACTCCTGTTTACCAGCATCTCCCCTGGCCAGAATGAATACCCGAGGACAGGGATCTGGCCTGTCTTCTCTTCTTTCCTTAATGACTGCCATCCAGTGAGTGCTGAATACATGCTTGTAGACTGACTGAAAACTAACTGAAATTAGGCCATTTTTGAAAAATTAAGGACATATAGTCACCAGTATCATAGGCAATTCAGGACTCATGAACATGGTAAGATTCATACGTGAGCAGTATGCTTTCATTTACCTCTTCCTAGAATGGTACGTTAAAGGAAGGAATTACTGTGTAGGAAAACAAACTCGGATGTTAAACTAGTACTTCAACAAAATAATTTGAATCCATGCCTCATAATGTTCACTGAAGACTGAATAAGTCAGTGCCTGGGAGTGGGCTCTAGCGTCTACCCCACAACAGGCACTCTCCCACACCGTTCCTGGGAGAATATAACAGCAGGAGGGGGAGGTGTTGTTATCTAATAAACCTATATGTGATTTACCTGTCGACCTAGGAATTCCACTTCTAAGTATTCACTCTGAAAATACACCACCATTCATACAAAATAAAGCATTCGCAAGGCAATTCATTTCACCATTACTTGCAACAGTCAGATGCTGGGGAAAACAGAAATTTAAATTCCCATTCACAGAAGCTAATTGATCTCTACCCACTCAGTGGAGTAGTAAGGAATGTGGTCATTCATACAAAAGAATGAGGAAGATGCCATGAAATGCTTTGTAATGACAGCCTGGTTATACTAAGGGGGGGAGGGGAAGCAAGGTGGAAGGAAGAAGGGGAGTAAGAAGATATATTTGCTTATTTTTATGAAAATAAACAAAGAACAAACAAATTAATGTCACAATGGTCACAAATAAGGGGGTGGGTGGGAATGGAGAGGAAGGGCATGGGGGTGAGGTCTCAGTATATCTTCTGTACAGCTGTGACTTTTGAGTCATGTATACATTTTACATATTTAAAAAACAAGTTAAATAAAAAAGGACAAACAAAATCAAACCCTAAAATTAAATATGTAAACAGAAACAACAGAACTGAGCTCAGATGGACAACATAACCATCATAAGCAGAGAGGGAAACATGCAGAAAGAGAAGAAGAACAAGAGGAAGAGGGAGGGAGTTCTTTTTTAATGACAAATCCCAGCTTATATATGAAAAACAACAGATTATATTTTTTAAACCACCATTTTGCCATCTCCAGAGCAGTGACTGATCCAGGAGAAGATCACTCATAAATGCCAAAATCACTGGGTGAAAGGTCGCTGGAAGGCAGCACACCATATTTACTCGCCTCAAAGATCAGCTCACAGATTACTTCTTAAATGGTGAAGACAAAAGTCATCTCTACAATGGAGAGATCTGGCAGGCATCACCTTAACCCCAGATCTAACTCAGCACCTCCCAGTAATGGCACAGACTGATGTCGCCTGCAGTGGGGCACGGAAGAACACAACTTGCCTGTGAGGTGCCATGCCGAAGGGTTCACCTTGAATTTAATCACAAGGAACAGGACGTGGAGGACTTTTATGAGCTCCTCAAAACTGGCAATGTCATGGAAACAAAATCAAAAGCAAGGAGACTGTTCTAGATTATAGGAGCCTAGGAAGATGCGTGAACCATGTTGGGATCCACAACTGGGTGTGTGTGGTGGGATCTCCACGGTGATAAAGGACGTTTTTAAATATGGACTGTATATTAGATGCTATTATTGAATTAATGGTGAATTTCTTGGGGGTGATGATGTGATTCTGAAGGAGAATGTCTTTGTTCTCAGGAGATATATGTGAGAAGTATTCTGGGAGTGAAGTGTCATGATGCCTGCGAACGTGGTGAAGTGTAAAATTCATCTCCATTCCACCTGTTTCATTATGCCTTCTATTTCTAAGATTATAGGTGAGAGAAAGCTAAATACAGCCAAAGCAAGCCTCTTACACTTCTTGAAAAGCTGCCAATCACCCCTCAAAAGCGTGAGTCCCTACAAAAATAAAACTTTCTGTTACGGGCTGAACTGTGCTCCCCCCACCCCACCCCATAATGCATACATTGAGGTCCTAACCCCAGGACCTCAAAATGTGACTGTATTTAGAGACACCTAAATTTAGAGACCTCTAAAGAGGTGATTAAGTTAAAATGAGGTAATCAGGGCAGCCCTAATTCAATGTAACTATGTCTTTATTAGGAGGTTAAATTAGTGCACAGACGGGGATTCCGAAGACCGCATGAAGACACAGGGAGAAGGTGGCCATCTACCAGCCAAGGAGACTGGCCTCAGAAGAAACCAGCCCTGCTGACACCTAGATCAGAGACTTCCAGCCCCCCGAACGGTGAGAAAATAAACTTCGGTTGCTTAAGCCACCCAGTCCGTGCTACCTGTTAAAGCAGCCCAAGCAAACGAATACACTGACTTTGTGCTTTTCTTTTCTTTTCTTTTCTTTTCTTTTCTTTTCTTTAAGATTTTGTTTTTAAGTAATCTCTACACCCAGTGTGGGACTTGAACCCACAACCCCTGCTCCACCAACTGAGCCAGCCAGGCGCCCCTTGTGCTTCTCTTGATTAATTTTCTATTTTGCTAGGCCAAGTGTCAAGCAGAGTTCCTGGCTTATAGCACCCAAATGCACACTTTCCTTCAGACTTTGCAAGAATGGCACACAAGGTCCTTCGATCCCACCCCCACCGATCACACAGGGTCCGTCTCCCACCCCCACCCCCTCCCCTAGGCTCCAGGACACCCTCCAACTCCTGGTTCCCTGCCTCTGGGCCTTTCTTTGAAGAAATACACACACTGTTCCTCCTGACTTGAAGACTTTCCTTCACAACCCTTACAAAGTTGGAGGCTCCCTCCTCCCCAGTTCCTCAGCTCTTTATCAGCCCCTATGAAACCCCTCCCCGTGCCGCATTATAACTACTTGTTCACTCACAATTCTCCCCCCAGTTTGGTTGCTCTAGAGCAGGAAATACGTGTTCTTTATCTTTGTAAACCACAGCATTTAAGCACATGCAAGTCATTCATATCTCTGGTGAATTAAATTAACATGAAACATGAACCATCCTATATGTTCAATTTCAGACTCCTAACTTTTCATTCACTTGGCATGTTCAAGGGACCAGAGAAGCAATCACAAAAGGACTCCAAAGTTCAGCACCTTAACCAAAGGCAGAGGAGTAATACTTAAATCCTCACATCTCAGCCTGTACTTGAAGCCAGCCTGATATTCATTAGTATTAGCAGAAATGAATCTCAGAGAACCAAGATCAAATGAAATGTACGTCAATGTGAGCTTAAACCAACCTCTCTTTCTAGAATAAACTATAGTCATCCTTCTTTAGACCCTGGCAAACCACCTCTCCTGTCACCCCTCCCACCCAACTTGGCCCCAAAGCATCTACAAATAGTCACAGAGCATCCTCGGATAGCACTACCATTCACGGCTGGAAAGAGACGGAAGAGCCGCCATTTACTAGGTTGGCACTGGAGGTTCCAGCAAAGGACGGCACACGGATTGATACACGTCTGCTGTCCAAAGCCCCATTCAAGGTCCTTGCTTTCCCCGCCCCATCCAGATCAAAGTCTCACCTATCATCTTCTCATGACTCACCTCCTTGCCTCCCACCTACTCCCTCCTGGGCGACTTCTGCCCTTTGTACATTGGTGCTCCTTTATCCTAAACTGCCTATACTTCCCATCTGTTCCTTTGTCCTTCTTGTCCCTACTGGTACCTGCTTCTCTGCTAACACCAACACAGGCTGCTGATTTATTCACAACCTTCCTCACCCATCAGCAGTGGCAGCTGACCTTTACCATCATCTTCCGCAGCTTCACTAAACATAATGACTACTCATAGGACCCCACCTTGTAGCACAAAACCAAACAGCTTCCCCTTCCCCAAAACATTTGAGAGTAAGCTGCAGACCAGAGGTCCCATTACTCTTCTGTGCTCGAAGTATTTCCTACATAACAGCAGTACAACCATTAAAATCAGAAAATTTCACCAAATGTCCTAATGATGCAAAGGGATAGAATCCAGGGTCACATGTTGTATTTACATGTCCTGATTCTTTATTCTTCTTCAATCTGGAACAGTTCCTCAGTCTTCTCTTGACTTTAATAAACTTGACAGTTTGAAGATTATCAGGAGTTACTTTGTAGAATACCCCTCAGCTTGAGTTTGTCCATTGTCTTCTCATGAACGATTCAGTTTATACGTTGTGTTTGGTGGGGAGAGGAGAGAGACCACAGAAGTAATTCCAGCAGGTGGTTATGTCATATTGATACTTGTGTCTCCCACATTTCTCCACTGTAAAGTTACTCTTTAATCCCCTCCCTTTTGTGTTTGACGAGTATTTTGTAGAGAAGTACGTTGAGGCTATATAAATCTTATACCTTATGAAACTTTCACCCATCCACTTAGCATGCTTTAAAATTTCTTGCCTGAATTAACTACAACATGATAGTTGCCAGACGGTGACTGTTACTTCTACCCTTTCTTCTACATTTATTAGCTGATATTCTGTTGAAGGTAGAATGTCCTCTTCTCCTTATTTATTTTATTCATACTAGTGCGGGCTCACTGATTTTATATTATTCAATGAGTTAAGACCCATTACTGCTATATTTATTGTGATGCTGTAAGTACCCTAGGTTTGGCTATCAGGGGCTCCTTCAGGCTGGTTCCTACGTCTCTGTCATTCTTTAAGCACTTCCTTACTTTGTGACACAAAAAGATGTTTTAGGCTCTTCTGATACTTCCCCTGCCCCAGGCCCAGAATCAGCCACTTCTCCCAGGAGCCCATTCCTTTCACTTGCAGAATGGCATTTAGAAATCAAGATCTTAGTGGGGTACATGGCTGGCTGGCTTGGTCAATAGAGCGTGCAACTCTTGATCTTGGGGTTGTGAGTTTGAGTCCCACGTTGGGTGTAGAGATTACTTGAAAATTAAAGAAAGGATGGAAGGATGGATGGATGGAAGGAGAGGAAGGAAGGAAGGAAGGAAGGAAGGAAGGAAGGAAGGAAGGAAGGGTGGGTCTTAGAAACCATAGGTATGCTCGTGGCCATCAATCATGCTCTCAGGACCTGTCAGTGGACACAGCTAGGAACTGAGCTCCATTGGAGATGTCCAACATCTTGCTCCCATGTAGCAGACAAGCCTCAACATCAGTTAAATTGCCTAGGGTACTGCAACTTGGACTGGTCTGTCTTTTCTTTATAGCCCACAACCCAAGGAGCTATGCTTACAAAATGGGGATCCTATCCTGTCACTCATAGCTCCCCCTCCTCTTCTAAAGCCTCATGCTCTGGTTTGGGAGCTTCTAGTCTTATCTGATTATGTCATCCTTGGTCTTTCTCCTTGTCATACTACTCTGTGTGTTCACTTCTAACTTCTTGGCTTCCCAGGTGGATTTTCAGAGTCTGTGGGTTCCAGGCAGCCCAAAAGCTAGCTCTGCCCTGTGTATAATCCATCTCAGCTCCCAGAACCCCAGGAATCTGTCTGTCCCAGAGGATAATTTTCCCACTAAAAAACAGCACCAAAAAAAGAAAAAAAAATTTACATTCTTCATGGTGACAGTCCATTTTTCCCTGTGTTAATTTCTAATGGATTAAAAAAAAAAGTTTTAGGTGGTGTAACAAAGTGATACGTACATTTTTAGGTTTGTGGGGGTAATATTTTGGTCCCCAAGTGTGGGCTCCTCAGCTAGTCCTGCATTTCTGAGCTTCCTCCCTTTCTCTACTCTGACATCACAGTTTTTTTTCTAAAAGCACCAGTGTCTTTCCTTCCTCTACTGCTCTGCTCAGCTTCCATCCCCAGAAATGTGTCCATCCAGGTAACCTAGAGAGGACATATAAATCTTCTGGTTCCTACTACCTACTGTAGGAGCTTAATCTGGGGTGAGAAAGACTCACAGAGCCCTTGAAATAGCCATTCACGGGAAAGGCGATCAGAAGTCAGCCCCAGCCCATTGTACAGTCCATCTTCTGCCTTTTGGAAGTTTCTACAGGGTACCATACATGATGGATGTTTAATAACGTTGTCAGGCTAACTAGCAGTGATTTCTAGTGGAGACCCATAAAAAGTTACTACAAAGGCCTATAATTTTGGACCTCAGAGCCTTCATTTTCCCAAATGGGAAAGGAATGTAATAAATATCTCCAGAACCACGATGTGATATGACACCAGCTATTAAGGCTCAGGGAACCAATATCCATGAAACAGTCCCTTATCCATTAATAATAGTTACAAAATGTCATATCCCACAGCTGTGCTGTGCTACAAATCTTATATTCTTTATCTAAGAACAGATAAATAAATAAGTATGAGTTGGTCTGACTTTTCTGGGCATAGAGAAGTGAGATCTTTGTAACCATCATGTCAAACATGAATTCATGAGTTCTGAGTCAAGGTCTCCCTCTTCTAGACTAATGATTCTTCGTTTTCGGGGGTTACACCCATTCTGAGAAAGTGATAAACGTACAGACTCCTCCATGTCTGAGCGGGTAGAAGTGCAAAAACACACCCATGTGCACAAGGAGAGTGTGCCTATAATTTCACGGAGTTCCATCCCTGAGGCCCCGGGTAAAGAACCCCTGCCCTCGGCCAGTGCTTCTCAAATGTTAATGTGCCAATGAATCACCGATGCCGCTTTGAGTGGCAACCTTCTAGAACAGAGGTCAGCACACTTTTTCTGTCCAGGGACAGATGGTAAATATTTTAGGCTTTGTGGGCCACACAGCAACTCTGCCGCTGTCCCAGAAAGCAGCCATAGATGATACCCCAACAAACGGGATGTGCCTGTGATCTAATAAAACTTTATTTACAGAAACAGGAGGCAGGCTTGCTTTGACCTGAGGAACATGCTGCAAGGTATTACTTTAAACCCAGCACGAGGACTTTATAATAGCAAATTACAAAACTAAACTGTTTTTTTAAGGTTTATCACATATTCACTTTGTTACAGACTTAACCAGCAATTCCCATTACCACATTCTTTCCTACTGAACAATGTGTTACGAAGAAGCCATTGTTCCATTTTGCAGCCGACACAGCGAGGGTCAGAATAACTCCACATTATAAACATTTCCTGAAAGACCCTCTGTGGCCTGCTGTTCTAACTCACAGCACAGTTCTATTAATTGACAGCTGACCACACGCCAGACATAAAAGCAGAACACATTCCTTCGTGTCATTTTAACAAGGCTGGCAGCTGTCAGACTCAGGCCAACAGCCACAAGGGCTTTGTTTCCACAGAGACTTGTTTTCACAAAAATCAGGACCCACACAAGGCTCTTCTCTGGCCTAGCCTGTCCTTCGTGGCCAAAGGGCAGATGCTTGACCACTGAGTGCCTTCCTGGGTGATCTGCCCCCAGTCGCTTCCTGTTTCTGGCAAGCCCCAGCACCCACAACCAGCCAGCTCCACAGAATGGAAGGGATTTGGATGGGTTTTCCTCCCACGAGTCCTGCATTCTGAAGTTCACACCTGGCCAGGTGCCTGCCGACCTTGCTCTGGAGGAAGGGTATTAGAATGACCTGTGTGGGAATGGAGCCATTTCCGAGGGACTGAGAAGACGTTTTTCTTTTCAGTGCATGCACACCCTGACAGAAAAGCCAGCTCTTGCTAGAAATGACTTAGGTTCACAGTGTGTTTCTAGCCATTTTCGCTGGTTTCCCAAGTTAAGCCTCACCGAATTCGATATTAACTTCTCCAGGATTGCCAGCCAGTGTTTAAACCTAGAGCATGCAGGTGTCTAAACAGCATGAAGCGTAAAAACTCTACAAAGCACAGATGATGCTTATCCTTTTGTGTGAAAGTCCAACTCAAATTCATGAGCAAACGCCTTTTATAAGATCTCACGCAACTAATCCGAAAACAATTGTTGAGTAACAGAGCACCAGACGTCATAAAAACAATATCCTGCTGCCCACCTCTTGCTATGGCCAAGGACGTTCATCACCTGGATCTGGCGGAATAAAGCCACGGGGGCTCTGGTGTTTCTTGGGTGTTTGCTGTTGTTGTTTGTGTTTGAGAAACATGTCTGGGACTACAGGGCAATCACAGCAGCATTTTTTTACCTGGAGGTCGGATTCTCTTTGTAAATCACTAGCACAGACTGTCCAACAGCTTACTCATCTTGCGTCTCCACAATAACTCTAGAGATTATGAGGGAATAAAAGTAATACTAACTTGAGTCTGTAGGTCATATGTACTTAAAACTTGTGTCTCCAGGGAGGGCGATCAGATGCAGTGAAACTTGATTTCTTAAGGGAATGAGCAAAATACATTTTACCTTAGTTTTTAAAGGCTGTGATGGCCCTTAGCTATTCACGGTGGCCTTGCAAAAAAGGCATTTATTCACCTGCTTGCCCTAGTGATGAACAATTTATGGAGGGCAAGTAACAAAGAGGCTACCTCATTCATTTTATTCCCTCTGTTTCTCCTGGGGGCCATAAGTGGATCCAAGGGCAGAAAACTGTTGATGACACTGGGAAGATTTTTCTAATAGTAGGAAGGCTGGGTGAAAATGACTTTCCTAGTCACTTGTAGAGGTGACAGTTTTTGCGTGTGCTGTAGAAGAAGGGAAACGCTGGGGATCTCAGATAAAACCTAGACAATGAAGGTGGCTTGGAATGCCAGACCTCTGGCCAAGTCCGCAGGCTGGCCCGTGGCTGCTGGGCACACAGCGCATGCCCACCAAGCCCTCCCAGAGCTTTGTGCTAGAAAACACCACTTCCATCCAGGTAGGTGCTCTGTGTGAAGTTTATGGTCAAAAATGTTTCTCCGCTGACAACAGAGTTTTTCTTTTATTTTTTTTTAAGATTTTATTTATTTATTTGAGAGAGAGAGCAAGAGCAGAGGGGAGGGACAGACACAGAGGGAGAAGCACACTCCTTGCTGAGCAGGGAGACCAATTCGGAACTCGATCCCAGGACCCTGGGATCATGATCTGAGCCAAAGGCAGACCCTTAACTGACTGAGCCACCCAGGCGCCCTACAGCAGAGTTTTTCTATCCTTTCATCTTACACAGGTAAGTACATACATACTTCCAGATGCTGCCGGATTTACGGGAGTACCTCTAAAGCACTCGCACTCCCCACTCTGAGACACCAGCTGCCCAAAGCAGAGGCAGCCCAGCTGACATTCCTCCCAGTTGAAACTGTCCTCCAGGAATGGCACTAGCACGTGGGGAGCCTGAGAATAAGCCCGCTCAAAATGCAGCCCAAACCACTCATCCAACCTTGCTTGCGCTTCCTCCTGTCTTTTTCCTAACCTTTAAAAAATTCCCAAAAAACTATCTTTTTTTTTTTTTTTTTAAGTAGGCTCCATGCCCAGCATGAAGCCCAACACAGGGCTTGAACTCACAACCCTGAGATCAAGACCTGAGCTGAGAAGAAGAGTCAAGACACTTCAGTGACTGAGCCACCCAGGCGCCCCCCAAAAAACGATCTTAAAGAGCAGCTATGGTATCCTGAAATAGAAAGTCAAAGGTACAACCACCATTTAGCACTACAGAGCAGACTGCTTCCATCTACGCTAGACCGTCTTCTCTTCCCTCCCCAGTGCACCTGGGCAATCTCCTCTACCCGGTCTCAGCCCTACTTCAGCCTTGGCTCTTGCTGCGTCTGCTGCCAGGAGTCTTCTTCTCCCACCTCTTCTTCACACTCCTCTCTCGCGTAATTCCCTCCTTCACATTTGCTCAAATATAAGCCCTGAGGACTTGCTGCCCTCTACCAACTCCGAGCTCACTGTGGTAACCGTGCAGAAGCATTTAGGAAAGGGGCAGCAGGCACAGAAACAGTAGTACTTCCTCATCAGTAAGAAGGCCAGACAAAGCAATGCACCAACATCTAGAAGCACTAAACTGCCTGAAGCGAGAACTTTGCTTGGGCAGAGCTGAGGCCCTGGACCTTGGAAAGTCGCTAATTAGAATCTCAACCCATCATTAATTAGCTATGTGGCCTTAGGCCAATCATTTAACCTCACTAAGTTTCAGTTTCCTCACCTGTTATGCAAGAACAATTACACTGATCTCATAATATTGTTTTTAGGATTAAATGGGTAATTGGGAAGGTATCCAGCCCAGTAACCAGCACATAATAGCTGCTAGATAAACACGGGTATTCTTTCCCTTACTTGTGGTCTGACTTCACTTTGGGAGCAAATGTGACATTGATGACAAGAAAACAGATCTTTTGAAAATAAATACAAAGAAAGAGGTGGAGAGAAAAGCACAAGAAAGAGGTAGCAGAATAACATTCAAGAGCAAAAACATCTCTAAAAGGGCAGCAAACACAAGTAAATACGAGCTTTGCGAAATGTGCTATTTTCCGTGAGGTCCGCTTCCGTGGCTGACTTGAGACCCTCCTTGCATCATGTCATCGCACGCAGCTCTGCTCTAAAAAAGGTTTGGTGCAGTTATAGTAGGAGCTGGTAAAACAGTGCCCAAAGTCTCTTGGCTCAGAATAAATTCCTTGAATCTGTTAACTATGCGAAGACGGCTTTGCATCCGTGGAAAACAGAGCCTGCCTGAGGCTCACTCTCAAAATGACTACGGCCATGGTATAAACATCTCTTTTTCTTAAAACACACCTCAGAGAAAGCCAATCACTGAGGGTAATATCATTTGAAAATTAAAATTACCATTCAAACATAGACAAGAATCACACATCTGAGATCACCACTGGGAGTTCTCATAAACTTCTCAAAGTTAACATGTCCAGAATGTAATTCTTGGTCTTCCCCCAACACACCCCAAAACCTGCTCTTCCCTCAGTCCTTCCCATCCCAGTTACTGGAAACTCTATCCTTCCAGCAGCACAGACCAAAACCCTCGGCATCATCCGGTTTCCTCTCTGTCACATACCTCATAGCCCACCTCCCAGATCAGCTTTGCTCTTTTCCCTCCTCCCCTCCCCCACCCTGGTCCTGGCCACCACCCTCTCACCAGGAGCACAGGCAATATGGTGGTCTGGCCCCCTGCCCCCCTCCTCTGCCCTCTACAGTCTACTTTCAGTACTGCATCCAGAGTGATGTTAGGACAAGTCAGAGCAAGGGACCCCTCCCTCAAAGCCTGATAGCTACACATGCCGTAAGAAGTAGGACCGAAGTTCTCACAGTGACCCATGTGTGTGCCATCACACCCCAGGGCCTCCCTTGGCTCACCCCCTGCTCCCTCTGCTCCAGGCTCATTCTTCCCCTGGCCCACAATTTCTTCTATCAGATATTGCTGT
This sequence comes from Ursus maritimus, assembly GCF_017311325.1. Classification (NCBI taxonomy): domain Eukaryota; kingdom Metazoa; phylum Chordata; class Mammalia; order Carnivora; family Ursidae; genus Ursus; species Ursus maritimus. The sequence continues at coordinate 14,082,564 of NW_024424230.1, read as the reverse complement.
CTTCCGTCCTCACCTCCTTCAAGTCTGTGTTCAAACACCACCTTCTTAAGAAGGCCTTTCTTAATGGCCGTTTTTACAAATTGCAGCACCTCCCAGCATCCCCTCTCCTCTTTCTTTGGTTATCTTTCCCTAGACACATCATCTTCTAACACTGTATGTCACTTACCTATTCTATTTAGCTTGGCGTCACCTCCTGAGTCCCCAGAACATGAGCTCCATGTGTCTTATTCGGTGCTGTATCCCCAGCATCTAGGACTGTGCCCATCCACACCAGATGCTGCACTGATAAACTGCGTCTGGGCTTCTAGCACATCAGCCAACTAAAGCTGTGTGGGGGGTGGGGGGTGGCGCAGGAAAAACAGGTTCTTACTGACCCTGTCCTCTCTCTCTCTCTGTCCCACCACACCAAAGCTTTCTAAGTTTTCCAATATTTTTGCAAGAGATAATCAGGCTTCCATAATTTTTCTGGCCATTAATAATTGTACCATGTTTGAGTGATTCCCTAAAAGTGTATATGTCAGATATAGTGAAAAGTAAAAATAAAAATAAATTACTACCCCTCCTCTGCATCACTTTCTCTAATTAAACTGGAAGTCAGTAAGAGAATATAGCAAGCAACACTCATATGCTTCCCATTTTAATACGCAGCGATCCAGTCTGTGCTTGACCTAAGCTGGACACAGCTACATCTCCCTGAGGAGTACTCGAAGAGAGCTAAGGAAGGGCCTGTAATCGGTCTGGGTAGGAGTGAGGGTCCTCTCAAGGCCACCAGGCATTAGCAACAGAAGACCCCTACCAACCCCAGAACTGAAAGGCAAGAGAAGGGAGCTGTCACAATCGTCAAAAGCTTGAAGTTCTAGAACCTGGAAAGTGGGCCTGCCCAGGAGCTAATAGAAAGAAAGGAAAATGGGATGCAGGCAGGCAGGGAGCAAGGATGTGGGAAAGGAGAGGTCCTACCATCTCCTGCCAGTAGTCAAACCCAACCTGAAGCCAGAGGACAAGGGAGGCAGGGGGATGCAGCCCAAGAAGGTCTGGGAAGACAGGAGATTGATCTGGAGGGATGACTGGAGAATGTCCAGCACACCCCTGTTAGCCAGTGGAGATCCTGGAGTCTTGACCAGTCCAGGGAAGAACATGGAAGGGGAGTCTGGATAGGGACTGGGAGTTTTCCTTACTTCCTCTCTCTGTTAGCTGTGGATCCACTAAGATTTAGGAGCCAAGTCTGTGTCAGGGAAATGCTGCCCTGGGTGGGAGGTGGGCGGTGGGGTGGGTTAACAGCTCGTAACCTAAGTACTAAGTCTCCTGCCGAAAGGAAATGGTCTCTAGTACCCTACACACAAAAACTGAGATGCAATTGCTATGTGGTATGGCCAGGGAATTTCTTTTACAGAAAATCTCCACTTCTTCTTTTTTTTTTTTTTTAAGATTTTATTTATTTATTTGACAGACAGCCAGCGAGAGAGGGAACACAAGCAGGGGGGTGGGAGAGGAAGAAGCAGGCTCCCAGTGGAGGAGCCCAATGTGGGGCTCGATCCCAGGACTCCGGGATCACGCCCTGAGCTGAAGGCAGATGCTTAATGACTGAGCCACCCAGGTGCCCCAGAAAATCTCCATTTCTGCTACCTTGAAGTTGAGCCTGAAGGATTTCCCTAGGCCCATGATCACGGTTTTGAGAGTCCTGCTCTCTCTTCTAAAGTTACTTCAAATGTGCAACAGATGACCAATCTCTGAGCAATTACAGAGAATACCTACAAAGTTCTAGGTGCCATTTGCACCCACTCCTCCCAAGAGCCACACAAAGTAAGTATTCAGGGCTGAGTCATCTGCTGAGCTGACCACTGGGCAGATGTCAAAGCCTGTGCACTTTTCCAAAATATGAAAAAAGGAGTTTTAGAATTTAATCCAAATGAAAAATTCGTAAACCTCTGATTTCAGAGGACCCATAACAAAACAGATCTCTCCTTCATCAACACATTTGAATTGATATAGATGGTGCAGTGATGTAGGCTGAACCTTTAATGAATGAGTGTGAAGAGCACCTGGCTTCTGGATTAAGTTCGATCAACGATTTACTTTGTGACCAGAGGCAATACTCAGTTTCTCAGCAGCTCAGTGTCCCTAGCTTTTAAATACAATGACCCTTCATCCAAACCTGTCAGGGACATATGGAAGCGAATTACTTAATATATCCTTCCAGTCTCTTCCAGAAGCTCTTCTTCCGCAACCTCCTAAATGTGGATTTTGCCCAAAGCGATGATAGGGTAGTACTGCAAGCACATCTGTCAGAGTCATCTGGAGTCAAATGGTAGACCTTTCACTGGTGGACCATTTGAACTGGACAATTTATCCAAACTTTTTGTGCCCTAGTGTTCTTCATCTGTAAAATGTGAACACTAAGAAAGCATGCACTCACACAGTTGCTGGGTGATAAAACGAGAACATGTGTGCAAAGCCCTCGGGAAAGTATAAGGAATAGAATAACCACTTGAAAGCAGAATGTAATCATTATCATCATTATAATCCTCATTATCATTTTTCATATGTGGTTCTAAGTAGAACTGGTGAAAGTATAAAATTTCTTTGAGCATTCTCCAGAATTATTCTATGACCTTAAAATAATTCTCTTTTTAGTCTTTACAAGCAGAATTGACAATAACACAAATGGCGGGGGCGGGGGGGGGCGCCTGGGTGGCTCATTTGGTTAAGATGGGACTCTTGGTTTCCCCCCAGGTCATGATCTCGGGGGTTGTGAGACTGAGCCCCAAGGCAGGCTCCACGCTCAACAGGGAGTCTGCTTGAAGATTCTCTCCCTCTGCTCCTCCCCCTGCTTGTGTGCATGCTCTCTCTATCTCTCTCTAAAATAAGTAAATCTTAAAAAAAAAAAAAAAGAACACAAATGGATATTGTGATTGCCACCAAACTTGATTAATAGCTCTCATCGATAAACCCCAAGTTACTGAAAAGCAGGGTCAAGCTACATAGACTTGATTAGAGCACAAGAAACATGTCCTGAGGGAAATCTTGGGGAAAGAGGATTTCATTTTGGACTATTTTCTATGAAAAGGTCTAAGTTCATGACAACAAAGTAAACCTGCCTGTGAACGAATGTACCCAAAATATAGGTTAAAAAATAATTTCATGAGCCATAAAATACCCCAAATGCTTCTTTGAGCTCAGGGACCTGTTGAAAACTTCCTGATGCTCCTACCCAGCATTCATTGGATATAAGTACCCCACCCCTCTACTGTAAAGTCTTCTGATACTCAGGAAGCTCCACCTGCCAGGGACCAGGCCCCCCCGGACAGCTGGCACAGTGCCAAGCACACGGAAATGCCCAGCCACGTTTGCTTTGATAAATGACTGATTCTATGGCAAATCGGATCAGAGAACCCTGTCAGCTTCCCAGGGAACCACTCAGTGGATCAGCAACATGCCAATGACCTTCCTCTGTTTGGTCCCTAAGACCATCTACTGATATCCACAATTATAAAAAATGTCTTCCAATCGGACCCTGGTTGGTACAGATAAACCATCTGAAGTCTTACATTTCTGATCTAACAGAAACGGACAGGCTTTACTCACCCAGTCCCTCCCCAACACCATTTTGTATCAATATTTTAAATCAAACTTTTAAACCATTCAACTTCTGGGCCATGGTGTCTATTGTGCATTAACACTGTAGCTAAGTGTAGTTCTTAGGAGTAGTAGGTATCCAATAAACATTTACTGAAGGGAGAGAGGCAGGGAAGAAAGAAAGGTGGAAAAAACACTGAGCCAAGCTCCTGAGCTGCCCCAGGTTCAAGGGTGAGGAAAAGGAAGAGTGGACCTATATGACGCAGCCCCATGTTTTTGATGGGCCTCACCTCATCCTTACAACAGTCCTATGAGAATGTATCTCATTCACCCATTTTAAGGATGCAGAAACTGAGATACAGAGAGATTCAATAGTTTTCTGAGTGCCCCCTAGACAGTAAGTTTCAGAGCCAAGATTTAAACTTGAACAATATAATCTGAGCTACATTCTAGCACGGCCCTACTATCTGGACACCTAAATTCACCTAAGACAGCCTGAAGAAAGCCAGTCATTAAGGTTTTCATTTATAGATAAGAAAATTAAACCCAACTGGTTAAATGACCAATAAAAAAATCACACACCATCTCACAGTATCAGACGCAGTGCTTCTACTCGGTAGCTATCTTAGAACCTAGAAAATAAGGACCCCCATCTGTTCTTATACGTGAATATAGTAAGTTTATGCTACAGGCTTTCTATCATCTTTCTCATTTCAACCCAGAATTCCCACTGAAAATACAACAACGATATTTGCATAGCACCTTGTGATTTATAAAAACAATTTCATCTACAATACCCTCCCTGTGACATACACAATGCAGATAACATCACCAGCTGGCAAAGACCAGGGCAATCTTAGTGACAGGCAGCCCAGAGAGGCCCTCGGCGACACATCTCAGCTCAAAGCACCCAGGAACACAGGGAGGCAACTTTCAAAGACCACGGCTCCTGCCAACAGGGGTTCCCAAGAAAGAAATTTCAAAATGATTACTTTCTCCTCCAGACTGGACACACAAGGACATAGAATGTAAGTAAAGACAATATTTCTCAATCCTCAAGGGGATCAACCATTTAAGGAGAAGGTCTCCACGTCTTTCTTCTCTCTCCCTCATTATTGCTTTTCAAAACCTTTGGGCAATACAAGGAGAAAAGTATTTGCTCATTGAAACTGTCTGCCATCGGGGCACACCAATCTGTTCACTGAACATCTCAAGAGTTGTTGGCTAACTAATACTTTCGTCTTTCTTACCAGAATTAAACCATAGCTCATAAACTGAGAAGTTAATATCATTGAAAGCTATAACCTCGAATGCTCGGCAGAGCAACTTCCCCCAAACTCAAAGGAACATCTAGGTCATCAGACTTCAGAAGACTGATTTAAAATCTTACTTAGCAGACCAAACACCTCTGCAGGGGGTCTCATTCTTGGCTGAACACGACAATCACCTGCAGAGCTTTAAAAAATATATCATTGCTCAGGTACCACCTGCAGAGGTTCTGATATAATTGTCCTGGGTGAGGTCTGCACATCGGGGCATTTAGAAGTTCTCCCGGTGACTCTACTGCACCCACGGTTGAGACCCGCAAGTACAGAAAGTAAGGCATACGCCTGCCTGCTCAAGTAAAAAGTGACTCACTTTTGACCTTCGGACCAGGAACGATTGCACAATGTAGGATTATTTGATAACATGGCTTTAAATTTTCAGACCCAATCTGTTCACTGCATAATTGAAATTGTTCTCCTGGTCTTCCTGACATATCCAGACCACCTTCACCTGGAAATGCAGATGAATATAAAAATGCATTTTGAAAGTACTAATATTTATGTAGCACTCTGAGATTTATAACTATATAAATAGTTATATTTATATAGTTACATTTATATAGTCACATTTAATCATTACAAGAGCTACAAGGTATTAGTTTTCTACTGCTGCTGTAACAAATTATCCCAAGCTTAGTGGCTTCAAACCACACGAATTTATTTTTGGAGTTCTGGAGACGAGATACCTGAAATTAGTCTCCCTAGGCTAAAGTCAAGGTGTGGGCATGGCTGGTTCCTGATGTAGGCCTTGAGGGGAAAAACCTGTTTCCTTGCCTTTTTCGGCCTCTCGGGCCGGCCTGCATTCCTTAACCCACAGTTCCTTCCATATATTCCTCGGCTGCCTCCTTATAAGTAGGATCCTGGGCTTACTTTGGACCCACTCAGATAATCCAGGATAATTTCTCCACTTCCAGATCCCTAATCACTTCTACGTAGTCCCTTTGCCCTGTGAGATAACATTCTCAGGTTCCAGGGATTAGGACAAAGACATCTCCGAGGGCCATTATTCAGCCTGCCACAGAATAAGGAAAATGTCACCACTATTACCATTATGCCCATTCCGTCTGCTCATCATCCTTATTTTTCCACCGAAACTGAGGCTCAGGGTTGCATGACTTAACCAGGTCCCATGTCTGGGACAAGGCTGAATTTAAATCTGACCTCATAACTCTCAGTCCCACTTTCTCCCTGCCACAAGTGTCGTTTCCCCACAATAAGGTGATGTTTGCAAATTTACTTTCTTTTCCAAGTCTTTGCCACACTGTTAACAAGACGTGTTTTCACTCGGCCTCAAGCATTATTTCTGTTCCTCAGCCAATATATGCCAAGTGGAAACTTCCATGCGCTACTCCTGGCAAACATGTCTCAAGTCAGACCCCTTCCCTATGGCCCAGAAGAACTGGCAAGTCCCCCGAGGCAGTAATTCCCTTATACAGACTATGATGTCACAACAACCTCAGAGTTAGCTGCGTAAGATAGTACATCGGGAGAAAAAGCGAGCTCTCGGTTTTAAGAGAGCAAACAATCTGAACTTGCTAAGACATACACATACACATAACCATCTCGAGAAAAATCTATAATTGGTGATTTCCATATCCTGCCTGCTTGAAACAGCCTATTCAGAACAACTTTCTCTTCTTCTCAACTGAGGAAGTGGTATGTATCTAGAAGCTCAGATAGTGGTCTTCTAGCAGCTGGGGTCATCAGGAAGTAGTGGGTAAGGCTTTCTACACAAAGGACATTCTAATATGATGGTCACACTTCCACTGATGCCTTGGGATTTCACATATCCCTCCTCCCAAGTACGTCAGGGAGAGAAGAACCTGGCTGAATCACAGCCACTTTAACAATAGGAGAAAGTAAACAAGCCAAGCAAATCTCACTGCCAAGCTCATACCTGGCCTGAGTCTGTGTTCAATCTGATGTGAAAATGGTAGGGAAGAAAGAAAAAAAAAAAAATCAATGCCGCATCAGAATGCAACTGGTATAATACCAGCAAGTTACATGATTTTCTGTTCCCAGAACTATAAAATAACAGCAAACAGCGTTTTAAAGGTCATGTGGAATAATTCAAACAGCTAGAATATTATATTTTAAATAAGCTAATGCGGTGGGGGGAGGGAGAATGCTGGAATGTATCTGTGGCTTGTATTCATGCCAAATCCATGCTCTGAAGCTATCACTGTATATGATTATAATCAATATTTGGAAGGATTCTAGGGGCAGCAAGATTCCCTGACATCTAAGAGTCAGTTTGGGCCACTCATCCAGAACAGTAAACCAATGCATTTTTAAAGCTTTTCAACAAGGTAGTATTACACGGGAATTCTGGTTTACCAGGAGTCAACCATAAACTTGTAGTAAAGTTAGGATGTTCCAAACCATGTGATTTAGATATAACCTGGCTAAACTAAAAGAGAGCACACCTGCTAAGTATTCCTTACTCCACGTTTCCCGACATCCAGGTAGTTAAAGAGTCCTGGGTTTTGGTCCTGGCTCTGCCCTTAATTCACCTGGACCAGTCACTCAACTTGTCTGGGTCTCAGAGTTCTCATTGGTAAGATGAGAGGGCTGGACAAGATGACCTTTAAGGGCTCCTCCAATTCTGACTCTAGAAGCTTTCAAAAGATCCATTAACAAAGTTTACTGGCTGACTTCTATCTGGAACTAGATTCCAACTGAGTTGGTGAATAAAGGGAAGACAATGAGCTGATGGTCAAGACTCTCAACAACTAAAAGCTGGGGAAGACACATAAGCTGGAGAACGACATGGTGAAAAAGAAAATGCGTTCCCCTCCTGGGGAAAGCTACAAAACCTGGGGGACCCAAGAGTTTATTTCAAAGACTCCTGGGGGTGCTTATACTTAACAGCAGGAGGGTCCTGGATTTTCATGCTGCCTCTAGTACTCAGAGCCTCCCAAGTCCAGGCACAGAAGGGATGGGCCGGAATGGGGGGTGGCAGTCATCCCCGGGATGGGAATTCCACAGGCAGCATCATCGAATCATCATCACTAAGGCCTTTCTGGCCATGTAGGATCCAACATAGCGTTCAAGGTCAGTGTGATGCAGGGATGGCTACTCGTTTGAGCTGGAGCTGAGCGGTTAGGGATTTGCTACACCTTCTTCCTCCTGTCCTTACCTGGGGTGGGGAAGGGGGGGGACAGCAGAGCAATCTTCATCTTCTTGAGGGTCTGCGAAATTAGCCACAGCAAATGAAAAGTCGATTCACAGAGCTGCTGAGCTCGCTCAGGATTCAGATCCCTGAACTGCTAGTTCCATGAAACAAATGTGCTTGCTCAAGTGGGAGAGCCCAGAAAAAAAGTGACAGGAAAATTGAAGACTTGCTATAAAACTCATCTTCAAAAAGCCATAATTATCACAATCGTGTCACCTAGGCATTATTTACAAACATCCTTCTGCACAATTTCTCCTCTTGGAACAGCCCTTGTCTAGATACAGTGCCATTACTCAGGGTAACATTTTAGATTAACTAAGTAGTAAAATATGGAAAAACAAGCATTTTTCCATCAAAACTCTCGAATGAATATAATTAAAATAAGATGCAAGGGAACAGGCATAAAAGAGAGAGAATCTGCCTTTTCACCTTCGTGCTGATAATCCCTCCTTAACAGTTTTAGAACTTGTCAGATTCTAGGGTTGTCTACATTACTCAGTGCATTACCCCCCACATTGGAAAAGGGAGAAAGTGTAAAAAAATTTTTCCTATTCTGCAGATTTTAAAATTGAGACTTTGAGGAAATTAAATGATTCATCTAAAGTCAAGTCACAACAAAAAACCCTGATCACCAAACTCCTTATTTTGATGCCTCAGGACATCAAACACAGTCTAGGTGATCTTGTTTTCATGATGAAACTAAAATAATTTTTACATCAGACGCTGTCATCTGTTTTGTCTGGGCCTTGCTTCTGAACCTTTCAGGCCTCAGAATATCCTGGTTTGGCTCCTGGCAAAATGAAGCCAATTTTCAACAGCCACACAAACAGGGTTCTCTCTACAAGCAGAGACAGGCAAGAGAATGCTCGTCACGGTCTATTAACTGCAGTTCTCTTCATAACCTACTATTCCTTTTTTACATTCTTTTAACTGAAGTATAATTGACATACAGTGTGACACGAGCTTCAGGTGTACAACATAGTGATTCGACAGTTCTACACATCACTCAGTGCCCATCACCCTAAGTGTAGTCCCCATACAACGCGATCATTCCCTGTGCCGTATTTTCCATCCCTGTGACTTATTTGTCTTATAACCAGAAGTTTGTACCTCTTAATCCCCTTTACCTATTTTGCCCCTTCTCCCACCCCCACCCCTCTGGCAACCATCAGCCTGTTCTCTGTTTTTATGAGTCTATTTGTTTTTTAGATTTCAGGTATAAGTGAAATATGGCCTTTGTCTTTCTCTGTTTGACTTATTTCACGCGGCCTAATACCTTCTAGATCCATCCATGTTGTTCCCAATGGCAAGATTTCATTTTTTTAATGAGTGAGTAATATTCCATTGCATGTACAGATCTTTCTTTTAAATCCCAAGCCTCATGGTTCGTGGCCATGATCTGCTTGTACAGGACACAAAAACAGCCAACGGTTCCACACTATTTCCAGGGTCTTCCAGGCTCTGGCCAGCAATCAAAAATAGGACTGTGGGCCTTTGGTCATTCTATTTGGGGATGGTATCACATCACAAAGCACCTCTCAGTCCCAGCTCTGTTAATGAAAAGTCCTTTTAGGTAAACCTGTCATGGACGCATATGAACATCTACCTTCAATAGTGTTTTCCCAAATAATGCATCTGCCCCGTGATTTGAAGGAATGAAACAACCAGAACAACAACAGCCGCAGGAGAAACAACTCTAGTCCATGCTCAGGTGGTGGACTCCTAGGAGTTTAGCTTTATTTTGGGATCTCTGCTACCGAATCCACAAGTCTGTTCAAATAAATGAGGCAGGGTAGGGTGGCGGCTCTGCCCCAGAAGTGGTCTGTCTCAACCTGGAGTCAAGCTGCCCCAGCCCTCTTTTCTCACAAATGAATCCCTCCCACCTACCCCAGTTTCTAGGATTAACTCTAACCTCAGTAGAGACGTCTGGGGAGTTTTGGTGCAACCCCCTGGAACCCCGCCCAAGTCCCCCAGAACGCCAGCTCGGTGCTGACTTCCTGCCAGCTCCTCTACCTACACCTGCGTTCTTTCTTGATTCCTTAGCCTTCAGGTCTGAAGCTCACTGGACCCCCGAGCTCTCCCTCCCCAAGCACCTGGACCTGCTGTCCCTTCGATCCTGTACTCTAGGACTGGGACTCTGTCCCCGAGATTCGGCCACCTCTGGAAATATTCCCCAATCCTGACTCCTTCAACTTCCTGTTGGAACCTTCACCCCGAGGGGATGCCCCCAGCTTTCCCGAAGCTCCCCCATCTCATCTGACAGGTGGACTTTTACCCCGGGCTCCCACGGGGCAAGCCTACCCCACTCCTTCCAGGCCCGGCAGGACCCTGAGAACAAGACCAGCAGCTCTTCAAGTGACCCTCTGCATTTCAGACCATGTGCTTATTTAAATGCCCCTGTCTGAGCCCACACTCCATTTACTGGTGGAGACAGAGCTAGTGAACGGCTGTCCTCATTATCAACCCCTCACTATTTACTTGACATCTGCCAGCGGCTTGCATACAGCAACCTACTAATTGCCCTGCGGACAACATGACGCAGCAAATCTCACTATTTCCACATACAGATGAGAAACCGAAGATCCCATTCTAATAAGAACCGTGCCTACGCTCCGCTGGCAAGACTGGGGCAAAACGAGGAGTAACTCGGAGTCTCTTGGCTTCATGCTTACAGTATGAACCCTCTTTGGGGAAACCACATTTCCTGTGCATTGAGTTATGTCAATTACCCAGAGTGGGCGGGCAGAGAAGGTCCTTTCCGGCCCCCATGGGCCGACCTCCTATCATGGACAAGGGCTGGGGCTCCCTGGCGTCCCTGTCACCTGCCTGCACGACTCCAAAGCCACCGCGTACTCATTCCAACTTGCAGAAGAGCCACAGGACGCATTTGCTCAAGTCCCAGCTCAGTACTTCTGATAAAACCAATTGTTTCAAATAAAACTGGAAGGACTTTTGTACTTCCCACCGGTACCATCGAAGCTTCTTGGTTTCAGGCTTAGTTGACTTAAGTGAAATCAGCAGCAGAGCATGAGAGGGCTGTTTGGTGCTAATTCAGACTCTAACTTCCGAAGGGGGCATAACTCTCGCAGACCATGTTCTCGGGGGCCTCGCAACGTAGTCACGAGAGACACACAGCTACCGGTTCTGGAAAGAGCCAGGGAGGAGCTGCCTCCCTGTCCAGGCTGGCACGTGCTGCCCTCTGGAAAGGAGCTCGGAGCTGTGGTGTGAATGAGTAGATGAGTAGCAATCCGTCGATGCGTGTGTGTGTGTGTGTGTGTGTGTGTGTGTGTGTGTGTGTGCCCGGTGCACAGGGGTATTAAATGGAGTCTCCGCCAAAAACCTATGTTCAAGTCCTAGCCCCCTGCACCTCACAGTGTGGCCTTGCTGGGCAGTAGGGTTACTGCACAGGTGGTTTGGCAAGATGAGCTCATACTGTTGGGATGGCCTTTAATCCAACACCACTGGTGCACTTTCAAGAGGGGAACAGACACCTCGGGAAAGAGGGTCCTATGACAGCATGGGCAGAGATTAGTTGCGTCTACAAGCCAGGGGTTGCCAGCCCCACTGGGAGCTGGAAGAGGCAAGGAAGGGTCCCCCCTACAGGTTTCAGGGGAGTGTCGCCCTGCTGACACCTTGGATTCAGACTTCCAGCCTCCAGAGCTGTCAAGAGGATACGCTTCTGTGGCTCTAAGCCACCCAGGCCCTTGCACTTCGTTACGGCAGCCCTAGGAAATTAATATAAGGTGGAAAGGAAAACCTAGGAATCACAAAAACCTCTTGATTTGGAAGAAGCACCAAATAAGAAAGAGAAAATATATGGTTGTGCTCATGCTCATTCTGCAGCATGGTCGCCCACCTGAAGGAACTGGAGGAAGAAAGACAAGGCCCTGCATCCCTCCGAGGAACCTTCCTTCCCCTAAGAAGTGAGACTAGTTCAGGTCCTGAGTAGGGGAGGGAACGGAGGAGGAAGTCCTGCCTTCTCCATCCTGAGCCTCTTAGCGCCTCTCTGCCTCACATACTGACAAAAGGTACTGGGCAGGTGTTTTCAAATCCATGATCTCTTTTCATTGTCACGACCATTTGGGTGACAGAGAAAGAGGGCAGGTATTATCATCCCCATTTCACACACAAGGAAAAGGAGGCTCAGACTAAGTCATGGGCTGCCCACAGACAAGATGACCATTCCAAAAAGAACTTGAGTTGACAAAGCAAAAGGCTTTCAAAAGAGGTGAGATGGGGGTAAATCCTGTCTGGGAAAAAACAAAAAACAAGCTATACAAAAGGTCTAGACACCTTGCATGTCCAAACCAAACCAAATCTGCTGCCCTTGACACGTAGCCCCTTTCCCTTTTCCTGAAGGTAGCAACAGTCACAGAACGTGGCTGTCGACACACTCTGCCAATTCTCTGGCGAGCTTTTTACCTTCAGGTGTCTCTGAGGGGGAAAAAAAAGCTGCACGTTTTCCAGGCTTGAAATATAGGGCGTCTGCGTGCTCTTTCACCGTGCGCTCTACAATCTTCAAGCGCTGCTGTGTCCTTGCCCAGCCGTCACCTGAGCCAGGGCGTGCTCTCCTGAAGCTGGACTTGAGCGTTCGAGAGGCTGGAGCTCCCACAGACTGTGTCCAGCAACCTGTGTGACTGAGTGAGCCGTCTCCCAAAGCAGCACTTGAGAAGGCAGGAGAATACAGGGACCCAATGGGATGGCCCGTGTCCCAGGAAAGGACAGGAGGGAAAGGGTTAAGCTGGAAGCCCTGGAGATAAGGACCTTGGGTGGAGAGCTCGGACTCTAATCAGCTGCCTTTTCCAAATATTGTAATCTCCCTCTGGAAAACACCCAGTCTCTGGCCACCGAGAAAACTTGGGTTTCTTCTTTCATGCTCCTTAAAACCTGCAGCCAAGATGCCAGGCACACACACATACCCTGGGACCAGCCACTCACCACTCTGCGAACGCTCGGCCGCGAAACGCCATTCCACATTTTGTCAGCTTGAAAATATTAAACACCACTGAACAAAATTTAAGGTTTCTTTTTCAGACGTAAATTTCTGCTTATTTCAAAATGAATTAGTGGTTCTCTGGGTTTCATAATGTTTAATTCATTAATGATAACTACAGCTCGAGAATTTGAAAGGAAATTGCTTCCAGGATAAAATTAAATGCGAAACTCTAAGCAGTGATTCATGGCTGTTCCTATCTAAATTACTAATCCGTGTGACAAACCTGGTTGGCAGCACACAAAAAAAGCAATACCATTTCCCCCCATTGCCTTTATATATTTTGCTGAATTGTTTTGCAAACTGCCTAAACCCAAGTCCTAGATAATCCCCTGCTAGCGGCCTCCACCCCATAGTGGGATTCAGTACTGAGAGTCCCTACTGCCTCGGAGAGGCTCATAATGGACTAATACTTCTATGCCTCGGAAGAGAGTTTTCTCGACATTAGACTTTAGACATATAATCCAATGGATTTCTAAGGAAACTCATTTTAAATTAAAGGCAAATATCCCCATGATATCTGTCCGCATCTCCCCAAAGAAACCTGCATAAAACTCTAAAAATGGCAATTTTCCTTTCGTTCGCAAGGAAGCCTCGCCAGCTGAGATCCAATTACGTATCTCCCCGTTAGAACAATTGGGCACTAGAGTAACCATGCTATCCAAAAGATGAGAGAACAGAATGCTCCTGAAGTTTCATCAAGCCCAGGTTATTCTGTCTCCAGAAATTTCTCTCAGGTCGGTTCCTGTAACCACTGCCTGGATTTGGAGCCTAGGCTAGAGAGAAGCAGCAGGCAAGGATATTCCTGCCTGCACACAACCCACCTCCAGAGGACCTCAGAGGATCAGGGTTCCCCCAGGGCACCTCTCTGGGAACTGCTGCTAGACTGCCACAAACCAGGTCCCCTGTCTCCAGGGTGTGTCTCACTCCAACCATCCTGTGTGCTGCTCCTAAATGACAGGTGAGATCCCCAAGAGCCCTCAAGGGTGCTACTCCATGCCAGGGATTTACAAATGGTGACTCCTTTGTCCTTGGGACAACTCGGGGAAGGTGTCCTCTTCGTCCCCATATTGCAGAGCAAGAAATGGTGGCAAAGAGGTTCAAGACACGCACCCAATTTACCGAGCAAGTAACCGGCAGAGCCAGGATTCACACCCACACTTTCTGCCCAACTGCCCATGCTTCGAACCAGCTGATCATGCCACACCACCGTTCCAAATATTCTACTCACTCTTTATTTCCGAGGGGGCAGGGCCCACACAGCCGCCAGGCTCTATGGGTCCTTTGGTGATTCAGTTACATTTTCAGCCTCATCTGACAAACACGCTCTTCTCCATCTACCTCCCATTCTGGCTTTTCCAATCTACGTGCACCTGATCTTCCTTCCACCTCTCCCCCGTGACAGCCTCCAAGTCCCCCTTTGGGGTGTCTTCCCCCCACCTTTATGCTCCTGGAGTGCCAAGTTCATTCCTTCAGTTGACCATCCACTACTGTCTACTGACGCTGGAGGCGCACCGTTGTCTCCCCTCGAGTGTGTGACCTTTTCGCAGCCACCACCCTGGCTTCTTCTCTATGACCTGCCCTGTGTTCCCACAGCATAGCAGGGCCATGGTGAGACGTTCTGTAACCTCTGCGACTAAGGAATGTGCTACAGCAAATCATCAGTGACACTTAAAAAAGCAAAACCAAAACCAAACCAGAGACTCAGGAACTTGTCCCCAAATGACCCAGTTAGGTCCCTAGAGAGTGAAGACGAGGGATGGCAGGATTTATGTGAACTTTGTCAAAGGTCCATCAGGGAGTATTTTTTCCATCAATCATTCAAACGTTGCAACCACGTGAAGGGAAGAATACCTAGCTATCTGCTCAGTAGCAAGTGGCTCTATGAAACAAGCCTGTTTGGGATTTAAAATCAGCAAGAGGTCATCTCAGAATGGGAACTCGAGAGTTACCCATGCGCCACAAAACAGGGATGGCAAACTGAACCCGCAACTCAGACTGGTCTTTATTGTAGTTTCTGAGCAGCAGGAGGGGGAGAGAAGAGGCACGTTAAGGAGGTTCTTTTTTAATTTTAAGGAGGGAGTGTACCCACTCCCTGCAGCTCTTCTGTCGCCCCCACACAGGGTGAGGGATGTAAAGCAGGCTGGTCTGCCCACAGTACCAGTCTTACCAGGCGGGCATCCATTCCTGACCATGAACTCGGCATCAAATAAACCCCAATACCATCAGCAATGCAGCACGAAGATCAAAGATCACGATGGTAACTCACGGTCATAATTTAAAATAGAAAATAATGCTCCTAAATCCCATAAAATGGTTACAAATGTCCAATGCATGCAAATTCTCTGAGAAACCCCGCAGTACTGTGGAAATACACAAAACACACCTAAAAATACAACCCTACCGTTATGTAAAATTAGCCTAAAACTAATATGCTAACTAAAACAACTATATATTAAATCCATTTTGCTCACCTTCTTAGAACTTAATGAGCCCCAGGGGGCGGGCGGTGGGGGTGCAATTTGGATGCCACGGCCTCTTTCACAAAACCGTCCAAGGAGATTCATGGTCATGGGTGGAGCGGGATTTTTCCAATCGCTCCCCATTTTCCTTGTAGGCAGCACAGACATTCAGAACAAGCTGCTGACTACAGAGGTCGGCTCCAAGTGTCGCTGCAGGCTTACAACACTGTGTTCGGGGGTGTTTCTCCCAGGGAAAAGCATTTTAATAATATTTTCTCTTCCTCCCAGCCACACCTGCCCAGCGTCAGATCAGAGAGCACGGGATGGGGGGGGGGGGGGGGGCAGCCCCCATCGCTGTTTGCTGAGGCTGCAGGGCACTCTGGAAAAGCCGGTTCAGGTCGAAAGGCTAGGTACAGGCTTTACAAGTAACTTCAAAGTCGTCCACTAAATGAATGAAAAGCATAAATCAGTATCGTGCCCTGTAGTGATGCAGAGGAAAGAGGCAGAGCAGGAAAGTGTGTAGGAAAGTCAGGAGGAGGCCTTACAAAAGCAGCTGTGGGGAAAAGGTCAATGACATACAGGAGGCTTCCCACGTGACTTAAAGCAGGCTGATAAAGGGGCTGCCTATCCTTGAGGTTCCCAGGGTTCCCAATTTAGCGATTAAATAGAACTAAAAGTATTCACTGTTTATAAAAATATAGGTCTTTCATAAGCATTTGAAAGGCTTAGAAAAGATTCTTTTGAACATCCCAACACCTTGCAGGTGACCTTGTTTGTTCTACGAATATCTCAAGTTCTCTGTTTCTTTATACGTAGGACTAGCCAAAGGAAGCCCCAGTTCCCACCATTTCAATTACCACAAAATTTTAATTAGAGAAATCCACAGAAATGGGAAATCCCGATCTTCACATTTTAACTGCTCACAATGCAATAATGATATAAAGACGAAATGAGGAAGTTTGTAAGCTTATGTGCTTTGACCAGGAAACCACGACAGCTGACGGTGTAATCAGGATTCACTATAAGCACTTGTATTTCCTGGTAGAGACTTCTGCATGGAGCTTGTTCACTCTGGATGTAATTCATGAAAAAAAAAAAAAAAAAAAGATGGGCAAGTCTATCAACCCAAGGCAGGCCTCACTATATACCTTGTCATATCGTATCTTTCCATTGCTCCTAAACCTTGCCCTGTCTGGAAAAGAAATCATTTGGAAGTGTAGAAATATTATTTTACTGGACCCACATCTGACTCTAATCCCCTGCTTTTAGGATTATAAAGAGGCTGGAGAGGGGGGTGGGGCTCAGAGTGTGGCGGGAAGCCTTCGGTGGCCAAATGTCTCTCTCCAGAGAGAAACAGGCTTTACGGATCAGTGTCTGAGGATGGGATTTATTATCGCAAATATACTCACGGATGGCATTTTTAAAGATCTTCATGTCATACATTTCGTCTGCTTGTCTCCCACACCGCTTTTTTTCAACCAAGGGACCTCATCTGCTCGGCCAAGGAAGAAAGTGTGCAGCGCTCCCTTCCGTGTTCCCGCGGTCAGTCCCCTCACCCCTTGGCTCTTCACAGCCGGCCTGCTTTCCCTCCAGGAAAGACTCCCCAGCCCCGCCATCTGCACGGCTCCAGAGTCCAGCCAGGGTCTGTGCCTCGGCCAAAACGACCCCAACCCCACTCCCTTTAGGTTTTGCTTCGGGATGTCACTGTTGTCTCCCCCACCTTTTTTTTTTTAAGAATGTGGAAAGAAGAGTTCTTTTAAGGTTAACCACGAAGGAAAAAGGACCAGAGTCCTATTTTCCTGCCAGCATGTTTGTAGACCTCACTTCTTCAGATCCAAGAAAAAGAAAAGAGAAGCCAAAGTAAGGGGCCAGCTCCATCCAAGGCAAAATGACCCAGTTTAAACTGAGTGCCTCCCGGTCTTCCTGCATTCTTGCCTCCTGCCCTGGTTTTGATGCTCAGGTTAGTCCTCCCACCACCCCATCCCCAAGGCTTAGTGGGGCCAATCTGTCTGGATAACGTTACAACCTGTGGTCTTCTTCTTCCCATTCCCTCCATCAGACCCGCCCACACCCCATCTGCACCTGCTTCCCAGCAGGGCTGGCAGATACTTGATCCAAGCGATTAGCTGCAACACCCTCACGGAGGTGACTGTGTTTCCCTTCACAAGGGCGCGCACATTTTAGCAAAGGATTCAGGGACATAAAACCCAAAAGGAAAAGGAACTAATTTATAATGAATTGTCTACGTACCAGCCTCAGACCCCAGACACATCATGTCATTTCTCTGGGCCTGACTCTGGCTCCTGCCTCACACGGTTGTTCTGATAATTAAGTAAGCTAACATATACGTAATACTTAGAACAGCACCTGACACCTTGCAAGGGCTCCACGTGCATCAGTTTTATTAACCTTCACCATGACCTTCTGAACGAAGCACTACTGGTCTCATCTTAAACGAGGACACAGAATGACTTGCTCAGGATCACAAGGCTAATGAATTAGCAGAGTAGGGATACAGCCCTCAGTCTACCAAGTGACCACAATCCCTGCTGTTTTCAATACACCACAAGGAATGCATCTCTAATGGTAAAATCATGGACACTCTGCAGGCCTGTGGGGTGAGATCTCATTGAAGGGGTCTTGTGGTATGCTGATGGTGGACTATCAGAAGGAAAGGCTGGGCAGCTGGGGTGAGCACGGAATGATTCCCGGAGCATGACCAGAGTTGAACAGCATGGAATGTCCTGTCAGGGTTAACTCAAGGCCCACCTCTGAACCACAGACCTTGGTCTACACATTTGCCTCATTTAGGCTCTGCCTTATTTCCTGACTGTAAAATGGAACATAAAATTTACTTGGGACATTGCAAGCTCCTGACCCCTGGAGGTGTTCATGGCAGAAGAGAAAACCCCTTGTGAGAGAAACTCCAGAAAGGGAGTTAAGTCCTACAGTAAGGAGGACAGCAAACCTGGGAATGTTAAGTTACTTCCAATGTGAGAAATCAAGGCTTCACTGAACAACAGGCTAGAGATGAACAATGCTTATTTAAAAAAAAAAAAATGCTGGAGCTAAAAATATTACTAATGATCTTGATAATATCTGGTTAAAAATTTTGAATTAAGTCTGGGCGGTCTAATTTTTAATCTCCAAAATATTCTTGAAAACTCACCTATTTCCATTGTAGGTTACAAATCCATAATTAGGCCTCTTTCCTTTCTGGCTTGTTCTACATTTGAAAAGCATTCACTATGCCACTGAAGCAGACTTCCCTCAAAATAACCTCATTATTCAAGACTTGAACAATTATGTCACAGATATAATTACTACCATCATGATTCCAGTGGCTATTTGTTGCACCATCATTTCCAGATGAACTTCTGGCGTAGAAATAAAATAGCCACAATAAGATAATTAATTACAACTCTATTATGACTATAGCACACAGTGACTGAAATTAAAACCCTGAAAGTTTTAGTATTTCATTTTTGATATCATGTTCATCTTTGTAGCCAGCAAATAATTACTACAAAGACACTTATTGTTAGTATATTTTGTTTCTAATAGCAGCTGCTTTCTTGGTATTGGTACTTTTCCATAACTACTACTGCAAAGTTTTGAAAGACCACTGTATCTGAGTACGAATGTTACTACTAATCAGATTCAGGGTTTGTTTTCTTTTGTTTTGTTTTTTTAAAATTTTACTTATTTATTTGAGAGAGAGAACAAGCAGGGGGAGGGGCAGAGGGAAAAGCAGACTCCCCACTAAGTGGGGAGTCTGATGCAGGGCTTAATCCCAGGACCTTGGGACCATGACCTGGGCCGAAGGCAGACGCTTAACCTACTAAGCCACCCAGGCACCCCCAGATTCAGGGTTTTATGCTCCTTTTTCCCCTTGGGAGCATAATCTTGCCCAAGCCACCAAACTTTTCTGGGTCTCAGTTTGCTCATCCAAAAAAATGGGGCTTAAAACAGAACCCACTTCTAAATTATTCTAATAATTAGGTGGGGTAACTTTTATAGAGCTTCACAAAATGCTTTGGACTTAGTTACGGCCACGTAAAGCTAGCAATTACTTCTTTAACTTGTAAATTCAGTTCAAAGATATTCAATATTTAAAATTTTACTCAAGGGACGCCTGGTTGGCTTAGTAGGTGGAACACGTGACTCTTGATCTCAGGGTCATGAGTTTGAGCCCCATGTTGGGCATAGAGCCTACTTAAAAAAAATAAAATAAAATAAGATTTTACTCAAAATGTCACCTGCATTTGCTTCTTTGCATTTAGTACATTTGCCAATGTACTAAACTGATTATCCAACAGTCGGTTATGAACGTCAGTCCACCTGACACAATCTCTGAAGGAATAAGGTTCCTTTTCACAACCCCAAGAAAGTAGACACATTTTCTGAGACAATGGAACCAGCTAGAGCAAAGCCAGGGTAGCAGATTCAAACTAACTGGCGCTGATTATACCAGAGTGTTTGAGGCCAACGGGCCAGAGACTGCATTAATAAACAAACCTCACAAAAGGAAAAAGAAACCTCTCCCATCTTCAAAGTATCTTCCTAATCTATCTACACGAGTAGTTTTATTCTGTGTATTTGTGACCATTCCTCACACTGTACTAAATGAATTTTGTCAATTAATTTAATTTAAGACATATAAAAACTAATTTCCGGCCTCTACTACTGTTTTACCCATATGGGACTCCAAGTATATTTTGGTTCCTGAAAACCTACCCCCAGCTTCTTACATGAAACCCAAAGGCTGACCTACAAGACAATACCATCCCCTTGCTGCTAGCTTCACTGCGCATTAACTGAGAGAAGAATCAATCAAGACAGTCAATATGTCTTTGGAACAGCCGAATATAAATGATGCCAGTGGTGGGAACCATCATACTTCCCATTGCTAATATGAGACTTGGCTACTAAGATACAGTGCCCCCTAAAAGAAAACTTCCTGATGATACAGCTTCTAACCAACCAGTAGCATGAAGATACCACATCCAAGATAGTGTGGGGGGGTATATAAAAGTGTTAGATCACTACAGTCTTTAAGGAGATTAAGAGTCAGTTAGAGGTAGAAGATAACCAGTTACAACATTTACTGGTGGGGAAAAAAAAATAAGCCAGGTCCCTAGATGCAAAGATACATAAGGTAGGCACGGCCCTCAGGCAAGCCACATCTATCATCACTCAGCCACATCTATCACCACCACCAGGCCCCACGAATCATCAGGGATTCAGAGATGGGCCTTGCGCAGGGTACCAAAGGAACTGAGGAGCGGAGGAAGAAAGAGAAGGCAGGCATCCTCAGGGAGGCCACAGGAGGAAGGCAGGCCAGCCTGAGCATGCCCCGGGGCTGGTGAGGTAGAACCACCATGGCCAGTTCAGCTGAGCAGAGCACTGTCCCACCAGATTCCCCATATTCCAGGCAGGGCCCCCTACAGAACCCTCTTCATGCATGGTCTGCAAAATAGCTCCAGTATCTTCAATCTAGGAGAAATCATAATCAATCTGGGAAGAATAAATATAAATTTAGCTACACTATACCATGAAGTCACACATTATCTTTTAGTTTTCAATACATGCAGGTGTCCTCTGCTCCAGGAAACAAATGTGTTTTCCTTGTTCCTACCTCCCTTTCAACCTGCGTCCTTTCACAGACAGCTCTCAGAGGCTCTCTCCCCCACTTGGCAACATGGTTCAACCTCAGACTCACGATGGCCATCTGGATGTAGATTACTCTCAAATGTACAACTCTGACCTCTCTTCCAAATGCCATTTCCAATGAGAACTCTTGATTTCTTCCCAATCTGGCCTTTTCTGTGTCATTTTATATTTGTTATTGTTATTTACCCTGTTACCCAGACTTGAAAACCTGTTTATCTCCCACCTCTCATTCAATTCATCTCCAAAATTCCACTAATTTTGTCTCTGAAATGTCTCTTGTGTCCATGCATCCTTTCTATTCCTGTGGCCCTCCCCCTGGGGTGTAAGTCTTCACTACATCTTCTCTGGACCCCAATTGGTCTCCCCACCCTTGTCCTTTCCCATCCATATGGACTGCTGCCAGATTAAGCTCCCAAAAGTACAGCCTCATACCCACATGCTCCCCAACTCCCAAACCATCAAGGACTTCCTGCCAAATAAATCCCAAAGGCCCCCTTCCCACCAGCTATTCTAATCCTTTTCCTCCCAGTCCGGCTTGCATACTCCACAGTCATAAAGCATTGTAGTCATAAAGCATTAATTGTTGTCCAGAAGACAAGATCCACCATCCCCGACCACGTTGCTGCTGCTGGGATGCCACTCCACTGCCACGTGGCCAGAGTATCCCCTATGCGTCAAGAGCATCACCGAATGCTACTTCCCGCATGCAGCCATCTTAAATCCTTTAGCAGGAAGTAATCTTTCCCCTCCGCATTCCAGTACCACTTCATCCACCCCACCCAGCATGTGAGTTCCTTGTGCGCATGTGTTCTTACTCCTACCAAGGTGACCTCCTAAAGGAGCATCTCTGTGGGAAAATAATCAAACCAATGTGCTACGTTAGTACTTCCTGATGAGCGAGCATTGTGCCAAGAGTCATGGAAGACACAAGAGCATGAGCTGACAGCTAAATGGAGAAATTATGCTCAAACAATGCAAAAATAAAGCAATAATATCAGTAACTCTTTTTAACCATCCTATACAGATGTTTATTGAATTCATGAAAATACAGAACATCTCAGAGAAAAGAAGTCTTCTGAACAGAATGAAGAATTTGAGGCAGCATACTGTAGTGGCCTATAGCCTCAACCCTGGAGCCCCTTGGGGCTGAGTTCTAATCCAAGCTCTGGCATTTACTCACCTTGTGACCTTGGGCAAGTCATTTAGCCTCAAGTCCTTGTAAAGAGACAAATTAAAATGAAGATATAAAAAGTACCTTCCCCGGGGCTCAGTCGTTAAGCGTCTGCCTTCGGCTCAGGTCATGATCCCAGCGTTCTGGGATCCAGCCCCACATCGGGCCCCCTGCTCAGCAGGAAGCCTGCTTCTCCCTCTCCCACTCCCTCTGCTTGTGTTCCCTCTCTCACTGCCTCTCTTTCTGTCAAATAAATAAAATCTTAAAAAAAAAAAAGTACCTTCCCCTTCAGACTGTAGTGAGAATTATGCACATACTATACGCAAAAACACTTAGAGCCATGGCAGATAACTAGTCCTGTCCATGTTAGCTGTTCTTATTATTGTGCAAATGTTCTATATGGGGGAAAAACACAAGAATCACATATTCGGTAGTTAAGATGCCTAGCAGGATTTTTACTAGCAAGGAAGACTTCACCATCTTAAAATCATCAATCCACATTTGCTCGACTTCCTGACAGGGAGTTTCTGGTTGACTGACAGGTAGGGTGAAATTCACCAGGGGTGGCTCTCGGGACCACGGATTGAATGCTGTGCAAACAGAGCAGGCACCTTGGCCTCTGAAACAGACACAAAGAAGGGCTCACCCACAAACAGCCCACAAACAGCCATTGTCTCCTGCAAACAACCCTGCTGTTGTCATCCGGATGGGGCCGAATGAAACCATTTGACCAAATGCATTTTGGTCAGTGGCTCTGTGTAGACACACCACAGGTACAATTAGTTATGGCAAAAGAAAGCCAGAACTAGGCACTGAATTTGGTCTGATAAGGGAGCTTTTGGGGTCAAATTTTTAAAGGACACGAATCCACAGCATCCAGCTGGACTATGCAAATATGAGTCTGTGTCAAAGCCCACCCCATCATACGGTGACTTATTAATTAATGGTGTGGGGAACAGCTGTGACTGTAGGGCATCAACATCTGTCATTTCCCCCCTAAATGTTAAAATGCGTTATACAGAAATTGCCACAAATAAACAACCTGAACCCACATCGCGGGCGCATATTCCCACACAGTGAAGTGAAACCTGCCAGGACATCTGATGTTTTATTACTTTTTACTAAAATTATTTACAGCTCAAAATCACTTGTTACTCACATGTCAGAATTACCAGAGCGGTGGCATCACAAATTCACATTTCTCACCGTCGTATTTTCTGACCAAATCTAGAAATTAACAGAATTCTAGCACTAAGGCTGATGCCTTACAAGAACAAACAAAAATATCTGTCCCCTTCTCCATGGTTGGAAGGTCTGTTTTTACTTACGACCTGGAATCCTGGCACGGCTGCTTCAGCGAGGTCTCTTCATCCAAATGTCAGGGAAGGTAAGGCAGGGGAGACTGACTGCCAGAACAAATACCCCCAAATCTTACTAGCATCAAGCAACACATAGTTTAACCTCTTCTTCCCGCGGCATTCCAGTTCCGCTTGGTAAGGGAGGTTCTGCTCCACACAGTCATTCAGGCTTCTCCCGTCCCGTGGCTTCTCCCATCCCGTGGCTTTTCCCATCCTGTGGCTCCATCATAGCCCAGGGCTTCGCAGTTCTCCATCCCCCTGCCCCCTGCAGCCGGCCAGCAGACCAGAAAGAGAGCAAATGTGGAAAAAGCACTCCCGCTCTTAGCTGCCTCTCATGTCCACACACATCTATTGGTGAGAATCAGTCCCATGCCCCCCCTCCGCCCACATGTGAAAAGTAGTCTAGTACAGTGACTGTCCACGGGAGGCAGCTGTGACGCCCAGGAGACACTGGCAATGTCTGGAGACATCTTTGATTGTCACAACGAGGCAACTGGCACCTAGTGGGTAGGGTCCAAGGGTGCTACGAAACACCCCACGGCGCACAGGTCAGTCTCCGCACAACAGAGTCATCCAGTCCCAAACGTCAACAGTGCTGAGATTCTGGTAAGCATCTAGCCACTCACCACCATCATGCGACATGTCAATGCTCAGGTCGACCACCATTTGTCACTAAAATACACCCTAACCAATTCCAGCGAATCCACATTTCAAGTTTGTTCATCCATTCGCTCATTCGTTCCTCCATCCATTCATCCAAACTTCTGAACAAAACAAGGTCCCTGCAGTCAGAATTCAAATGGAGCAGGGAGGCAACCACATACAGTATTATCAGGCACGGAGGTAAGTGATATTAAAAAAGAACAAACAGAAGGAACACTCATTCTTCCTGAGAGAGTTGGAGGAGAATCCATAACGCAGATGGAATGGGAAGGAAGCCTTGAAGGAAGCATATACTTAACAGCTTTCCATCAAGACAAGGCGTTTTGTGGGAAGGGGGAGAAGGGGGACAGGAAGAAAAGGCATTCCAGGAAAAGGGAACTATACGAACAAAGGAATGGCAATATGAAAGGATATGACTTCTTCTCCTTTTGGTATGGGGCAAAACAGTAACTAGGGGAGGAGGGTTCACCCACAAACAGACATTGTAAGAAATGCTTTTTTGTTCAAACAATATTTTTTAGTAGTGTATTCATGAAAGTGTTAAGCTCCCAACTACACACACTGGCTTTCAGTCAAGTGGCCCTTCAAGAAACAATTCCCATCACCTAACTACACAGAAACGTGTTAGCACAGGGCAAAACTCAGATAATAGTCGGAAATCTCACTGTGAATTTCCCAGCGGAACTCATCACTGACTCCTTCAAAACCATACGGCCTCAAAGTCAACATCAAACTGATTCAGGGAGATGCTGACCAAAATCATCCATCTTCGTTCCCAGAGACAGAACAGTGCAGAAGTCAGATCACTTCCTGAGTTATATTGCACTGAACCCATTTTTGAAAAAGGAGTTATTGCTCTTTCAATCCCGAATCCCAGCCGTGGATGTGGCTCCCAGGCTCGGGTTCAGAGCACAGACAGCATAAGCTCATACCCCGGCTCTGGCATAAACTCGTGGTGTGACCTTGGGCAAGTCCCCTAACTTTTCAGGATCCACTGTCTCTCAGATAACACGCTTGAAGCAGTTAGCACTGAGCCTGAAGCATATAATAAACATTATCTATTATCTCTGTACTAGAGTTATCTCCCCCATCCCCCTCTAGTAATACACTATGGAATCCCACACAGTTTGGGAAGGAAAGCATCTGATAAACTTCCAGGTCACTTTGTAAAACATGCATTATTAATAACAACGTCAATTTGCTTTGGGCAAGATGCTTTCAATTACGAAGTCAATACCACCATGTAAACAACAGTTGTTCTTAATTTTGAAGCTAAAATTGAGTCTAAAAAATAACACTCTCCTACACCATTATTTACCCCATTATTCGCTTAACTCACTTTTCCTCCCTCAAACTGTTGTCCCTCTCTCTCCTTTTCTCATTTTCACTGTGATCAGCTCTGGGAAAACAAAGTGTATTTCGCTGTTAAGTACTATAGATTATATCGAACGACACCAGTCACCTAGCACTAAAAAGCCTCATAAAAGGAAGAAATTTGTTTCTTTACAAGTCAGAATCTCGAAGGAGAAGTTAAACCCAGGGAAGTGGACTCCAGAACCCAGCGGAGTGTCAGCCTGCGCAGAGTGGCTTCCTCCGCCGAGAATCCGGAATGCCCATTTCTGGGGTGTTCCAGGTGAACACACATGAAGTCCCACTCACCTTTACTCACAGTGGCCACAGAGTCTAATGGCACTGCCCTTTGCAGTAAGTCAAGGACAAGGAACAGAATGAAAGCCAAGGCGACCAGACGACCGAGGCTGAATCCCATTTATACTTCAAAATTGATTATCACTGCCCGCCTAATTTACAAGGAATTCTAAGTTGTTTGGACAGCATCTCTTTTTCAATTTCCATTCCGGACTGGCCTTGATTCCTGAGAATGTTATTTTAAGGAGCACATTAAAGAGAGGGCTTGGCACCTCCACACACAGGTTCCACAAATAAGATATAATAAATCTGGGGTAAAACCTCACATACTCTCTTTAACCTCTTAGTGAAGACATTTTTTCTTGCAAATCAAACAACTTCTTGTTGGGAAGAATGACTGCCCTAAGATACAATTCTCAAACACCTCGTTTATTATTTTAACATAAATTCAAGGTGTGTGAACAATTAATTTTTGATAGCGCTGACTCCACTGTTAGGGGAAAAAAAAAAGTAAACGAGTGATTCTGCAAAAAAAAAAAAAAAAAATCCACAAAAAGCAAAAAAAAACCCAAAAAACAAAAAACCCCACCAATTCTTTCAACTTATATTAGCATTGTGTGTAGAAATAAGGGCAATTTATAAAATGAATTCTGCTTGCCTGTAAGTTTCCCCTTCCATAGACAAACCATTTACCTTTTTCTCAGGTGAAGCAACAGGCCCTGAAGAAATCTGGCTTATCGGGAACCGAAATGAGTATGATTTCTCAGTGTGCATGGTGATTACCCAGGAATCTGAGTTGAAAGAGTGACGTAAATGTCTAGCAATTGCCCTCGGGTGCTATGTGCATGGGGTTTGCAGAACTAGCAAACTAATTACTGTTTCTGGCAATTTGCTGCAGGTCCTAACATCCCCAGATAAATAGTTACACTTGCCAAAAAGAAACAGAACACAAAGGGTTATCATTGGAGGCATCAGCTAAAGACTACAAAAATCTGTGGCTTATCCAAGGGCCTTATCAGTTGCCATCAATGCCATGTGTTAGTAATGGAGATTCAGAAAGAGGGAATGCAGGCAAATTGGAGCCCGGGCTCCAGACATCTCCACTCAGTAGTACGGAGCTAGGCCTGCTTCCCTTCCCAACCCCCTCTTGGAATGAACAGACTCATCAGGAAATCGCTCCCTGGGCAGTGTGTACACAGGCACTTGCTCGCGCAACCGTTATGTTCACAACACGCGCACGTTGCAGCAGCTCATCGGCTGCTCTTGTGTGGTTCCACCAAGAAGACAACAACAACAAACACCATCAAGAAAAGCATAAGCTTATACATAAATACACTCCAGAACCCCGAGCAGATAGAGGGTCATGCATTTTCAAGGTAGCCATCCAAGGGCCTACCCTGAAATCCTGCAAGGATCCGCAACCCAGCCCTGAACTGGAACCCAGCTCTCAAAAGTCATTTCTCAAGATTAAATTCCACCATTCCTTCAACAAGTATCTATTGAATGTCTACGGTGCACCAAGCCCTGTGCAACAACCCTCCCAGACACAGCAAATACTACAGCTTAAAGAGCATTTTTTAAAGAGCCCATTAACTTTACGGTCCTATTGTATAGTCTAGTTGCCTTTCTTGCCTGTGCTAGAGAGATCTCTTCTTTAATAAAAGTAACAACAATAATAAAGATCCTATTCCAAAAAGTACATTCGTAAAGAAAAGAATTGACAAAGCCAACTGCCTCCTGCAGGCTTATCCAGCCCTGTTCTCTCCCGCTCCTTTTCTGAGGATGGCTGCCTCTCTACCCATGTGAAATGTCCACGAAGCCTGCTTTAGGAAGCTAAAAAAACAATCCCAGAACAAGGACAGGACCCCTAAGTAGGGTAACCAATGGATGCTAGGTTTCCTGGGGCCATTCTGGTTTTAAAACAGAAAGTCCCTCACCCTGGGTATCCTCTTAGTCCTGGACAAGCTGAGTCAGTGGGTCCTCCTACCCTCCCCTCCCCAAGAAACCAGACCCTTGCCTGGCCTGGGAGGAGTGAGGCCACAGGAGAAAGGAGGCCGGTGCTCTTGAAGGAAGGCTCGATTGCCTGCAGGCTGTCCCAGAGCCTCTCCACTTCCTCCAGCTTCCTCCTGAGAAGGCCTATCATCTTAAACCCCACACCATTTAGGCAAAGCTTTAGAAAGACTCTGCAACAAGACTCGGATGACACGGCATACAAAGCAAATCCTCATAAAAATGCCAAAAGCCGTAGTTATTTGGATGTGGTTATCTTCGTGGCTAGTTAAAAAGCTTCTTCAGTATAGAGCACAACTATTGATCCCGAGATTTCCAGATTTCAACACCACAACTGGTGGATGGTAGATGCTGAATAAAAAGGACATCAATAATAGCCGCCACTAACAGAGCATTTACAATGCACAAGGCAACGCGCTAAACACTTTTGTAAATGATCTCACTTACTCTTGAATAACTCAATGAGGATGACTGTCCTCCATTTCCCAGCTGGAGAAACCAAAGCTCAGTCAGACCTGATTTACTCAAGGTCATTATGGCAGAGCCAACACTTGAACCCAAACCCATCTTGCTTCAAAAATGCCAGGTTTTAATCACTCAACTGAATTAGGATCAAGTAAGATGGGTATGTACAGTAACAGACCAAGAATTGAGAAAGAAGAGTATCGGATACATTTCTTTTATTCTGTCCCCTTTTAGCTTTGCCGTTGCAAACAAGAAAAAAAGAAAAAAAAGGGCAGAAAACCAAAATAATTACAAGTTTGTATATTAAGTTAAGGCAAGGCAAGGACTTTACTTAGAATTGTGCCTAGCAAACAGTGGACATTGAATATTTGAATAAATGTAATATATACAACCTTATACCTAATATAGGGTTTAAGTCATTGATTCTCAGTGTTTTAAATGTTTTTTTACCCACCATGAGAGGTGAATAGATGGATTCCTACCTTAGGTGATGGAGTAGGACCAGATGGACAAGTACTTACCCCAGATAAAAATGGCTCTCTACCTGTATGGTTGAATTAGCTATTCCTCACTTAGAATGACCATAATCCTTACGTCACATGCAACAAAGGGGCAAATTCTCCAAACAAGGTAGAGAGATCTATCCACATTCTCTCCAACCACTTTTAACCTCATATTAACCTGCAAGGAAGCAATTTACAAACCCACCCCAGAGCAATACAACTGGAAAAGAATATCACAGCAAATACTTTCATTTTTGAGACCTTGATCTCAGCTCCATTCATTAGGCCTCAAACTGAGAACATTATTCTGATGTTAATGTATTTGTGGCCATTTTCTCCAAGCAGCTAAACACATTTCCTCTTTCATAATAACGCTATCCATAATGATCAAGCATTCCAAGGGTTAGAGTTTCTATTACATGAACGAGTATTCCAAAATCAAAAGAGGCAGAGCAAACCAGATGGCTACAAGCTAATTACAAAGGGAGATATGGCAGCCAATTATGGACAACTGTCACCCACTACGGTCAAACCCAAACAGCACAGTCTGCTTCTTGAGAATCTGGGGTAGCCTTGAGACTGTGGGATGTCAAGTTCTCTACGTCCCCCAAGAAGATGCTTTTGTGTGTTCTGTTGTTGTTTTGGAAGAAGACAAACGGATGCTGAAAAACAGACTACCAATAACAATTCATTTTGTTAGAGTGATGACCCTCAATGAGAATGGTCACTTCCCGACCACTGAAATGCACACTGCAGCCTGACAACTCTAATTTGATTCAATACTTAATCATTATTAACACACAAGTATGGGAAGCTCTTAAAAATAAGCTTCCCTTGGGGCGCCTGGGTGGCTCAGTCAGCTGGGCATCCAGCTCTTAATTTCTTTGGCTCAGGTCATGGTCTTGGGGTCCTAGGATGGAGCCTTGTGTTGGGCTCTGCACTCAGTGGGGAGTCTGCTTGTCCCTCTCCTCTCTCCTCTAGTCATGCACATGCTCTCTCTCTCAAATAAATAAATAAATAAATAAATAAATAAATAAATAAAATCAGAAAAAAAGTTTCCTTCTTCTAAACTTCCTTTAAGTCTAAGGCCAAAAGCATCTATAGTTCCTTTATCATAGTAGGTCAAAATCATTTCTGTGCTGTCAAAGATTCATCAATGATTATTTACTGAGCCCTTACATTGTACAAACATCACTGGGAATACAAAATAGGTTCAAACCTTACCCAGTATTCATCTCTAAGGAGCTTGCAAGAGAAATGAGATCTTGCTGGTTTCAGTCCCTACATCCACCAGTTCCAAGACCCCCTTGGAGAAAACTGGACCCCTCACCCTTTCCCCCAGCTGAGCAGTGACTGGAAAAGTCCCACTCTCATCCTGGGACATCTTTTCAGCATATCTCACTTTATCTGAACTAGCTGGAGTGGGTTTCTGTTCTTTGCAATTAAAAAGAAAGAAAAAGACTGGGGCACCTGGGTGGCTCAGTCAGTTAAGTGTCTCCCCTTGGCTCAGGTGATGATCCTAGGGTCCTAGGATCAAGGCCTACGTCAAGTCAGGCTCCCTGCTCAGTGGGGAGTCTGCTTCTCCTCCTGCCCCTCCCCTCTGCTTGTGCTCTCTCTGACTCTCTCTCTCTCAAATAAAAAAAAAAAAGGAAGAATGAAAAAGACCCCTCAATCTTAGGTGATAATACAAGACCATCTATGGTAAATGCCCTTTGTAGAATGAATGAATGTTGAACGAAATGAGAGATGAAGGCAATTTTGCCAGAGAACTTTGGAGGAGTGAAAGACTGCTAGGGGCTAAAGTGACAGAGTTAAGTTTTTTAGAAGAGTTAAGAGCAAAGTCACACCTTGACTGACGGAGTATAGGGAGAGGACACTGTAGGCCACAGAATATTCCAGAATTTTAAAACAGGCTATGCAAAGCATTTCTGGGGACTTGTGTGTTCGCCATCCCAGCCAAGCTGGTGTTTTAAAGTCAGGTGGAGCGAAAGTCAGGGATGGACATAAGTCTGGGTCTAGGTGGGGAAAACCTTAAAGGGAAGACTAAAAAATATGAACTTCATCGCCAAAAGACAGGAGCCATTGAAAAGTAGAAAGCAAGGGAATGAACACTTAAAATGATCTACTGTCCTAAGGGTAGCAGCGTTTTGTCATATGGATTGGGGTGGGAAAGCCAGGAGGTAAGGGTACCCACTCTTACAATCCAGAGAGAAATGAAGT
Organism: Ursus maritimus; assembly: GCF_017311325.1. Lineage (NCBI taxonomy): Eukaryota > Metazoa > Chordata > Mammalia > Carnivora > Ursidae > Ursus > Ursus maritimus. The sequence goes on along the minus strand of NW_024424230.1, from coordinate 14,051,326 downwards.
CCACAGCTGGGAGATGGCGGTGAGGACAGAAATTAAGGGAGACAGGAACTGTCACTAAGGAGGGACAGTTCATCTGTTAATCAGCAGAATCCCAATATTCATAAGAACGCTCCCTATTTCCTCAGTATCTGGCAAAGCTTTTGCCAAAATCTCATCAATGACTGTAGAACCTCAGTGACAAGTGTACTAAGCGTGCTTCTCCGGATTTATAAACGGAAAGTGTGGTGACTAACATAATATAATAAAAAAATATTATTATATGAATCAAAAAAAATAAAATAAATGGAAAGTGAGGCAGGAAAGCTACATTTCCTTGGGAAGTAGGTAGGAGGGACTAGAGAGAAAGCATGGGCACAGAACATGGTACCCCAAGACCCCACTTCATCAGGCCTTTGCCCCTCCTAGTGGCATTCGATCAATACCTTCCCTGCATGAAGTCTGGTAGCCCAGGGAGCCTGTGTGATGTCAGAATAAGTTTTAGCACGCAGGATGCTTGCAATGAGTTTTACATATGCAGGAATTAACAAATCCAGTGGTAAATAAGACATCCTGCCCTACTTATGCCCTCTGCTCCCAGCAGATTACAAGGAGCCCCCCCCCCTCACAATTCTACAAAAAATGTACTCTGGGCCTCAGCAGCCATAGAGGGTCTAGGCCAGAAAACCACAGGCTTCAAGAACCACCCAAAGGAGAAACAAGTCACACACACTGCTGCTGGCCTCGAGTCTTCCAATGACAGTAAGTCAACCAGAAATAAAAAATCCTTAAACATAAAACGAGTTTTCTTTTATCCAAATGGTGACTTCAATCACTCAGGCGGACTCCTGGAATTCTGGGCAGCTAGCTCACAAAGCCAGGAGGGAAGGAGCAGGAAAACCCATGCCTTCCTCCCTCCTGGCTTTCTTGACATTACCACAGCACCTCAGGCCAAGCACTGCATTCATTCCACAAGTGCCCTCTACCTGGTCAGCCGACTGGTCATGAAATTCAAGTGGCGGGCAACCAAAATACAGAAATGTCTTTTGGGGCTTCCCAAATACATTTCGAGACTAGACCCTCAGGGCTTCATTTTCCCTCTCGCCAGGTCTGTGCCTTGCCCTCAGCCCAACCACACACACCCTGAATTGCTTCCTGGAGGCCGTGGAGGGCGATCTTTGGTTCTCCCTGCTGGCTTCTGAGCCACTCATTTCCCACTTTCCCTCCCTTTGGGTGCAATATTTTGTCACTCAAGGGAAGCAGAGGGCAGCCTCTGCATTCTTAGGCGAACACTGATGTCCCCTAGTCACTGTGACTCAGGGGCCAGCTCTCATTTCACCGTATCACCTGTCTAGGGAGAGCTCTTTTTATAAAATGACTTCAGCGACGTGATTACTGAGCCAGAAGCAATACTATATTGTTAAATTCCACGCTTATGCCGAAGGTACTTCTTAAATCCTAAAAATTCTAATCCGTTCATGCATTTATCACAACATGAACAAAGATATTTGAAGAACCAGCACTTCCAACAGCAAAATCTCTCTACAAGCCACCAGCTACTTAATCCACCGCCCCTTGCGATGCCTATTCCTCGGCACCCAACTATTTTTAGGGACAATGCAACAAGGCAGGCTTTAAAACTTACCACTCTCCTTGTCAACATCGTTGCTGATGGGAGCATGAATGTCCCAAAACTCTCTGAGTGTTCTGCTGGTCCCGTGACCAGAAAACGCCGCTTGTCCAAAGTGCTTTTTCTAAACATCGGAGTAACAAGGGGGTGGCCCAAGGCCACCCTACGCACATTCCTGCCCCCTCGAAGTCTTCTCTGGGGCCCTGAAACCTTTGCTGTGAGAGGCCATCCCCTGTGTGACTCTAGGCCCACTGCCACTCCTTTTCTATCCCAGGCTGTTCCAAACAAACTCAGGAAGTCTTAGACAAGAGGCAGATGGTGAGGGAGACAAAGTCTGTAAGTTAACAGCTCTCTGTTACATAATGCTAAGCACAGAACCTCCTAGAACTGGCCCTAGAACCATCTCCTGGCCTATCACTTCAGAATAAACAACTACTCAAAACAGGCAACAAGAGACAGCATTATAATTTTCTTATTTGATGGTCAGTGTACAATAGTATTAGTAAACATAATACCATCATATCAGTAAATACCATGTGGGGGTAGGACCAGATTCTTTAAGATATCTATCATTCATTCTTTCATCTGATACTCGTGTAACACTCAATGTCTACAAAGCATGAGCTAGCCCCGTAGGAAGACACTTTGCAACCCCATCTGGGCCACATTACCTGTGGAAGTCAGTAGTGATCACTCACCTCTATCCAGTTCCCTCTTTCTCAAGACAAGAGATATTGAATTGTGGCTTCAGTGGGGACTAGTTCTGGCCAAAGCAATGTAAGTCACTTCTGGGTCCGAGCATGTCACTACTACAGCAAGATCCTCTATACTTTCCTTTCCAACGTTGCACACTCAAGATCACACCTCCATCAATCTGGGTCTTCGGGGGACGACGAGCAGGGCCTCCCTGCTGACCACGCCGGACACACAGCACGGGAAAGAGAGAAACTGTATTTAGCCACTGAGATTTGGAGGTGATTTCTTACTGCAGCATAACCTAACCTAAACTGCCAATAATATCGCTGTCTTAAAAAAGAGAGAAACCTGCAAAAGTTCCTCTCCCCCATCTGTTTTCTAAATCGGATAATACCAAGAAAGCAGAGTTTGTTTCAAAATTCAATAATTCTTTCAAATGTAGAGGGTGCAGACAGGATAGACAGGTTCAAGCAACTCTAAGGGAATAAGGAATGAAACAGAATGACCTTTCAACACGGTGAAATCCAAACATTCATGTGGAATTCAGCTGAAGAGTTTAAAGACTAGGAAGAAAAGGTCACCTTCTGACAACAGGTCTAGTCCCTTAGGAAGTAGTGATCTCCCCAATGAACGAGGCATTCAATGATCATACGCTCCTCCCTCAGAAGTCCAATACCACCCTTTGTTCCTCTCCCTCTCGCTTCCATTGAACTTAATTAGAATCAGGTCTTCCATAAGCTCCCTGAAGGTGGTTCATCTTTATGTCTCCAGACAGCTCCCCCACCCCACCCCTTGGCATCTTTCACAGAGCCTATTATTTATCAGGTGCTTGATAAACATCTGCTGAATGAATTAAAGGAACACTGTAGAAAGGACTCGGGCACTGGAGGCAAAGGTTGGTCTAATAACCCTCGAGGGCTCCCCCGACCCACAGCTAAACACACTGCTGCAGACATCTGGAGGTGGGGAGGCTCCACCTAAAAAAACCAAAATAAGCATCAATACAACACTTTATTATGATTTATTCCTGCACACCCTTTAAAACCACAGTGAAACCTAACACTGCACTGTGGCTATCTTTGTTCTTGGACGTGCATTTACATGTGCAGGCAGCTGTTTTCCTGTGTGGAATTTTGTGTGTGAGGTATTTATTTTTTCTATTAAAAAAAAAACCACACCCTTTGTTTCTATTGCATTATTACACTCCTTATTATCCCATCACGTGGCTTTTCCTCTTGCAGGAACACAGCACACACCCTGCGTTATTGCTGACATAAAAATTACTTGTCAAAATCCCTCTATCCTAGCACCATTACAAATCTGACCTTCCCCAAGCGGTGGTCTTTGTTCCGGCTGGGACCAGAGACCTCCTTTACTTCTCCTGGTGATTCCTGGATGCTCTGAGTAGAAGGATACATGCCGGTGTCACTTATGTTTTCTTAAAGTCACCTTTCAGAACTACCCCAGAGGTGAATGACAAATCCTTCAAGTTTTTAAATTTTATTTTTCAAGGGATGGGGGGGGGGGTTGGTGATGGAAGAATCTGCCCAGTACCCAGTATGGCTATTGCTGCAGTCCAAGAGAGAGCACCAGGAGCCTTTGGCCCTCAGCAATGCCTTCTTCCTACAAGATAAACCTTGAGTCCACCTCCATAACCATTCTTATTCTCTGCTCCTCACGCAGGATGCCAGGACTCTGCCCTCTAGGAGACAATGCCATTGCCAAGGTGATCTGACACATCTGAAGGTTACGTTTTCTTTGAGCTCCATCAAGATAACCCCAGATTTCGTGAGGTTGACACCAAAACAGAACTATCCTTGGAAAGAAAGGAACAGGCCAGAGTTTTTGGAAAAGAACCAACAACCTAAAGATAAAATGCAGCCTGAGAGCCTAATGGTTCATGGCTATGTAAATGGGAACTTAACTAAAGCACCGTTTCTCTGTTCTCTTTCTGCTCCCCCAACTGCCTTCCGTTCCACCTCCCAGGAACTTACTGCTGGCATGTCCCTCCTGATATTGCAAACACTATTACAATGAAGGCTTGCAGGAGAGACATTATTTCATAAGGTTACTACATTTGACCAATGCCCTAATTGAGCACTGGTCAAATTTATAATCTGCCTTACGATGATACCTTTTCAACAAGCAATATCCACGAACAGACTGAAGCCAAAATGTATTACTACAGATAAGAAAGCAGGCATCTATCCAAACCCCACATTCAGATACAATTGCCTATGTACTGAATATATCAAAATTCCCATCAATGGAAACCCAGTGGAATTGATTCAACCCCAAACGCACCCTGTCCTCAACGACTTCTTCCAAAGGAAGGTTTCAAGTCATTTGCAATTTCTTTCTCAGAACCAGGAGTTATCAGCAGCCCCCCACAGTTCCTCCACATAGACAGGAAAGGAATGGTGTGATGCAGAAACCACCCAAACAGCCCCGTGCAAACACTGTTGGCCCAAATGACCCAGAGACACCCAGGCGGCTACCCAGACTGCTGGGGGTTACCTGAATCTGTCACCGAGTCTCTTTCACCCCCTTCTGCGTGATGACATCAAGTGGAAATGGTACGCGTTTGGGAGGCAAGAGGCTGACAAGCAGGAAGCACAACTGAGCCTGAGCTTTGTTCAGCCTGCAGTGAAATACACGCAGGAAGGGTTAGACTCGCTCAGCAGAGAAAGAAATCCAAGCACCCTCCCCGGCCAGCGGCGGTGGAGTGGGTGCGCTGGGCGGTGGAGGGAGGCGGTGGAGGTGCGGAGAGCCGGCCAGTCGCGGAGGGGGCGTAACGCTTCCTAATTGTCTCTATAGGATAAATAACCCCCTCCCCCTACTCCGCTGCAGTCTCCCCCCGCCCCCAAGTTTTCCTCTGCTGGTAGAGCTTCCACCAGCAACTGTAACCTCTCAAAAAGAAAGAAACACGAGAAGGCGTAGAATAACATCTCGGGGCAAAGACACACTAACAAAATATACTAGTAAACCGGGTTATCAGGGAATGCGGGGCTCCCGGTCACCCGCCCAGACAGACACACCAGTGCTGCATTCGCGAGCATCCTTTTCCTCGCCCCTGTCCGCCACCTCATCAAGTCCCTGTCACTGTTTTGCCGATTTCTCTACTCTTTCCCAAACCGTGTGGCGCTTCCCCCCGCCCCACCCCCACCCTAGGCGGGATCGGGGACCGCCGCCTCGCGTGCAGCGTCCCACGCGTCCAGCCTGCTTTGTCCTGCCGCTGCCCTTCCAGGAGCAAGCGCCCCAGGCACGTGGGTCCGCACAAAAGACCCCCAACATCTGGCCCGCCACAGCTCCCTCTCCTCCCGACAGGGGTCCCGGGGCCGCCGAGTGGCGCGCGAGGGCAACTTCTGGGGGTGGGAACCTTGCTCCACAGGGGGCTTGCTAGGGCACTGTCCAGGGTGCGTGCGGGGTGGGGGCGCAGCTGGGGCGCGCGCGCGCACGTGCACCCTCCGGGGCGCGCGCGGCGCGGGCACGAGACGCGCTCCCTCGGACTGGAGCTCCAGGGGGCATCCGAGGACTCGGCGGAGCCGCCGACAGCGCCGCTCCCCCGCCCCAGCCGCCAGCCCAACTCAGCCAGCGCTCGAGAGAAACGCAACTCCAGGGACCCCCCCTCCCCGGCGCCCCGGGACCGCCCCGCTGTGCACCGCACTCCCCTCCCCGGGACCCTTGCGGCCCGCCACCCCAGTCCGCTGCCCAAAAGGAACCCCCCAACACACCAGGTGGCGGCTCCCCTTCCCCGCTTCCCTGGCTCCGGGCGCGGCAGCAGTGGGGGCGAAGGTATCCATCCCTCCGCGCCCCTCTCGCAGCCCCCGACCCGGGAGGGGCAGAGCAGAGAAACAAACCGAAAGTCACCGACCTCTCTCTGCAGCGGGCTCGGGCGCTCCCTACAGAGGCGGAGGCGGCGGCGGCGGCGGTAGCATCGCGGGGTGGTCCCGGCGCGCCCGCCACCCGCTCGGCTAGACGCGCGTGGCGGGCTGCGGGGCGGGCGCGGGGAACGCGGCGTCGGCGCCTGCACCCCGGCTCCCGGCTCGGCCCTTCGGGAGGCGCCCCACCTGCCCGCCGCCCTCCGCGCTCCCGGTCGGACACCGCCGCCAGGCGCTCGGCTCCGAGCGGGAGCTTTTTGTGTCACCGCCCAGACTAAGGCACCGAAGGGGGGTGGGGGCGGGAGGCCGGGCTCCACTCCCCGCGGCACCGCCCCTCCCCGGCGGCTCCACCTCCTCCAACCTCCCCCACCCCCTACAGCGGCGGGTCCTGGACGTCCATCTGTCAGTCGGGAATCGCTCACCCACCCCTCGAGTGAGGAGCTGCCCACCCTGGCCCGCGGGCTTCCTAGGCCGTGCCCTAAGTGCCCAACCTCGGCCGGGACCTCGACATTGTCTCTGTACCGCGCGCGGGTGGGACCTGAGCAGCGATCAGGTGTGAGACGAGGCCGCGTTCAGCCGGCAGGAGGGCAGGGCTGAGGTGGGGGCCGAGGCTGGCGGGGACCAGCGTGCGGCTCGAGACCAGGTGACCGAGCCAGGGAGTTGACATCGTCGCGCTTCCAGAAACTGCCCTGGCATACGCGTCGCCGCAGATACTTTTTGGCTGCCCCTAGAAGTTCACGTAATCCAAGCAGGGAGCGGTTCTGCTTTTGCGAAGGGGAAGACGGTTCCAAAGAAGCCGGAATGGATACCCTACTACCTGGCTCCCTGGGAGGGGGTGCGGGCGGTAGGGAAGAGGGAGGTGCAAGTGCTGAGGGTTCTATGGCAGGTGCGCACCACTGCGGCCCACCTTATTCTCCACCTTGAAACCTAACTCCTACCTCAGGGGACGTGCTTAGAATGACTAGTTCCTCCAAGAAAATGTGAAGACATGGTCTCTTGCCTCTTGTGTGACTGCAAAACTGGGGAATGGAGGAGAGGGGGTGGCTCGTAGAGGATGGTATCCATGCTCATTGGTGCCTTTTTAAAGGGTTTCTATGCAAAATGAAGACCCAAAACTCTCTTCTATGACTCTGGTAAGGATAAGCCTACCCACTTGCCTGGAACTCCAGCACCGGGGTTAACTGAGTGGTCCCTCAGTCAAACAACAGAGGGCATGCAGCGTTTCTCCCTGGCTGTCTTTATGTTCTGCTGTCTTGTCCACAAAGAAAGAACTCCCATTCTAACCTCTCCCAATAGCTCATTGAAGTGTTTCTGCCAAGAAAATGAAAAGGAAACCCTGCAAACCATCGAGGGGGCTCTGAATGACTTACTAAAATTCAAAACATACTCAACTAAAACCTGTTAATAGTGTTTCCAAATGTGTTATCACTAAGCACATACAGAAATCAGTCACCAAGAGACAGCTTTATAGCTTTATAGCTTGATGGCTGTCAGTCCTCTTCTTAGGCTCCTAATTAAAGTGTTCACTTGGCTAACTCGTGTTCTTTTGTACCCCGAAGTTATATCCTCACTGTGCACCTGGCGGCAGTGAAAGCTAGATGTGTGTTTTTAACACACATCTCAGGTATACTTGAGGTAGAAGACTTAAGGAGTCTTTATTTTTGGGCTCAAATTAAGGGCAGAAAAAAAAATTTTTTTTTTCAATGAGAAGCTAATGAGAGTATAGAAAACTTCTGATGTTGACCAGGAGCTTGAAATAGGATGGTGAGTTATCACACCCCAAAATTTTACTAGGAAAGTTTAACGTATAAATATTACGAGTACACAAGAGTGACTTTAAAGATGGCTTTTAAGAAGCTAATTTCAGGGACCAGTAATTATTCCAAAATATTGAAACTCTTCTTTCAGCTGCTTTCAAAACAATTCTTTAGGAGGATTCAAGCATTCAGCATGGTTCAGGGTAACTTCCAACCTTACTCATGCATTCCCGCTGGCTGGTATTTTAATTCACGCCACATCATGGGTGTTCTGCCTTCTGTCCAGTCTTGTAAAGCTGTCACGTAGAGAAGGTTAATTAACTGGGGCAGACTGGGATAGACCAGTTCTAAGACTAGTCGGGGGCAGCACTGGGGCTGGCAGCAACCATTCAAGTCCGGGGAGGAACAGGCAATGACATGTCTGAACAGATTCTTCAGAGAGGCAGTCCCCGGAGCAAGGCAGCTGCGACCAGGCCGTGTCCCGAGCCACAAGCTGGCCAGCAGTGTGGCCAGAGCTTCTGGCCTTACCCTCCAGACTGAGACCCTGCCCATGGTGGGAGTGAGACAGGGTCCAGGCAGCGTCCCAGGTCTTGAAGAACGAGGCTTATCAGGATAGGCTCTGGCACTGGGGAACAAGATAAAGATCAGATATTCATGAATTCATTCTACAAATATTCCTTGAGTATAGACTGTGTACCGGGAACTTGGCCCTAGGATCAGAACAGAGAAGAAAACGGACCCAAATTCCTGCCCTCACAGAACACACATTCTAACAGAGAAAGCAGAGAACAGACAATATAACGAATAAGTAAAATAAATTGTGTGCTGGGGGGCGGCGGAAAGGGGAAAGGGAGCAAGGCAAGCAGGACAGAGGGGGATGAAGTCCCCATGTGCGAGGAAGGCTAAAATTTCAGTCCGGTGGCTGGAGGGCACCTTTCAGAAGGTATCCTTTGAGGAGCATGCTGCAGGAAGTGAGGGAGCAAGGCAGGCAGTAAACAGGGAAGGACTCGCCCTTATCAGACAGGGTACTAGAGATGGGTCTGTACTGCCCACGGGCAAAGGTTGAGATACTAGGACTGGGTCAGAAGGTCAGTCAGACCAGTAACATTGACTGATGTTTATAAACGTCGCCTGAGGTGGAACTAAAGCTGTTTAAATCCAGACAGGGATGAGCTCTTATTCATCTTTGTACCCACAGTATTGAGCACAGTACCCAACAAATGTTTATTGGCTTGAGCCCTAAAATCTCTGAGAACCTGGGATGGAGCTGACATAAATGTGAACCCATAATACCAGGGACAGCCCTTCTATTGGGGATGACACTTCCACAAAAGAATGTGACGATCTTGGGGCACCTAGGTGACTCTTGGTTTCGGTTCAGGTCATGATCTCAGGGTCCCGGGATCAAGCCCTATGTAGGGCTCTGGGCTCAACACAGAGCCTGCTTCAGATTCTCTCTCCTTCTCCCTTTGCCCTTGCCCCCGATGGTGTGCATGCTCTCTTTCTCTTAAAAAAAAAAAAATCTGAAAAAAGAAAGGAACGTGATGATCTCTTTCATGGCTTTTTGTGACTGTCTAATGGATCTTTGAGGGCAGGGATTATATTTTACCTTCTACCCCGAGCACCTATACATGAAGGGCAGGAGAAAAGGAGAGAAACAAGAGGAGAAGAAGAGTAAGAAAGAGGCAACTGGGATAGGGAGCAAACAAATCCCACTCAATGCTTGCAACCTCTAAAGATCTTAATCCAGCCCAGTAATGAGGGTGAGTTTTCTGTTTAACATGTATGAGTTTTGTATGTTAAAACTGCATCTTGAAATCAAATTATGGTAATAATTGAACTGAAAAACAAGGAGATTTTATGGTTTGTAAATCGTACCTCAGTGAAGTTGTTTGGAAACATAGAAGTAGCACCCCATGGTGAGCCAGCTTTCACATGCTATCGATGAGAAGCCAAGGAGGCATATTTAACCAAACACATTATCTTCCTAATAGATGTTTAAACCAAATTGATTTGTGTGAAATAGCAGAAAATATATATATTGGTCTCTGCCCCCAGTTCCTGGAACAGAGCTTCTGAAACCCTTGTAATTTCCTAAGTGATAAGAGCACTGGGAACATTTTTTGTTCTAATATTTGGTCTTTGACCTCCTGACACAGAGTTCCTACACCCCTGAAAATTTCCTGGGGGATAGGAATGTCTTTTGTTCTGATGAGGTGACTTTTGGTGGGCTCCTGGGTGGGCACTGGTCACCAGAAAAACCAAGCCATGATGAGAAGCTTAGAATTTTCAGCCCCACCTCCTCTACTCCAGAGAGGGAAGAGCAGCTGGAAATGGATTTAATAAATGATCCATCATGCCTACGTGTTGAAGCCTCCATAAAAATCCCCAAAGTACAGAGTTTGGAAAGCTTTTGCTAGCTGAATATGTGGAGGTCTGGGGGGGAAGAGATGTACCCAGAGAGGGCGCGGAAACTCCCAGCTCCTTCCCACCTTCCTTGCCCATCACATCTCTTCTATCTGGATGGTCATCAGGATCCTTTACCATATCATTTTATAATAAACTGATAAACAATAAGTAAACTTTTCCTAAGTTCTGTGAGCCACTCTAACAAATTCATTAAACCTAGGCAGAAGGTGATGGGAACCTCTGCCTTATGGCCCATCGGTAGTCAGATGCACAGGGGATCACCTGGATTTGCAATTGGCATGGGGGGACAGCCTTAACCTGTGGGATCTGACCGTCATCCAGGTAGCGTCAGAATTAAGTTGATGTAGGACACCCAGCTGGTGTCACGGAGAATTGCTGGTTGTGGGGGGAAAAAAATCCACTCCTTTGGTGACCAGAAGTATCAGAAGTGGAGTGTTCTAGGTGAACATAAGGGAGAAACACCCAGAACAGTGAGTTTCTCTTACTCAATTTGCAAATTTACTTTTTCCTTACACGATATTTGCCACCTTAAGGCAAATATAATCATCTTAAAAGTCTAAAGGAAAAGTCTTAAACTCTATCTAGTCTAGATAGTTTACTAATGATGACTGCTAAAGAGAGTGCACATTTCAAAACTGGTTTTTATTTTGGGGCCCTACTTAAGCCAAATCTGACAGACTATTCCGATAGGGTGTTCTAAGTGAGAAAGGTACTGTATTTGACACATGGCCTAATCTCGTCCCAGCTTAGAACCAGGTGCTATCTATCTAAGGACAATGAAGCCTCATCTGGAATAAAATATTGAAGTATTCTGGAAACCCCAAAGGATTTTCATCGGAACTACATCTAGATTGTTTTTCTGAAAGTGGTGATGGATTGAACAAAGCCATCTCACTTTTTTTTTAACCTCATCTCTGATCCGTACCACAGACATGTGAATCAGCTGTCTAGAATTACCCGAGCACAGACAATGTGAAATAGTCAACATGTTTAACCAATTGTAGGCCTAGGCGTCCACCAATTCATTTGGATAATGACCATACACAATAAGGCCATTTGGTGCCTCCGGGCTGAATGTCAGCCTTAGGCTATGATGCCAAAGTCCTCCGGACACGCCCCCAACAGCAGCTCTCTGCTGTGTTCTCATCACATTTGGACAGTTCAGGGTTGAGCAAGATCCTCCCATCCATCAGTCAGTTGCTAGTGTCTGCTCTAAGTATGGTAGAGGGAAATCATTATAAACTGAACTCAAGCCCTTGCCCTGTATGATCAATGTGAGACACTGTTCTCACTGCCCAATGGGCTGGAGTGACTACATTCGATCAGCCGGGGAAGGTTTGGAATATGCAGCTCCTCTCTTACTCACTGTCCCTCCTCGCATTGTCTGTCCAATTCTCATTCCCTCCAGGTGTGCCTTCATCCATGCCCATCAATCACTGTTCTCCCTATGTTTCCTTTCCATCAGCTGTCAGGTTCCTGGAACCCACTTGGCTCCCCTCCTCATGGCCACTAAACCCGCTGATTCAGCCGTCAGATGGTAGAGCGGTGCAGCTCTGAGACAGGAGAAAAGGAAAAAACGAACAAGGAAGTCCCATCTCCATTGTTCAGACCCAAGTCTGAATCTAATGCTTTGCCCTACTGGTCCAAGAAGCTGGCTCCAGTCCCTCTGGGATCCATCTTGTGGACTCCATTCCTAGCCTGCATCTTAATCAAGTTGACCTGGCAGCCCTTTACCTTATCCAGGTCCAGACCTGGCTTCACCCACCCCTTCTCCCCACTGTCTCTGCTCTGAGCCACAATCATTCTGAGCGGCAATCTTTCCAACACAAGGGAAGTAAACATCTGTTTCTGGCCCTTCTGGATCCCAAGGGTCAAATCAGGGCACCCTCTAGTGGTCAGGAGGAGAGATGGCAACCCCCGGCCTGCGTCACCTAGAGGTCAGACCCTTGTAGAGGTCAGGATCGGGCAATGTGGAATAGGATGTTCTCCGCGTACTTTCTACCTCTTTTTGCTTTAACGTCTTTCCTCTGCTATTACTTCCCTCCCTCCCGGTGGGTGGAGTGTGTTGGGAAGGGGAGTGGAATAAAGCACACCCCACTGCATTCTCAACCTTTCTGCTTCAGTCCTTCCTATCTCCCCCTTTCCGTATCTGTTTTAAAGAACACAAAAATTATTCTGCTACAGGGCAAGAGACCTTCGAGATATCAACCAAGTCCAAAGTCAGTAAAAGCAACTTCTTTTTTTGTTAGTGAATGGTTCTTGGGCCTGTGTACCAGATAGCGTTGCTGACCATAACCAGAGTATTTCCATTCATGCTCACAAGAACCATGGAAGTAGTATGATCACCCCCACTTTGCAGACAAGGAAACCGATGACTACACCATTTACACACCTTGCCCAAGAAGACAGGACCAGTAAATGATGAACACAAACTTGACCCATGTCTGCCAAACCCAAAGTCCTTCTCCTGAATATCTACACCAAGATTCCTGCCGTGGACCACGCTCTGCAGGTAATTCCAGGTAATTCCACTTGATTTGGCTTAAATGCATCTCAGCCTCTTCCCAGCTGCTCCTGTTGTAGCTCAGAGTCAGCCACTGGCTCCTAAGGCTGGCACTGTGGCTCACAGCACTGCAGGGCCGCAAATCTCCCCCAGATTTCAAGAGGATCTGCTCTTCCCTAGCCTCACCGTCACACTTCCTTTGTACCTTACACAGCCACGTGGCCTACATTTATAATGGCCACTCTGCGAAGATTCAGTGCTTTCAAAGTTTCCAAGGGTATATACATCTCTGTCTCTCCCCATGGCCTTGTGCCCCTTCAAAGCGCACTCAGCTTTCTCCAACCAGGTTCATTTTTACCTTCTGTGAACTCTTACGACCCATCAGTCATTCTTTTATTTCGCACTTACTGCACTCTGCCTTACATCTGTCTTACAGCCGCTCACATATTTACCCCATCAACCGGTCCTTAAAGACCAGAACTCAGGTTCATTCACTTCACCCACAGACGCACACACGCCCCAGCATCATACAGATTAGCGTGCTCACGCCCTGCACACAGTCAGTACTTACAAGTGTTCATTTTAATGACGAATCAGGAGTTTCCATTTTCCCTTCCAGAATCATGCTTCCTACATCCCCTCTCAGGGGATTTTCTTTAAGTTGTTTCTCCACAAATCTGTTACAACCTAGTTACTCCAGCTCAGCCAAAATGGGATTTAGGGTTATTTCCAAATCCTCATGGGGAGGGGGGTGGGTAGAGGTGGAATAAAGAATTATGACATGAGGGGCGCCTGGGTGGCACAGCGGTTGGGCGTCTGCCTTCGGCTCAGGGCATGATCCCGGCGTTATGGGATCAAGCCCCACATCAGGCTCCTCCGCTATGAGCCTGCCTCTTCCTCTCCCACTCCCCCTGCTTGTGTTCCCTCTCTCGCTGGCTGTCTCTATCTCTGTCGAATAAATAAATAAAATCTTTTAAAAAAAAAGAATTATGACATGAGAATGCTCTCTGGGCTCTATAGGAAAATGGACTTTCGAATAGCTATTCTTACCCTATATTTTGGGTTGAAATGTGTCCTTTCAGAACTTGCATGTTGAAGTCTTAACCTCAGAACATGATCAAATTTGGAGGAGGGTCTTTGCAGAGGTAATCAAGTTAAAATAAACGTATAGAAATGGGCCCTGACCCAATACAACCAGTGTCCTTGTAAAAAGGGGAAATTTGGACACAGACACATACAAAAGAAAGATGATGTGAAGACAGGCAGGAGACGGCCATCTACAAGCCAAGGAGAGAGGCCTGGAACAGGTCCCATCTTCACAGCCCTCAGAAGGAACCAATCCTGCCAAGACCTCGATCTCAGCCTTCCAGCTTCCAGAACCTTGAACCAAAATTCTGATGTGGGGGCCACCGAGTTCGTGGCACTTTGTTGTGGCAGCGCCAGCAAACGAATATACATTAGGACTCCTGCTCACCACAACCCATGGTGGAATATCCAGGGGCTATTCCTTTCCCGAGTACTTACCTACACTGGCGAAGCTAAAAAAGATAACCAAGCAAATGCTCATTTACATGTTTGGGAGAAGAAGAAAAGCAATGCTGGCTATCATTTATGAAGCCCTTATTGTGTGAGTAATGAAATAACGTTTAATACAACAATGTGTCTAATCACTGCTAGGTGCTTTGCAAACATCATCTTACTTAATCCTCCCATCTACCCAATCAAAGTGAGTATTGTTACTCTCCTCCTTCCTTTCGAGTGTTCTCTGGGGAAACTCCCCTTGTTACAAGACGGTTGCCCCCATTCTGACATCATATGTAGATCAGGTAACATCCAGCAGCAAAAAAGGGAACTACTTCCTCTTCCCAGAGTAATGAACTCTTTTCTAGAAGCCTTCCAGTCAACTTCTTGTGACTCCTAATCCAGGACAGTGTCACATACTCATCCCTAAACCAATTCCTGGCAAGAGAAATGGCACCGCCACGAGGGACCACATGATGAGGCAGGATTGTTGAAGTCATGTGGGATGGGGTGGATGCTGCAACAAAAGAAGGGTTATGCTACATGGAAGAAGAGCAAAATAGACTAATAGGTTATAGCCATGCACTGAATCTTATGAGAAGTATGATCCTGGGCAACTTACATAAATAATCCTCTTATCGTATAAGACACTTCTCATTGTTTTCTGCTACCTATAGCCAAAATCATCCCAATATGCCACTTCTACACGTATGCTTTGATTTTCCATTGTGAGAACAGTCTTTACATCATATTATGAGAAACTAATAATGTCAAGTTGACTGCCACACAGAGGTTCAAAGGCCCAACAGAGAGAAATAGCATTTTTTTAATTGTGATAACATATATGTAACATAAAATTTACCACTGTAGCTATTTTTAAGTGTATGGTTCAGTGGCATTAAGTACATTCACACTGTTGTGCAACCATCACCACTTTCCATTTCCAGAACTTTTCGTCATCCCAAACTGAAACTCTGTATCCATTAAACAATTATTCCCTATTCCCCCTCCTCCTAGCCCAACAACCACTGTTCTACTTTCTGTCTCAATGAAATTGACTTCTCTGGTGCCTCATATAAGTGGAATCACACAACATTTGTCCTTGTGTGTCTTATTTCACTTAGTCTAATGCCTTCAAGGTTCATCCATGCTGTAGCATGTATCAGAATTTCCTTCCTTTTCAAGGCTAAAAAATATTCCATTGTATGGATATACCTACCATTAATTTATCCATTCATCAAACAAACATTTGAGTTGTTTTCACTTTTTTCCTATTGTGAATAATGTTGCTATAAATGTGGGTGTTAAGTATCTGTACAAGACCCTGCTTTCAATTCTTTTAATATATGCCTAGAAGTGGAATTGCTGGATCATCTTTTAATTCTATTTTTAATTTTTTGAGGAATATCCATACTATTTTTCACAGCAACTACATCATTTTGCACTCCCACCAACAGTGCACAAGTGTTCCAATATCTCCACATCCTTGCCAACACTATTTCTGGGGATTTTTTGTACATAGCCATTCAAATGGGTGTGACGTATATCTCATTGTCATTTCGATTTGTATTTCTCTAATGATTAGTGATGTCGAACATCTTCTCATGTGCTTATTGGCTATTTGTATATCTTCTTTGCTGGAGAAGTGTCTGTTCAAGTCCTTTGCCCATTTTTGAATCAGGTTGTTTGGTTTTTGCTTTTGTTGAATTTCAGGAATTCTTTATTCTTCAGGGATTACATTTAACTAAAGCTAATCATTTCTACAAGCTTCTAGATGGTCAGCTTCTTGGTTCACTTACCTCTGGTTCATCTTTGCATTTCCCCAAAGCTCTAGCTCAATGCTGTCATACGATAGGAACTCAAAACCTTTGTTGGCTGGCTGGCTGGCTAGATAGGTTGTGGTTGGATGCAGATGTGAACCATATTTAGGAAATAGAAGATAAGGTTAGAAAAGTAATTTGGGTTTCAATTTGAGGATGTATCAGTTTGGTGGGAAATGGAAAGCAGGATAGTTTTTGAGCAAGAGAGTAATTTAGAAAAGCTGATGTGGCCCTGATATACAGGGGGAATTGGAGGCAGAGATCCTGGAGGCAAGGGTCACAGCTAGAGAACCCTAGTGCCTGAGGAAGTGATTAGGGCTGGAAATCAGACTGGCAGCAGCAGGAGTGTGCTGTCATTAATAGTACCTAGTTCTTTACAGTTACCATGTCTTTTCACACCACTATTTCATTAGCCCTTTCAATAATTCTGCTAGGAAAGTTTCATCACCTCCTACAGAATTGCAAATTGATTCTCAGAAAGTGTGAATTTTCACCAGGTCAGAGTAATTAAAGGCCAGGTCAGGATCAGATCCCCAAGCAACGCTGTTTCTCATCCACAAGCATCACCTGACTACATATTAGAGCCACAGGATAAACTTCCAAACAAGAAGATGTCTAGGCTCCATCCCAGATATTCTGACTTAATTGGTCTTCAGTGAGGCATAGGTGAGGGAGTTGCTGAAAGCTCCCCAGGGATTCTCACTTGCAGCCAGGCTGAGAACCTCTAGAGAGAGAAAGGGGAGGCAGAGTCAATGAGACCCAATGACTAACTGCAGAAAAATACCAGTGTGACAATAAGGTTTTTAGCCTGAGGGACTAACCTCCCCAACAACCTCATCTTACCAGGACAGATTTATATGCACACGCCTGCAACAGCTGCATTCATGGTTAGAATAAATGGAAAATGGCTGCTTGTGATGGGATCTCAAATAGTCATCCACAGATGGTAACAGACAAGTGTATGAAGTGTTGGGGAGAGGAGGTGGCTAACTCTAAAGGTAGTAATATGGACAATGCTTCCTCCGGATTGTCCCACAGACTTCCATTCAATAACATTAAATTGTGTATTTAGAAACATTCCACAAGAGACTTCCTCTTTTGGATTCCCACAACTATCCCCATTAGTGGTCCATGGGAAAACCAGTAGCAGTGCCATCCTTGAGGTTAAGTTGGTCGGTTATGGTGGATGGCTGGAGGGGATGGTGAATTTAAGAGCCCAAAGAATTTGAGATGCTAATGGCACATCCAGGTGGAAAAGATGAGCAAGCATTTGGAGCTGAGAGACTGAATCACTTGACGTTAGGTCTGGGCTAGATTTTAAAGCAAACCAGGTAGAAACTGGTTAAAATTTAGATGTGAATGAGATCACCAAGGAATTCCATAAACAAAGAGAAAAGATCCAAGTACCAAATTGTAGAGAATGACTGTCTTTAGGGGCTTAGGCAAGAAATGGCATCCATTCAGGTGCTTCACTGTGTAGGGTCAGCCCACTTTACCTGCCTCATCTCCCACCAGTCTCTTACTTGCACCATAGATGCAGATCATGGAGATTGTCCCTCATCCTAAACATGACCTTCGCTTTTCCATCTCCTTGTCCTTTCTCCTGAAATGTTTCTTCTCTCTTCTCCATATGCACATATATGCCCAGTTCTCTACAAGAGAACATTTCAAATGCCATGCCCTCCTTTGGAGGCTTGTATTGTCCTCCCATGGGGATCTGATCTCTTCTTCTTTTAACCCTCATTGCACATCTTTGTAAAGCTCTTGTGCACCTATAATGGTTACCTATTGCTATAGGTAACCTCAAACTGAGAAGCTTTAAAAAAAACCCCAAGTATTTATTATCTCTCGCCATTCCTGGGGGGTCAGGAATCCAGGAATGGCTGAGCTAGGTGGTTCTGGCTCAGGATCTCTCATGTGGTTGCAAGATGTCATCTGGGACTGAGAGGGGCTGAGGTAGTGCCCAGAAAAATATTATCTGTAACACAAATAAAAATTGTCTGCCAAGGCAGGGGATCCAGAGTACATAAAAAGGGGTAGTATGTCTCCATAAGTAGGTGGAAATGACATAGCACCCCCACCCTGGTTAGACGACCGGACAAGTACAAATACTCAGTAAAGCTTCTTTTTCTCCTTCTCTAGGTCCCCACTACATCCAGCCGAAGAGACAAAACCTCTCTGCAGCTTCCACCTCCCAGCTTCATGGAGACTGGTCCTGATCTCCTCCCTTCTACACTCAACACCAGAGCTGTTAGGCTTCCCCTCCCACTCTAAAGGCAAAAGAAGGAATGATGTAATAGAGCCTCTACTCTGAGAAGCCATTATTCTGCCTTTGGTCTCCACTCTTCCTAACCAGCCGTGGGATAAAGCTGACTTCTACCCAGCCAAGTCAAAGAACCTTGATGTGAGTTCTGGAATTCAAACCCAGTGCAAGCTCTTTAAGGTCATGGGTCTCATCTGATCACATCTCTACACCTTCCTCAGAGTAGGTCCTTCAAGAAATTTAAAGGTTTGCATTTTAAGAAAATAAGGAGGTGAGTACTGAGGTACTGGAATTGGTAAGAGTAGGTGAGTAGCTGACACTTTGGGGCACCTGGGTGGCTTAGTTGGTAAAGCGTCTGCCTTCAGCTCAGGTCATGATCCCAGGATCCTGGAATCGGGTCCTACACTGGATTCCTGCTCAACGGGGAGCCTGCTTCTCCCTCTCCCTCTGCCCCTCCCTTGGCTCATGTGTTCTTTCTCTCAAATAAATAAATAAATAAATAAAATCTTAAAAAAAAAAGAGTAGCTGACAATTCTAAACACTTAAAGTGCAATGCAGGTGAAAGCGAGGACTACCTCAAAGGAGTAGCAGCATTGAAAAAAGTCTCTAAGGCTGGTAGAGACCTAAACATATGTGTATACCTGGGAGGAAAAAGATATTGTAGAGTTAAGAAAGAATTATATATTTGACGAATGTATTTAGAAAGGTTGAGTAAACTGTATTTGTTTAAGAATGCTAGTTTAGGGGCACCTGGGTGGCTCAGTCCACTGGGTGACTGGCTCTTGATTTTGACTCAGGTCATGATCTCAAGGTCCTGGGATGGAGCCCCACGTTGGGCTCCTTGCCAAGCATGGAGCCGACTTGAGGATTCTCTCTCTCTCTACTTCTCCCTCTGCCCCTTTCTACCACTCACATGCATGCTCTCTCTCTAAAATAAATAAATGAAATCTTTTAAAAAAACAGAATACCAGTTTACAGGTATCCATGGAATACACACACACAAATAACTAAATATGTAGGAAGGAAAAAAGATAATTTCAATAAATTCCAGAGAGCAAAAATTATGTAGGTCACATTGTCTTTTAACAATCAATTCAAACAAAAAAGTAATGAAAGTTTAAACAAAAAACACTCCACCATCTGACAATGAATACACATCCTATTATGTTATCATAAAAATACAAACTATTTAGGAAAAACAAAAATTAGAAACACACATATTAAAACTTAGGGTATTTGTCTGAAATTGTGCCCAGACACAAATTCAACGTTTTAAAAGCTTTCCCTATTATTCAAGAAAGGTTGAAAAAAGAAATTCTAATCATTTGAATGTGGAAGCTAGAAAAAGATTATTATAAGATACTTAAAATATAAAGAAAAGGCAAAAAAATAATAGAGGTAAAAAAATCCCAAAATAATAAAATTAAGGACTGGTCAACAAATTCAGAGCTTTGTATGTGAGAAAAAAAAATAACCAAAATGGTCTATGTCTGAAAAAATTAAGTGAAAAAATAAAAACAACACAAATTTAGAACAGGCAAACTATGTGACAACTAATATGGAGGGGAATTTGAATAGATTAGCATAGACTTGCATACGCCATTCTCACACCGTGTTCAACTCTATGTTAATAAATTTCATAATCTGGAAATTTTCTGAAAAAATGGAAATTTCCAAAATTGAAACCAGAAATACTATAATGCACTAGTAGAGTAATAACAATAACTATCAAAGAACTA
Source organism: Ursus maritimus (assembly GCF_017311325.1). Lineage (NCBI taxonomy): Eukaryota > Metazoa > Chordata > Mammalia > Carnivora > Ursidae > Ursus > Ursus maritimus. Next base: position 14,031,110 of record NW_024424230.1, on the reverse strand, counting down.
TTTCCCAACAAAGCCTCCAAAACCAGATCATTTACTAACAGATTCTTTCAAATTCTCAAGGAATAAGATAGACACCCTCTACAATTTGTTCCAGAGCACGTAAAAAATGGCAATTACCCCATTCATTTTGTGATACTTCCCTTCACTTTCTTTTGCCCCGATCTTTCACTATTTATTTATTTTATTGGTCTTTTACACTCAGTTAACCTCATATCCTATCAGACTTGTAGCCTCACCAAAGTGCTTTAAAGTATTTTTGCTTCTGAGGAGTTTTGAATAGGCTGTGACACAGGCTTATAGATAAGAAGTAAACCAGAAAATGATTTTCTCATCCTTTTCAGAATCCAAACTTTCCATAATAAATAAACATATGGGGCGCCTGGGTGGCACAGCGGTTAGGCATCTGCCTTTGGCTCAGGGCGTGATCCTGGGATCGAGCCCCACATCAGGCTCCTCCACTATGAGCCTGCTTCTTCCTCTCCCACTCCCCCTGCTTGTGTTCCCTCTCTCGCTGGCTGTCTCTATCTCTGTCAAATAAATAAATAAAATCTTTTAAATAAATAAAAAAACAAACAAACAAACATAATGTGGGTGACCCTATCCTGCTTTTTTTTTTAACACAGGCAAAAGACTAGCTGACAGTTGTGATTTTTATCCTGCCTTTTTGTATTTTATTTTTAATACATAATTTTTGGTGGCTTAGTTTAGTTTATTTAATATCCTTTCCTCTTAAAAATCTCTGCTCATACTCAAAGGTTTAGGCCAAAATCTTGAGGTTGCAGTTCTTACATTCACACTGACTTTATAATCATGAATGCTATTCCTCACCAATATTTTTTTTTTTTCTGAATACCACCTGTTTAATATTCAGGATCATCCGGGGGCGCCTGGGTCGCTCAGTCGGTTAAGCATCTGCCTTCAGCTCAGGTCATGATCCCAGGGTCCTGGGATGGATCCCGGATCAGGCTCCCTGCTCACCCTGGAGCCTGCTTCTCCCTCTCTCTCTCTCTCTACCCCTTGCTCCTGCTCGTGCTCTCTCGCTGTCTCTCTCAAATAAATAAATAAAATCTTAAAAAAAAAAAAAAAAAGGATCACCTCTCAGTCTCTCAGTAAATAAGTCAGCGTTACAAACAAATGAAGAAAACTGCTTGACTCCAGGAAGAAGGTAGCCATCCTGCTTGGCACACTCACTGGAAACTTGAACAACCTGGAAACCTCAGAAATATTTCCAATTTGCAGAACTGTATTCACCAAGTTCAAGGGCAAAGCTAGTGAAAGGAAAATTTCACCACCATGCTTCTCAGTTGTGCCTCTTCCATGGGGGCGGGTGGGAGGAGTCCTTTCTTTACCCACCCACAAAGATCTGAATCCTTCTCCAGTGCAAGGGCCCAGTCTTGCTAAAAGCTTTCTTAGTTAATTCAATGCGATCAACATCATTCATTTTCCAAGCTGTCAGCACCTGGAACACTGATATAGGTTCCCTTCCCTCTGCCTCCTTTGAGTTTTGTTGTTACCAGGGAACTAACTGAATTAAAATTAACGTGTGCGCACACACACACACACACACACACACACACGTGCACTTGCACGCACTTTTGTTTGATGGAAGGTGCAACTTAACTTTTTGTTCCTTGGAGCCCAGCACAGTAACTAGTACCTAGTTTGCACTTAATAAATGTTATTTGAAACTAAATCAAATCAAATTGAATTGAATTTAGCTAAAATAGAGGTATAAAGACAAAGCTAAGGGAGCAACAGAGGAGAGCCGTTTCTAATTCTGCCTGGGAGCATTCGAAAAAGTCCCAATAAAAATAACACAAAATGTGTTTGGAGGAGTCAAACACACCATTTGACAATGCAATTTAATTGCACGGAGCAAACATTTATTTAATTTTAATAATAAATGCTTACACATTTTTACACAGCATTTTAATCTTTGAAACTCTTCCAGGCACTAAATAATTGAATTTTCTAGATTACATTCTTCAAAAATCATCCACATTGATTTAATGTTCCCAGCAGAGTAGTTAAATGAAAACGTAAACAAATGAAAGTAGAGACAGCACAAAGATCAGGACTCTTCTCCACATTATTCAGACCACCCACTACCTAAGAGGTGGTACCAAGGGGAGACAGATGGCCCTGCCTCTGTCTGTGAGAAATGGGAGCCACCCACATCACTGTGGACACCAGTGTCACCTTATCATGCGCAAAACCAAGATAACCAAAGAAGACACTCAGATCCTCTGGGCCCTCAATTGAAAGCTCAATATAGGTTATTCGTCTCAACACCCACTTTCTATAGTCACTTCTTTCCTAGTAATAGACTAAAGAGCTTCTAGGGGCTATGTTGACCTTTGAAGAACTCTCTAATCATGTGACTACATAGTGAAATATTTCTACACTGGTATGTATGCATGTGATATAAGTGTCTATAAACATGCTTAATGGGATTTTTCTTCTTGTCCTAAGTCCTGTGATATAAGTGTCTATAAACAGATGCTTAATGGGATTTTTCTTCTTGTCCTAAGTCCATCTGCAGCTTATTTAAGAAAGACTAGAAATAGGGGCACCTGGGTGGCTCAGTCGGTCAAGTGTCTGCCTTTGGCTTGGGTCATGATCTCAAGGTCCTGGAATCCAGCCCTGTCTTTGGCCTCCTTGCTCAGCAGGGAGTATGCTTCTCCCTCTCCCTCTGCACCAACCCCGCCAGCCCCAGCTCATGTGCACTCTCTCTCTTTGACAGAGAGGGAACACAAGCAAGGGCAGTGGGAGAGGAAGAAGCAGGCTCCCGGCAGAGAAGCCCGATGTGGGGCTCGATCCCAGGACTCTGGGATCACGCCCTGAGCTGAAGGCAGAGGCTTAACAACTGAGTCACCCAGGTGCCCCTCAAATAAATAAAATCTTAAAAATAAAATTAAAAAAAGACTAGAAATAAGAGTAATTAGAGAAAGTTATTAAATGAAGAAGGGAAAGCTTCCTCCCAGTCCAGGCCAGAAATGGGAGGGCACTGAAAGACCTCCTCACAGAGGCTGGGGTTGACTTCAAGAAGACAATTTGGGGAGAAAAGAATGGGGGAAGAAGAATGAGGGTGCTGGTCCTTCTCTGCTGGGTCTCTGAGCCAAGAGGGTGAGGCCACAAATGGGGAAAGAAGAAATTCTGGATTGAATGAAGAGACGGAAGTTTTGATTGAAACTAGAAGAGACACTTTAACTCTTGAAAATGAATCACAGCTACATAAAAGAAATCATTCTTATAACTGAAAACCACTTAAAAGCAATGCGATGTGCCCACTGTGCCATCATGGCTCAGGGAGCAGAGATCTGGCAAAGCCATGAGAGGAAAAAGAAATAGCACCACGTCCTGTTTGTATCCACTGAGATCATTCCATGTAACAAACTAGTTAGCCTTAAAACATCACCTCACGTGTCCTAACATGGCCAAAGAAACACGCTGTTACAGAGCTGATTTTAGGAGTTGTAATGACCCAGTTGGCTTAACCACACTGTAATCCAAATAACTGTGCAAAAACCAAATCATAAACAGCCACACGGAAGGTTGACTGAATGGCCATGGACAGCTGCAGCTTTAGACTCCCCCGTTTTCCTCATAACTCTCAATAAAACTGAATAATAAAATCGAGACCCAGCTGTCATTAACATGCCATTAGGACGTGTCTGGGTCATCAAAACCTGGCAGCCATTCAGTGTATTTGTTGTTTTAAGCAAACACTTTCCTACTCAGAAACAAGCCAAGGGACTAACCTCAATGATTAGTAAGGACCGAGTTTAGCTGGAAAAACACATTTCAGCCTAGCATTCAAATGTCCCAGGCTTAAGTTACTTTTTAGAAGGACAAGAAGCTTAAGTGACAACAGCCTGCCCAGATGACTGAAAAAATGGTCTCTTGATTTTGAATCACTGAGATGCCCTGTTCTCATCTATTACCTGCAAGGAACTCGGAAGCAATCGCTTTCACGATGAACTGCTTTCATTTTCCACCTGTTGGAAGGGGCAGTCATCCCGACCAAAACAAAAAACAAAAATGCGGGGTGGGGGGGTGGTGGATAAAAAACACCTAAACTGATCAGGAGATAGCTAAATGAATCAACCAATAAAATTTGGAATGCTTTGTAATTGTATGATAATGACAATCTACAATAATAAAACAGCTCGCAATCTGAATTTACAATCCCTACTTACTACATAAAGCCCTAGCATTTTAGAGGCGAGATTATCTATTCACGAGGCTTCTGCCCAACTTCTGTAAGAGGATTCTATTATGGTTAAACTGGAGATAAAATGGGAGTTTTAATATGATTATAGGTCAGTGGTTTTTGAATTGTTAATGTATAAAAGACCCCAGAGGCATATGCTGAATATATAGTCCGTGAAAGACAAAATTAAATAAACAAAAAGCAATTTACAAGCTGGAAAACATTTTTTAGTTCTCGTGGAGCGTTATAACACATGTCCTCTAGCATCCAACTTAACAGGGCTGAGCTGACACCACGGAAAGGAGGCAAGTAAATTAATTTCGCTTCATGGGCCCAGAACTAGAAGAAAATGGTTTGTGGAAAAGCTTTTCCAAATGGAAAATATGAACCACAGGAGTAGACACGTGGTTCCTGAGGGCATGGAAGTTCCTGAAAATGAGATTCATCCTAGTAATGTTACAAGATAATGAAGATGATATATATTTATTTATGTGCTTATTTATATTTGCTCCACCCTACTCACCTCCAGAAAGAACTGTAGTGAATGAGAAAATCCTGGAGAATAAGGACGATATTTCCAGTGTGGGTCAGGCAGTGTTTTGAACATATCGGTAAGGCAGTCATACTAAGTATGGTACCTATGAGGGGTCTTACACAGTTTCCCATTTAGCAGTTCAAGGATGACCTTGGCTGTGGTAATTCACTTCCCTGTTTTTTTGACCCTTGGCCCCTAGTTGCTCATTTAGGCCATTGATTTCTTGCCCTAAGATGCCCATCTGATAACAGCTGTCCAGAGGAGAGAGTCACCCCTCCCCATCAGTGTCATTGCACACGCACCATGAAGACTCTAAGAAACACATACGCTTCTCCTTTGCAGCAGCCTAGAAGCATGAGAAATTTTGTCCCAGCTACCTCTCCTAGTTAATGGTTTGAAAACAAGAGATATAGGCGGGTTTGGTTGCGAAACTTACCAAAAATGGTCATTACAAGGCTCTCAGATTCCCTGATTCTCCAGCACTAAGTGGGTATCCAATAGTTCAGTTCCATTCTGACACTAACCACCCGGTGTAGTTAGTTCAAGACCACTCTCACAACAAATGCCAATCGCGAATGGAATGCCTAGCCTGCTCACACTTCCTTCTGACTTGGCTACGAATTCTAAGGTTCCCAGGTTTCAGTTTTGATGGTTACCTAGAGCAACTCGCAGAACCCAGGAAAATGCTACACTTGCTACTACAGTTACTATGAAGAGTGCAAATGAAGAGCCAGATGAAGAGGTCCAGAGGGCGAGGTCCAGAGAAGTCCTGAGCACGGGAGCCTTTGTTCCCCTGGGGTTGGGGTGCACCATCCCCCTGGCACGTGGAGGTGTTCACTGACGTGGAAGATTCCCTAGGCTCCCTCATTTGGGAGTCTGTATGGAGGTTTCATCATGTCGGCATGACTGAGGAAATCCTTGGCCATTGGTGACTGAATTCAAACTCCAGCCCCTCTTCCCTCCTCAGAGTCAGGGAGTGGGGCTGAAAGTTCCAACCTTCTGGTCATGGCTTGGCCTTTCCCGCCACCAACCCCCATCCTAAAGCTAGCTAGGGACTCTGCCCAAAGTCACCTCATTAGCAGAGACTCAGGTTGAGTGGTTCAAAGGAGCTTATTATAAATAACAAGAGATGCTCCCATCACCCCTCTCACTCAGGAAATTTCAAGAGTTTTAGGAACCTCGTGCCAGGAACCTGGGACAGAAGTCGAACACGTATTTCTTATACTGCATAGGCTCATCTAGCATTAAACCTCCAAGGACCATGAGATCCTCTGATTCAAACCAACTATCCCACAGCAAGATCAAATAAGGCCCATCTCCTTTTCACCTCCAGGAATCCCCAGCATATACAGTACAGATTTCAGTTTCGTTCCATAAACATTTCCTATAAGCCAATTCTGCCTGTAGGTCATTGCCCAGCACCCGAGAGTAAGACCTGGAGCTAGTTCATACCCCTGGCTAACACTGAAGAGCGTTGTCCCTGCTTTACCCTTTTGATCCTGTTAACTACCATTTGCAATTGCACCCATTTTACAGATGAGGACCCTGAGGGTTAAAGAGTTAAGGAAGGTCAAGATCACATGCTAGTAAGCTATGGAAATGCCATTTGAGCTCAGGTCAGTCTGTCTAACTCCAGGGGCTGAGTTCTTTACCTGGCTCCACTCTGCCTCCCAGCCACCGGGAGAGACCAGACCACCAACCCCTGGCTCAGGATTAAAATAACCTGCAATCATCACTACTCCTGTGCGTCAGGCAGGCCTTCACAACTGATGCCTCTGACAGTGTGGTCTTGAGTGAGGATGATACCTTTGGCTCCCGTGAGTGGGCGCTTTCACATCACATCATGAATGCAACCACCAAAAAATGCTATATAATCAAAACAAATTGTTTTAAAAAGTAAAGTTTCACTCAAAATAAAACCTCATTAATTCAGATGCCACTAATTCATAATCAGTGCTATATTAATAGGAACCAGGCTGAATGTTACCTTTGCAAACACTTTCCTAATAAATCAGGAAATTAATGACATAGTGTGTGAGATTTATTATATTCATTATCAGGTTCCAGAGCACTATATTATTCTCAGTTAAAATTCTGAGATGCTATATTGACTGTTTTCATTATTTTTTTATCCATGCTTGCAAACCTTAATGGAAAGGCAAAATATAGTTCCTAGTATATGTAATATAGAGTATAGATATTAGAAATATTCGTGCAGCAAATATTTGTTTATTTTTACAGAATTTGCATGATCAATTTAAGAAGTTTATATTGTGTAATGCAAGTATACAGGAAAATCTATACTTTTGAGGTATAGTCTATATAATCCTTAAAAAGAATGTGGTTCAGGTGGCTATTTCCTAGGTAATGACATCATTCATAATAAAAACTGCAACTTCTAAGACTCCAATAGCATTGGGATTTAAAAGTTATTTAACAATAAAGCTCTAGGGAGATCCTAAGTGTTCTTCCAAGCTATAAATATGTCAATTGCTTCGTATGTATGAAACAAATAATCTTCTTTACAGAGTGTTTGCTGGACAAAAGGGCTTTTTCCCCGATTTCAGGTGAATTTCTAGGCCCACTGTTAAGCTGATGAACCACAGGGACACCTTTCTCTGCATGGGATGAACATAAATACATTTGAAGCCCCCTCGGTGGGCTTTCCTATCTGCTACCTCCCTCCAAAAAAAATCTGTGTGTCCTAGCCTGGCTCTTAATAGTGTTCAAAAGTTGGGGCGCCTGGGTGGCTCAGCTGGTTGACTATTTGACTCCTGATTTCAGCTCAGGTCATAATCTCAGAATCGAGGGATTGAGCCCAAGTCAGACTCCACGCTGGACATGGAGCCCTGCTGAGGATTCTCTCTCCCTCTGCCTCTCTACCCCCACTTCCTACCCCAACCCCTGTGCCCACACATGTGTTCTCTCTCTCAAACAAACAAACAAACAAACAAAGTTCAAAAGTTGCCAACAGGGGCGCCTGGGTGACTCAGTCAGTCGACTGTCTGAGCCTTGATTTCAAATCAGGTCATGATCTCAGGGTTGTGAGATCAAGCCCTGCGTAGGACTCTGCAATCAGCAGGGAGTTTACTTCTCTCCCTCTCCCTCTGCCCCTCCCCCTGCTCACACATGCTGTCTCTCTCTGTCTCTCTCTCTAAAATAAATAAAAGAAATAAAATAAAATAAATAAAATAAAATAGAAAATAAATAAGAAATAAAATAAAATAAATAAAATGAAAATAAAATAAAAAAAGAAAATCGCCAACAGTAGTGATTGAAATACAGTTTGACCCTATAGCAATCTACTGAAATGGAGGCACATTTTGTAAAAATCAAAATGAAATTTAGTATCAGTGGTTTAGAATGGGGGGGGGAAGGGAATAAAGAACAATGCAATCTCCTCATTTCACAAATGGTACAGATAAGGAAACTGAGGAGAAAAGATGTTAAGTGACTTGTCTTAGGTTATACAGCAAGTTCCTGAAGAAAACCTTCTCCTGCCTGCGGACTATGTTCATGGTTGCTATTGTGGGTTGAACTGTGTCTGCCCCAAAAGATACGTCCAAGTCCCAAGCCCCAGTAACCGTGAGTGTGACCTTATTTGGAAATAGGGTCTTTGCAGATGTACTTAAGTTAAAATGAGGTCCCACTGGATTTAGGTGGGCTTTAATCCAATGATTGATATCCTAGTAAGTAAGATCTAGGACAGTAAGATCCCTCCTAGTAAGAGAAGGGAAATTTGGACACAGACACAGAGGAAAGAACAGAAGAAGGTGATGACAGAGGCAGAGGTTGAAGTAATGTAGCTGCAAGCCAAGGGGCACCAAAAATTGTGAGAAGCCAGGAGAAGCTGGAAGAGGCAAGGAAGGATCCGCCCCCACAGCCTTCAGAGGGAACTTGGGAACACCTTCATCTTGGATTTCTAGCCTCCAGAACAGTGAGATAATAAAAGTCTGTTGTTAAAGCCACCCAGTTTGTAAAAACTTGTTATAGCAGCCCTAGGAAACTAATACGGCCACATTCGTAACAGCATCAAAACCCTTTCTGTACTAAGATAGTTTACAGTGACGTAAATAAATCTCCAGTGAAGATTCACAACTGACCACAAACACCTATCACAAAAAGTGTAATAATTAAGCATTTGCCATTTTTCTGAAGTGCCATACCTTACTTTGTTTAATCCTCATAACGACACAATGATGGGTAATTCACCCATTTTAAAGATGAACCAATAAAAGTCTGGAGAATGTTAAGGAACTTGCATAGAGTCAATAAACGAATAAATGCTGAAGTTGGGAATCAAATTTGGGCACATGCACCTCAAAACCCATGCTCTTAGCACTACCTCAAGCCAGCTGTGTATGGCGGGTCAGCGTGGACACTGAACTTACCAGAGCTGTATAACCCTGCACTGGGTCACGGGATTGCAGTAACTGTGAACAGTTGTCAAAGAGAAATAGCCAGACATGCTAGAGTCATTTAATAGGCACTAAAATGTCAGATAGCAATCTGACTCTAATAGTTCACCTCCTACCAAATGTTGCTCTACAGCCATGCCTCCATGTTCACTCATTCTTTCCTACAATACACAGAGGCTACACGCCTTCATACGCCAGCCGCTCCCTTGAGTGCGTCAGTGACCACTCAGAGAATGAGATATTAGTTTTGCCCTGACAGAGCTTACAGGGAAGTTGTGGTTGAACTGAAAGACTAGTTCTTGCCTGAAAGAGAGTCAGAAAACTTCCCTGTGGTTTGCAGATGCTAGCCCTTTCGTGAATTTAGAATTTTCCTCTAAGTATTAAAAATGTAGCTCAGAAGACCCACAGCAGTAGAGCCCGGATTGGACCCTTTGAATTTCTTCTCACTTGCCCGAAGGCATGGGAATGAAAGCCCAGAAACAGGAGATTGAAACAGAGGAGCACATTTCCTAAGCATGCTCCAAGGAAAAGAGAACGAATTTAGTTTCATGTTCTTCACGGATAGATTTTGGGGGCAAATGCGTGGTTTCAAGGCACAAGAAAGGCATGAAAACGGCAAAAGCAAAGACATAGGGGCATGAAAGTTTATGGAATATATAGAGAGCTGTAAGATTAATGCAGCCAAAGCACAGTTGTGTAGTGTGTGTGTGAGCTCATCTACGCCCAGGTACATATGCACAGACACGTACACACGGGGCACTGTAGGGGTGGTGTGGGCTGGTGATGCCAGAAAGGTAGATGGGCGCAGCTGAGTTCAGGCATTTACCAAAAGGGACACGGTCTGGAACACAGCAGCTTAGAAGGGTGGCCTGGGAGGAAGCCACCAGCCCTGGGGGGATAAGAGGAAGCGTTCTCTATCTTAACTGCAGTTTTAAATAAATAAAGAGGCTAGAAACTTTCCCAGGTAAGCTAAGATCTGATGCCAATTAACATTAAAGCCTTCTGTTTAAACCTCATCGTTCCCGTCTTCTGCAGTTACTACTAATAGCCTGACCCGAATAGAGAGGCTTCACAACTTGCACTGACCAAATTTTTTAATTTTTAAAATTCTTCTATTACAAAATTAAGACCTTTTACTGTGATTTTCTTTTTTTACAGAGTAAGAATTATTTCCCATACATATCTATGTTACAAATTGCCAAAGAAACAAATTTTGTCCAGCTCAAAGATTATCTCTAGACTAGAGGTTGGTAGACATTTTCTATGAAGGACCAAGGAGTCAGTATTTTAAGTTCTGCAGGTCATACTGTCTCTGTCCTACCAGCTCTGCACTTACAGTGTGAAAGCAGCCATAGACTATATGTAAATAAGTGAATGTGGCTGTGTTTCAATAAAACTTCATTTACAAAACGAGGCAGAAACAGATTTGGTCTATGCGCAATAGTTTGCTAACTCCTGCTCCAGCCACATAACCTTATTCTTCTGCTCTCAAGGAATGTTTAACCCACTTTTGTAACTTGCCAATTTTAGTTGTCTTACTATTGAGTTTTCTCCTCATGTTGATCATTCAGATTAATACTTTCTTTTTTTTTTTCTTAAAGATTTTATTTTATTTATTTGACAGAGACAGCCAGCGAGAGAGGGAACACAAGCAGGGGGAGTGGGAGAGGAAGAAGCAGGCTCCCAGCAGAGGAGCCTGATGTGGGGCTCGATCCCAGAACGCCAGGATCACGCCCTGAGCCGAAGGCAGACGCTTAACAACTGCGCCACCCAGGCGTCCCCAGATTAATACTTTCATACATATTTGTAAAAGTACCGACTTTCTTCATCTCTGGGACAGGTTCTACAGATTGGAAAGCATTCAAAAGCATAGTTTTACCATTTGACTTTCATTGTTATCAATAACACTCTTACAGCGTCCCTTCATGGGATTCTTTGTAGAAAGTGTAAGTACACATTCAAAATGATGACCCTCAGGGCACATGGGTGGCTCACTTGTTAAGCATCTGCCTTCTGCTCAGGTCATGATCCTGGGGTCCTGGGATCAAGCCCTGTATCGGGTTCCCTGATCAGCGGGGAGTCTGCTTCTCCCTCTCCCTTGAACCCCCACTCATGCTTGCTCTCTCTCTCTAGTGCTCTCTCAAATAAATAAAATATAAAAAGAAAAAAACCCAAAAAACAAAATGACTGCCCTCTAAAGGGACAAGGTCATAGATAACATAGACAGCAGAGGGTCTTGCCAGCCTTGACTTTATATATTAAGATTTTATTAAAACCATGGCTGGGACGGGCGCCCAGCTGGCTCAGGCAGTAGAGCATGTGACTTAATCTCAGGATTATAAATTTGAGCCTCACATTGGGTGTAGAGATTACTTAAAAATAAAAAAATAATGCATAAATACATAAACAAATAAGAGCATTCCTGGGCATTTTCTCTGTACTTTTGAGCTACCAGGCCACACATCTCATTACTCCACCCTACAAAACGTTCCTAATCAGATAGTAAACAATATGGTTACCCTTTGGCTCATGGTAACAGAGAGTCATGACTCAGAATCTCAGAACCAAAATCAGACAGTAGCAGGTCCCAATGATATGTGGGTCCCTTTAAGTAAAAGGAACAGAGGGGGGCACATTATGAATGCAAAATTAGGTACAAAAGTGAATTTTATTTCAAATGAGAAAACAAATTGGAACAGAAATAAACTCTAAAAAGCTGAGAAATATGACAACCATTTTGTTTCAGATTACCTTTTGGGTTTCCACTAAGATACTTCCTTCATGTCACATTTAAAATTTTGGCTGGGTTTAGAGAATACACGTATCATGATGAGCACTGAGTAATGAACAGAATTGTTAAATCGCTACATTATGCACCTGAAACTAATATAACAACATTATGTTAACTATACTGGAATTTTAAAACTTAATAAAAAATAATAAAATAAATTTTGGTTAGTTAATAATTTTGGAAAAATATTAAAAATTAATCTAAAATCAAAGAATACACAAATGCAATTTGAATACTTTTATAATTACTGTTACATTGAAAGGGTGACAGCGTGTTATCAAATTACACTTAGTGTAAGAGTTCTGTCACTGGGCTTTCTTTTCTGCCATTGTCACTTGCTTATTCAGGCTATTCTGCTGTGTTGGTGGCAATTCTGCATTCTATTTCATCTGGAACCACCATGCTTTGTCAGGACAAGACGTGTCAGATATCCTAAAATTCAATCCGATATGCTGGAATCCATAAAAACATGCAACTTCACAATGAATTGTGCTCATTTCCAGCACTGCTACACATGTGTTATCTACAAACCCTGGAATTCTGATAAATTCTGTTTCAAGAAATTCCTAAAAAAAAATATTAAGTTGCAGTCAAAACAGTCAGTGGTCGGGGCGCCTGACTAGCTCGGTTGACGGAGTATGCAACTCTTGATCTCAGAGTTGTGAGTACAAGCCCCATGTTGGGTGTGGAGATTACTTAAAAATAAAATCTTAAAAAAAAAAAAACCACCAAAAACAGTCAGTGGCCTTAATCGATAGTGATACAAAGATCTGCATGTTTATGGATATGTGTGGCCATGTAAGCACTTTGCTAGGCCTTGAAAAGGGTCTGTGAAGAGGAGAACCCACAAGTTTCAGCTTCCTTACCATCACCGGAAGCCCACCTCTGACCTTCAAAAGCACTTGCTTTAGTTTTCATAGCTATCACATACCCCTGGTGGTTAGTCGGCCTCTATAAAACACCCCCTATGATACTGAGTTTATTACCTCCCAAAGCAACCCACTCCATTCTTAGGCATTATATTAGTCAGGGTTCTCCAGAGAAACAGAACCAATAGGATAGATATAAATCTACATTAGAAGAAATTTATTATAGCAGTTGGCTCAGTAGTTATCAGGGCTGAGAAGTCCCACGACCTGCCGTCTGCAAGCTGAAGACCAGGAAAGCCAGTGGTTCAATGCAGTCTGAGACCGGAGGCCTGAGAACCAGGAGCATCCATGTCTAAGAGCAGGAGAAGATAGATGGCCTAGCTCAAACAGAGGGAGTGCATTCCCCTGCTGCCTTTCGGGGCTATTTGGGCTTTCAACAGATTGGATAATGCTCACCCACATAGGTGAAGATGATCTTTACTCAGTCTCTTGATTCAAATGCTAATCTCGCCTGGAAACACCCTGAGAGACACACCCAGAAATAATGTTCTACCAGTTCTCTGGGCATCTTTTAACTCAGTCAACTTGACACATAAACTTTATCATCATGGGCATCTTAAGTTATTCTAGAATTCTTATGCTAAGCCAAAATCCACCTCCTAATAACTACTATCTAGTGGCCCTAGGTCTCCTTTTCTATTTTTAAAGTTTGTTTATTTATTTAGAAGTAATCTCTATGCCCAATGTGGGGCTCGAACTCATGACTCCAAGATCAAAAGTCACATCCTCTTCCAACTGAGCCAACCAGGTGCCCTCTACATCTCCCTTTTGAATAGTAAATCTAATCACTTAAGTCATCCATAGATTTGAAGACTGTGGTCACATGATCCACTGTCTTAGTTTGGGTTCTCTAGGAGGCAGACTCTGTCATAAGGATTTATTCAAATGCTAGTAGTTTGTCTGGGAGGTGATTCTAGGAAGCACCAGTAGGGGAGTGGGGAATTGAGAGGGAAGGGAAAGCAGCCAGCAGGGTATTACCAAGCCAATGACCACCGTGGACAACCTGAGCTCCGTCCTTGGGTACCCCTGGAAGCCAGTGTAGAACACCAGCCTCAGGGTTATCCCACTTAAAGGGTAAGGAAGCTGGAGATGTATACAGCAACACCCATCAGTTATAGTTGGCGGCTGTTCTTGACACAGACTGGGCTCCAGCTTTCAGAGAAAGCCGTCAAAGAGATGCACAGGCCGGCAGCTGGAACTCAGCCAGCCTGCATCACCATGATAAGATCCAGGGACTAGGGGCAGCACATTCTCCAGGTCAGAATGCCCAGGGGTCTTCAAGGGACCCGCACACAGAACAGCTAGGGGTCTCCTCCATCCTGTTCTATCAGATGGTCTTGCCTTTGCCCTTTTTTTCTTTCTTTCTTTCTTTCCTTTTTCTTTTTCTTTTTTGCTTAGAACTGAGCATTATACTCCATGTGTGGTCCTGCCTTCTCTTTCCCCCAATTTCGGGTCCCACAAAGAACACACACAACATGAAATAGGCACCATCATTGATCAAAGGTAGAAAAAACCATAATCAAGTTCAGCTACAAAAACGGCAGAGTGTTCAAACAAATGTGACAACAGCAGAGCGGGCTTGGTGTGGTTCTGATGCAGCGTGTGTACTGGGGCTCCTGAATGGCTTTTACTGATCCATCTCCAGGTCAACTGGGAAATCCTATTTTCTTTAAAAATTCTAGACAGATTCACTCTTTCCTTGTCACCTGTCACCTAAACGGATATTCTTTTTTAGTGTTGTCATGTAAGCAAGATCTAAGTTTGAACTATGCAGAAGGCATGAACAATTGTTTATATTAGATAATCAAAAATAGTAAGTGCTTTGCCAAACAGTGACAGAATTCTTTCCAGTGATTCATTACTGCGGCAGTTTTTTGTTGTTGTTTTTGAAAGATTTTATTTTTAAGTAATCTCCACAACCCAATGTGGGGCTTGAACTCACAACCCCAAGATCAAGAGTCGCATGTCCTATTGCCTGAGCCAGCCAGGCACCTCTGTTACTGTGGCAGTTTTAAAATACACTCACAATTCTTTGCTACTCCTACATTCATAAGTTGGTTCCTAATTGCCTTCCCTTTGAGTGCGGGTTACACTTTGGTTCTAACAAAGAGAATGTGACAAAGCAATCACACAGGAATTCTGAATAGGTCATAACAGACGTTGTGGCTTCCTCTGTATTCTCGGGCCACTGTGTCAAGGAAGCTAGCTGTCATGTTGTGAAAACACTTGAGCAGCCCCAAGAAGAAGAAAACTGAGGCTTTCCAGACAAGAAGAGCAATAGGAACAAATCATCTTGAAAGCAGGTTGTTTGGCCACACTGGAGCTTTCAGATGACCCCAGCTCTGGTTGACTTGACAGCAACCTCAAATGAGATCCTGAGCCAGAATCACCAGCTAAGTCACTCCTGGATCCCTGACCTTCTGAAATTATGAGAGAAAATACATAACTGGAAGCTGCTGTGTTTTGGGGTCATTTGTCTCACAGTAATAGAAAACTAATACATGGAGAATACATGCATGGCTGATTGGTCTCCTTAGATAATCAAAACTTGCCAGCTCTTTACCTGAAATTGGCAGAGTTCCTTCTTGTGATTCATTGCCACGAAATCTCCATTTTCATCTAGTTCTTAATGAAATTCTAAACCACTTATCAATAACCTTCCATTACCATTTCTTGAATTGCACATGTTTTTAACCTATCTTACCCCACCCCAAATCCCAGCAATGTAAATGCTATTGAAGACTGCACTACCAGGACTTAAGTCCCATCAGTGCATGGCCCTGCCACCTTGCCCCAAGAGCTATGGAATAAATTTCTTATTTAGAATAGGGCAGAAGTAGTGGGCATTAGGGAAANTGATATGTTTCATTAATTATCTCTTTTACCTTTCTTTTCCTAGCATCTTTCACAAATGATTTTTTTAATAGCAATATGTGAAATGCAACTGATTTGGCTCTAGCCCATAAAAATGCCTGTCTGTCTTTTGTGCATTGTGAGCAAAACAGAAACAGCCCAGCCAACCCCACTGACTCTGGCCAATTAGTGTTTCAGCAGACAAGTATTTCTACATTAAGGCAAGGGGTCCCTGTGCCTTCCTGACTGCTACGGGGAAATAATAAAACAGTAAATTATGGTTGGGTGGAGAGCTAGCCTTTGGTCCTTGATCCTGCTTCTCTGACAATAGCCAATAGGCTTCTACTTGTGGTAGTTTGAACTTACCTTGTTTCCTTTTTTCCCCCAAACAGCTGCAGTTGCAAGTTATTGCTTGCCAGAACTCATTTCTCTCGTACCTGTTCAAACATCTATCTATGAGCAAGAAAAAGCTGATGGAAGGAAAAGGATATTTTGCTGTCCTCAGATTATAGATGACTTAAAGAATTGAATTCATACTGACACCAGGATGGAATCAGGAATATTCTTTCCTACAGTTATCTCAGAACTAGAGAGCGAAATAGAATGCTGGTTGTGGGTGTGAATATATATGCTCCATGTTCTTATATTATTTGCATTATTTGGAACTTCCAAGTTAATTAAAGCATGGCTCATCACAGTTACTACATTATAATTATCCCTCAAAAGATATGCATGCTTTACCTGGCAATAAAAATTCTCAGGGTGAGTCAGTGAGTTCATGAGCAGCTCAGCTGGTGGATTTGTACCTCTGATTCTGGCCATTCAGCTGCCCCAAAGTCCAGACACCACCACACCAGCGCCCAGTTTGAGCCTCTTCCATTTGGATGCTTACCTGTGGTCTTTTCTTGACTTCCCAGTTCACATTTTAAATTGAAATGTTATAAGCCAAGCCAAATTAGTGTATTTCAAGGGTTTATTCCCATCTCTTCTATTGTTCTGTAATTATAGTTGGGTCCAAGATGATTTGGAATCTTGTGCCAATCCTGAAGTTATTCCAAATTTCTTATTTTGGGGATGAGTCTTAGAAAGTCTGGCACACAGTAGGCACTCAATAAACATTTATGGACTCCTGGTATGTACACGTGGTATTTTTTTTTTTGCTGAGACAATTTCTACTTTCAATAGACAGTAGAAGCAAGATGTTCCTGGCACATGCCACGCTGACTCAGGTGACTGATAACAGGGAGCACTAAACAGAATTCCTGGAAGGGATGATGTCTTCCAGCTTCTTTATTATCATATCATCTCCTATTCTTAATTCATTTCCTCAAAGAACCACAGATATCAGAATAAATATGCTGGGGCCTTACCAGTTACCTAGTCCATAAGGTTAGAGAATTCAGTAGCCTATCGAAGACTTCTCACTACCTGAGCTACAAGAGCCTTTATACCCTCTTGTATGGATTTGGGTACTAACATGATAGCTGGGCCCTAAGGGTTTTCTTTTGATAAAATGAAAGAGGAAGGGGGAGAGAGAGAAATAAGAGAAAGGTCCCTTCAACGCCCAAACCCAGCATGTTCATATGAGCATATAAGAAGAGAACAATGCAATTCCAAAATTGAACTTTAAAAATTCCATCCTAGGAGTGGTCTTTTTTTTTTTTTTTTTTTTTTCATAAACTGAAATCTTCCTATCTCCTTATTTTGGTGAAAGAGATGAGAAAGATTGATGAAAGCACTTTTCTTGCCAAAGTCCTCTCTGTCAGTTCAGAGCAAGGAAAATGAAAATACCAAACAAATTCATCCATCATGATATACTTCTTGTCTCCTTTTCATCTTTCTTCTACTTCCTAGATTACTAATTTCTCAGTCACCTTGTTTTCACTCCCAGTCTGATGGGGAGCATATTTATAATACTTAATACTTGCTATATCTACAGATACTGGTGCTTTAGTATTTAGTATCTGCCATATACATAGGATCTCAAAAAGTTTCAAGATATGAAGTAGGTGTCTCGAGCTATTTTCAGAAATTAGAATAGGGGTGCCTGGGTGGCTCCGTTGGTTAAGAGTCTGCCTCTTGATTTCAGCTCAGGTCATGATCTTGGGGTCATGAGATTGAGCCCAACATCAGGTTCCCTGCTCAGCAGGGAATCTGCTTGAGATTTTCTTCTTCTGTCCCTTCCCCACTCATTCTCTCTCTTTCTCTTTCTCTCTCTCAAATAAATAAATAAATTTGTTTAAAAAAAGAAAAAAAAAATGAAAGAAAAGAAATTAGAGGGTGCCTGGGTGGCTCAGTCAGTTAAGTGTCAGTCTTCGAGTCAGGTCATAATCTCAGGGTCTTGGGATCGAGCCCCATGGGGCTTCCTGCTCAGAGGGGAGCCTACTTCTCCCACTCCCTCTACCACTCCCCCTGCTTATGCTCTCTCAGTCAAATAAATAAACAAAATCTTAAAAAAAAAAAGGGGGGGAGCTGCCTGGGTGGCAGAGTTGGTTAAGCATCTGCCTTCAGCTCAGGTCATGATCCCAGGGTCCTGGGATCAAGTTCCACATTGGGCTCCCTGCTCAGTGGGGAGTCTGCTTCTCCCTCTCCTTCATCTGCCCTTCCCCCCTGCTCGTGCTTGCTCTCTCTCACTCTTTCTCTCTCCCAAATAAAATCTTTAAAAAATAAATTAAATTTAAAAAAAAAGAAATTAGAATAGGTAAGGAAAGTGAGCTTCAGAAAATCGAAGGATAACTTGTTATCACTAGTAAAAACTTGAGAATTTTATCAGGACCCTGGCGCTGCCTATCACATTTAACCATTGGCTGCTTGACCATAGGCAAGGGTATCAGTCAGTGTTAGTTAGGTTATGCTGTGGTAACAAACAATCTTTAGAACTAAGATTGTTCTCCACTTACACCACAGATCCATCACAGGGTGGTTGTGGCTTTGGGCCACATCATCCTTACTCTCAGATGGAGGCTAATGGAGCAGTTTCTATCTGGGATCTGGCCTGTTTTGTGACAGAGGGAAAAGAGCACATGGAAAATAATATGCTCGCTCTAAAAGCTTCTGTCCAGAAGTGGCTGCATCACTTCCACTCACAATCTGTTGGCCGGAGCAAGAACAATGTCTCCATCAATGGGACAGGGACACAATCCTTTCATAAGGGAGGGGAGCAAGTATTGTGCACATTATATGATCTAGCCCAGTAAGAGGCCTCTGTTTTCCCACTTGTGAAAAAAGTTTCGCCTAAGTTACCTCCCAGATAAAGCTTATGATCTAATAATTTTAGAACCACTTGGCAATAAAGGAGGGTAGTACAGTTGTTGCTCGTACCTGCCCTCTATAAGTATAATAAATGCAATAGTTCCTCATAAAAGCAACAGGCAAAGTTAGGAATGGCTTCTTGTTCAAGCCATGCTTGGTCCAGTGTTTCTGGAAGATACTTACCAGCAACTACCAGTGTTCTTTCCCCCTCAAAATTCTATGATACTCTAACACAGAGAGGGCCAACAAAGGCTGAGAATTCTGTGAAAACACTCAAGCCAGGGTTTTCTTAAAAATGTATCTCCTTCATAGTTATACTTAAAATTTCAAAATATTAATCTGAGTCTTCAGACCTGTCACCAGAAATCTTTGCCCCTGAGGTTACTTTACCTAGGAGGAAATATCAGAACCCCACCCAGTCTTGGCTTGTGCAAGCAAAACCCATGGATTTCTGGTTCCCATTCAATTTGTGCTGAGAGAGTCATGTTATTTACCTGGTTGTATTAAAATGGTACGTTAAGTGTTAAAGATACAATTCTTTAAAAAAAAAAAAATCCAGGGGTGACTGAGTGGCCCAGTTGTTTGAGCATCTGACTCTTGGTTTCAGCTCAGGTCATGATTTCAGGGTCATGGGATCCAGCCCGATGTCAGGCTCTCTGCTCAGCACAGAGTCTGCTTGGGACTCTTTCTCTCCCTCTGTACCCCCCATTCCCTACCCCTTGCGTGCACACACTCGCTCTTAAATACACACATACATACATACATAAAATCTTTTTTTAAAAAAATCTGGGGCACCTGGCTGGCTCAGTGGGTGGAGCATGTGACTCTTTATCTCTGGGCCATGGGTTCCAGCTCCACATTGATCATAGAGATTATTCAAAAACAAAAAAACAAAAACCAGAAAACAAAAACAAAAAGCAAAAACAAAACAAAACACAAAAACAAAAACAAATGTTGGGATAAGGAAAAAGTCTAAAATTACTAATAAGTGATTTATAGCTTATAGGTGCACTATACCTTATCTGAAATCCTTAAGAGTCAGATATATTTCAGAATTCATAATTTTCAGGTTACAGAAAGGTAATGCAATGCATATATCATATATTATTTAACAACTCATCAAGCTATGAGACTGGACCCATAATCAAATATATTAAATATTCCAGCATCAAAAATGTATCAAGTATAAATGCACACAAGTATAAAAATAAAGATAATAGGGGCACCTCAGTGGCTCAGTTGTTAAGCATCTGCCTTCAACTCAGGTCATGATCCCAGGGGTCCTGGGATAGAGCCCCGTGTCAGGCTCCCTGCTCAGCAGGGAGTCTTCTTCTCCCTCTGCTTCTGCCCCTCTTCAACCACATTTGTGTTCTCTCTCTCAAATAAATAAAATCTTTCAAAAAAAATAAAGACAGTAAATAACTATGTATGTCCAGATCTGATTTTTTTTTTTTCCAGATGAGTTCGCTGCAAGCTTATAATAAAATTCTGGGTTTTCAGAACTTTTGAGAATTGTGGATAAGAGTCTGTGGACTTGTATTTTATTTACTATTTAAAATAGTCCTATTTAGTGACCTGTAACATATATTAAGTGAAAAAAGGGAGGTGGAGAAGAGCATGTATAATATGTTACATTTATCTTAGGGGTAAAGGAATGAATGTTTGCTTATATTTTTAAAATTTGCTCATACTAAAAAAAAAAGAAGAGGAGGAGGAGAGGCAAGAAAGGATAAAACAAAAACTAAAACAGTGGAAGTGATGTGGAGAACAAAGGCAAAAGAAATGTAGAAAAAAATTAAAGCTCCTTATAACTTACAGCCCATTGACAAGTCCTTGGGACAGGCAGGGTGACCTTCCTCCTGGAGCTCAGTTGTCTCAATGTGAATACTTTGCTAGGGGCAAAAGGCAACCTTAGCTTGACATTAGCCCCACCTCCAGGATCCTGTAAGTCTTCTTTAACATACAACAAATCCCTTTGGAAACTTCCTTTATCTCCACCCGCCCAAGATACATGTTAGCAATCATCCTCCAAACATATGGTCCACTGATACACATCTGAAGGGTCTCATGACTCATGTTTTACTAGACACTAGCAAATGATCTTATCTTAACGGCAGCTAGCCCCTCAAGGTCCTGGAAGCCTTACTTCCAAATTCCTTAGAAACTTAACACTATCCCTAACCCCCTCCCAATTTAAAAGTATATCATCAGTCACTCCTCACAATCCCAGTGCAGCTCTTTCTGCCCACGGGTCCTATCCTGGTGCTTTACTAAAACCACCTTTTTTTCATCGAAGACCTCTCAAGAATTCTTTCTTGACTGGTTGCTTCCCAATGCCAAAACATTTCACATCAGAAATAAGGGAAACAGGATGGAGAAGACTGGGTTCAAAGCTAGCTCTCTATGAATATACCTTGACTGTAAAGCAAATTTAAATTTTAAAAACATGTAATTCTTAAAAATCTAAACCACAATGAAGTGAATGAATGGGCTCCTGAGAATCAAGCTGGCAGCATAAGCTCACCAAAAGGGATTATTCTATGGCTCTAAAACACAGAATTTAAATGAACATCTTTTAGGGAAATGTAACCTAAGGACAAAACAAACTATTTAAAAAATTAAACTGTGTTCAGTTATCACAGTGTTGGTGGTAGTGTTGCAATTATTATTCTGAAACTGTTGTCTGTATTTTGGATAAAGCAAATGAGTAAGTATGCTGGCTTGAGTTGGGAACGAGGATCTTAAAATCTGAGTACTTGAATTTGAATTGGAAGCATCAGTATGAACTCGACAACCAAACTGAAAGGAGAATATATCTGATGAGAACAAAGGCCAAAAAACTGTAGATAAAATTAAGTTTCCTTACAACTTGCAGCCCATTGACAAATACTGGAGACAGACACAGTAGGACATCCCTCAAGGAACTCACAACTACCTTAATGTTAATGCTTTGCTAGAGGCAAAAAGCAACCTTAGCTTGACAATAGCCAGAGCTCCAGGATCCTGTAAGTCTTCTTCAACATATGAAAATCCTTTTGGAAACTTCTTTTATCTCTACCCCACCCCAACTTAAAAATATATAACCCATTGCTCCTCACAATCCCAGTGCAGCTCTTTCCGCCCATGGGTCCCGTCCCCGTATTGTAATAAAACCACCTCTGCATCGAAAACATCTCAAGAATTCTTTCTTGACCGTTTGTTTCCGGTCCACATCACATCACATCATATCTAAGAAGAAAAAATGAGACAGAAAAACACTACTTAAAGGAGACTTCATAAACACGCCAACCAATTATTGATACATGTATTTCCTTGTTCTATCCATTGATAAAACCTAAAAGTAATGACCAACTCAGAAGTAATGAGCACTGTAAAGCAATATGATAATGGTTTCCGTATACAGCCTCCCATTAAAAGGAACAGGGCTTGTTGGACATATGGTTGAGCCCAGGTCTGAGGTAGGAAATGTACAACATAAACCTGGAACATTTCTCATTCCGGAAGACAGGAAGCTCACTGGTGTTCTGTCAAAAAGAGTTGGGGTAAGCTTGAAGAAGCTTCCAGTGGCCCAACATGGGACAATTTCAGCAGCGGTAAGAATAACTACAGTGGGGATGCCTGGGTGGCTCAGTCAGTTGGGTGTCTGCCCTCAGGTCATGATCCCAGGGTCCCCGTTATCTAGTACCACATCAGGATCCTTGCTCAGTGGGTAGCCTGCTTCTTCCTCTCTCCCTGCTGTTCCCCCTGCTTGTGCTCCCTCTCTCTCACATAAATAAATAAAATCTTTAAAAAAAAAAAAAAGAATAACTACAGTGGATTGAAACTGATCAAGTATGTTTAAATCGATAAAACAAACTCACTTTCAGAGGATGCTAACAATAACATATTATTTTTGAAAATAGGCAAATAAAGGGAAAGAATCAAGCATTTAATCTACCTTTCCTGTGCAATCCATCTCTGGGTTACCAAATAGTTGATCAGGAGACATTTCTTTTTACAGAAAAAAATTATCATGCTAGGAAATGAA
Organism: Ursus maritimus; assembly: GCF_017311325.1. Taxonomy (NCBI): domain Eukaryota; kingdom Metazoa; phylum Chordata; class Mammalia; order Carnivora; family Ursidae; genus Ursus; species Ursus maritimus. Next base: position 14,008,092 of record NW_024424230.1, on the reverse strand, counting down.
GAAGGAATGGTAGAATTAGAATATCCATCTTTTGCAATTCCTAATTAAATAATTAGTCTAGACATCGCTCATCGGTGGCTGCTAGCATAACAGAAAGAGAGATAATTGGATACTATGTTCTTTGGAATGGAAGTCAGAAAAAAATGGAATTTGAACCTAAGGCTTTAAATTTCATTGCCAATTTATAGCAAATACAGGGGACAGAGAAAGATATAAAGTGACAACATGGGGATGCAATAAACAAAATTTTGTGTATTAAGCATGTCTTTTTATTCCAGTATTTTGATATCTGGTGTCCTACTGACCATGGGAGACTGTCCTCCTATGGCTAACCAGTTTGTAGGAATGGTAGACAACTCACCTCCAAGCACATGTTTCATATGCAAACTAACTAATACAGAGCCACACCACCCCCATCTTCCATGGGGATTTCACAATTCAGGGATATATTCCCTTGCCCTAGTCACACCAAACAACTAGAGATAGCCCTTATGTCCCAGAGCCCACTGAAATTATTCCAGCCAGCCAATCTTGCTTATGCTGCCTTGCCTTGCCCTTCCCACAGACCACAATAAAGACTCTTGTCCACATTTTCCTCCCATCCTTCTACCTCCCGCTGACACTGATGCTTCCCAGTGTGGCTTCCTTGGCCTGGCTTGTCCCCTCCTCTTGGGGGTGTCTCCTGATCTGTTGGCCTCACCAAACCTAAACAATAATAAACTCTACATTTTAAAACACCTTGACTGTGGGAAACCTCCACAAGACAAATGACAATTGCAAGGGAATTGGAAGGAAGGAAGGAAGGAAGGAAGGAAGGAAGGAAGGAAGGAAGATAGGAAGGAAAAAAGAAAAAAAGAAATAGCAAGGGAGTAAACTAAGAGGGACAAAGAAACTTTAGTTAAATAAGCCATAACAAAATACATCAACCGATTGCAAAGTATGGACCATATTTTACTCTGAATTTGAACAAACTCTTAAAAACATGATGAGGCGGGGCACCTGGGTGCCTCAGTGGTTAAGCATCTGTCTTCAGCTCAGGGCATGATCCCGGCGTTATGGGATCGGGCCCCACATCAGGCTCCTCCGCTATGAGCCTGCTTCTTCCTCTCCCACTCCCCCTGCTTGTGTTCCCTCTCTCGCTGGCTGTCTCTATCTCTGTCGAATAAATAAATAAAATCTTTAAAAAAAAAAAACATGATGAGGCTAATGGAGAAATGTGAACACTGATTGAGCTGCTGACATTTGATATTATGAAATTACTGATCACATTTTTAGGTGTGATTATGGAATTGTTACCGTTTTAAAGATTTTATTTATTTTTTTAAGCCAAAAAGTCTATCGCGGGGCTCAAACTCACAACCCTGAGATCAAGAGTCACAAATGCTCTACTGACTGAGCCAGCCAGGCGTCCCTGTTGTTATAGTTTTAAAAAGAGACTTAATCTTTTAGAGGTTCATACTGAAATATCTACAGATTAAATGACAAGATGCCTGTGATTTACTTTACAACAATCTGGAGTGGGGGGGGGAGAGGTGCTAGGTAAAAGTAGGAAAAAAGTAAGATTGGCTTAAAGTAATAGGTGTTGAAGCAGGGTTATGAATACATGAAACTATTCTGTTTATGAAATCTTCAAAATTTTTCATAATAAAAAATAAAAATCCTTTGAAGAAACTTATTTTTTAAAGATTTTATTTACTTATTTGAGATCGAGAGAGAGACAGAGAGAGAGAGAGCAGGAGTAGGGGGCAGAGGGAGAGGGAGAAGCAGGCTCCCCACGGAGCAGGGAGCCCAACGTGGAACTTGATCCCAGGACCCTGGGATCATGAACAGAGCCAAGGCAGACGCTTAACCAACTGAGCCCACCCAGGAGCCCCTGAAGAAACTTCTTTGAAGAACATGTTAAATGGCCCAAATTTTTAGAAAAGATAAGTGAAATCAGAATGACTAAATAACTTGCCCAATTGCTAATACATGATGGGGCCAGAGTCCAAATCCAGGTACACCCGACCACCCAAACTCTGTCTTCCCCAGTGAAAAGAGAGGCTACCTCTGGAGGCTGTTCCTCCAGCTCATCTGTAGAGGCGAGGACGGGGTTCTCTCTTAGTCCCCAAGGCACCAGCCGGAGCAAGAGGGACTGTTGAACTTGTGGCAGCAGCATCCTCCCACTGCAGCCCCCTGCTGGGATCCTATACCTCGGTTTCTCTGGGTTGTACCCCAGCCCTCACTCCCAACGCTCCCCCGCAACAGAGACCACCCTGACTTTTTTTTTTTTTAATTCCCCTTTCAACACCCCATACTGCTCTGCAGGAAGTTTACCAGAATGGGCCCATCCAAGTAAAGCCTGTCACCTTATTGTCAAGGTATCTTCGAAGCTTTCTCTTTACCGGTAATTTTTAGTGAAATATACTCTCTCACTTTTAGCTTATGAACCACATGAAACAACCTCACCATTTCTGAAGTCTGCATTTGGGGCTCCAAATGCCAAGTTTTGGCTTGACCCTTTTCCTTATATCAGACTTCCCTCTAAATTACTTTTGATTCCTTGCAAAAATCAAATCTAATGTTAATAATTGTCAAAAGAAGCCACAAAGTTTCCCTCATATTCAGGGCTAGGAACTGCACTAAGTGCTTTAAGAATATTATCTTCTTCAATCCTCAGGATAGTCCTTCAAAGGATGAAGATGAGCCAGCCCTGAGGATGTTCAAAGAGAAAGCGCGGGAGGGAAGGGATTACCTTGGTCCCAAGGTTAGAATTAACCTGGGCCTTGACAAAGGATTTAGCGGTGCGGACACTAATATGAGTCTTTACATTATCACTTTGTCCTGTCATCTGTGAGTCTTGAGATCATCCTCAAACAAAAAGAGCCTGTGAATATCAGTAATCTGCACTCTCCCATCTCCTCCCAACAATGACCATCAAACAGCAACCCCGGTAATTCTCTTCTTTTTCAGAATCCAACATTCTTTACTGAGGAGTGCTAGGGATTTGTCTTAGCGTCTCACAATATATAAAACTATTTGCGTAAACCACGATATTCAGAGCTCACAACCATTCCCTGAATTTGCCCTTTGGGGTTCTGTATGGGACAGAACTGAGAGGACATACAGATCCAACTAGCAACACTTCTTTTTCTTCCTCTCTCTTAACTCTTCTTGACACCCCCCGCCTTTGCTCCCCCATGCCAGGTCCATCTCTTAGTGCCACTATTTTTCTCCACTCAAACATCAAATTCCTACCTGTAAACAGCTCAAACTGCCACAGGCAGAGTGAGTACTGCTTTCTTCTACAAGAGTTCCACCTTATAGAGACTAAATTTAGAAAGTTATCAACTTTTTAGGGAGGGGGTTAGGGAGTTCTCAGATTTGATTTCCTCAGTTATAGGCTTTAAACTGTTTCCTCATCTTGGTGCATTAAATCCTGGGCCTGGAGAAAAATATTTGCCTCCAATGCAAGTTTTAGAAAGAAATGCAGGTTGGGGTTACACATTCCTGTTCGGGAGCCAGTGCCTTTTCCCTGCCTCCCAGCCAATAGGACAGAGACTGTGATCTTAAATGATTTTAATCCTTCTTCTAGGCAATTTTCATTCCTCATCAGACATCAAATTTGACAGCACCAGGTGTCACATTCATAAGACCGTCACCATCTATCACTCACATCCCCACTTCAAAATCAAATGCATGAGCAAATCTTTGAAAATATTTGCAAAGTAACAATATTTTTCTTATTTGATGTCCAAGTGCTATTCTAAATAATTCACTTAATAAAACCATTATTCCTGGGGGACCTGGGTGGCTCAGTTGGTTGAGCGTCCTATTCTTGATCTCAGCTCAGGTCTTGATCAGAAGGTCGTGAGTTCAAGCCCCACATTGAACTTAAAAAACAAAAACAAAAAACAAACAAAAAAAACCCCTATTACTTCCTTTCTGAGTTTGGTCTCTATTCCTTTTAGAGGTTTGTTTCTCTTGTAAATGCTACCATTCCTCCCTTCATTCTTTAAAACCCATCACTTCCATCTTTCTGGATTAACTCCACCACTGCCCCCACCGCACCATTCTTTGGTCCACAGACTTTAGGCACAAATACATCATGTAGCCTTTGGATACCTTTATTGTTTCTATTCTTAGTTAGTCTTGTTAACTAGATTGGAAACTCTCCAAGGGCAGAATTTGTTTTCTCTATTACTTTATCCTCTAGTGCAGGACTTGGCTCTCAATAAATGCATACTGACTAGTTAACTCACAGCAATGAATTATTTGGACAAATCTCAAATGTATCAAGATGATGGTTTAACAATAATCACCTGCAGTAATGACAACACTCAAAATCACATTTAAGTCCTTGTCTCTACTGGCTAACTTCTTCCAGACAATACTTATGAATTTTGCATAAGATTGCTGTCGTCTTGACATTACTGTTTCATGAAATTTATAATCTTGCAAAGCATTTGTCACTGAAACAATGTGGAAGATAAAAGTAATTTCAGTAATACATTGAAAATGTTCTGCTGCTGAAATGTTAGTACAAACATCCTAGAAAATGAGGAGAGACATGTTTTAGAAATATTCCTGGCTGGCAACAAGCTTAGATATAGAAAGTAGTGTCATTGGGACCTGGGCAAGAATGCACCTAACTTGCAATGAGCCAAGTTTCTTGGGCCCCAACTGAAGGTTGACTGGGGCCCCAAAGGGACAAAGGCCTGCCTACCTCTCCCCCTCGTTCTCTGGGGGACTGGGTTTATGGCTAGTCACCAGACAAGAATAACTTCTCCTCAAACAGACCTCCGTCAGAACAAGAGAGATATATTAATTTTCAGGACTTAGAAATTCAGGATGGTGAAGAGGGGTGTGGCAATGGTACAAGTGTCCTACCACTTACGTATTCATTCATTCAACAAACATTTATTACCTCCCACATGCCGGCCACACATCACCCCCTTCAGTATCTCACAGTCGAATGGCAGAGATGGGCATCAAGACAACAGAGCGCCACGGGATGCACACCATCATGTAGCCATTAGACAAAGTGTGGGGGTGGGGTGGGGGTACCTCCGGCCTGAGCCCAGGCCACACCCTCTAAATCAGGCTTAGAAACTTCAAAAATGCTTTAGCAGGAAGCATATGTTTCCCAAATAAATTGAAGATTTAGCCGTCTCCCCAAACAATTGGAGATAAAATCCTGTAAATTAACATCGCCTGAAGTGTATTCCAAGGACCACTTGCGCTGCAGGATGGTAACAGCTCTTACCCAAAGGGAAAAAACCAAAAGGGAGGGTAATTGCTGGTCACTGAAATCCGGAAATCGCTGATGTAATGAACGCAGGATTTCTTAGATCCCTTAAAATGTTCATGTGCATCATGAATCATATGGTAGGCAGTATTTCCCAGAGTTCGCTACCTGAAGATTTCTTTTTTCTACAGCCATTTTTCTCTTCAAACACAGTCTGAGAAACCCTGCTCTGCAGCTTTCCCGAGATGGGCCATTCCACTCCGTGCCCTCATCCGGGATGAAGACATCAGGCTCACTTTACACATGGTCCAGAGGGAATAATCGAAATATGTTATCTCATGGATCAAATATTAAGGTCCTACAGAAACGTATAAATCCGTTTCAAAGACCAAGAAATGCTATAGATGATGGATTTTTAAAAAATGATTTCTTCCCAGTTCAAACGTGTGTAGCCAAACGATTTTTCCCAGCTCCTAGGAGTAGACTGTCTACTGCCCTTAGGGTGCCCCACTTTAGGTTTACAAATTGGAACGCAAGCTTGGTTTCCTGTTTCTGCAGCAGGACTTGGAAAATATGTCGACGCAGCTTACAAAGCACACACCGTAACTCAGAAGCTTAGGTAGACTGGCTTTTGGTAGACCAACACGGCATTTGTAAGACCTTGGGGCTGCAGATGTGCGTTCTCACTGGCTACTGGAATCACCTGGGCAGCGTACAACACACACACACCCCCATGTCTGGACCCCCCAGAATGAATTAAATTAGATTCCCTGGAAGTGAGGCCTGAGAATTTTTATTTTTAAAAACTCCCCGGGTAGCTCTAGTGTAGGGCCGGGATTGAGAAGCCCCACCCTGAAATCCAGCTGTAAGTCTGCGCAGCTGGCTGCCACCCTGCCTCATTTTCAGGACTTGCTAAGTCTTCAGTGGACGCGCAGGGTGTGGTATGAGTCAGCGCAGGCTTCCTTAACAAAGCACCACAGGCTGGGGGGCCCGAGCGACACACACTTACTTGCTCACGGTTGTGGGGCTGGAAGTCTGAGATCAAGGTGCTGGCAGGGTGGGTGCTTCCGGGGCCTCTCCCCTTGGCTTGCAGACAGCCGCCTTCTACCGTGTCCTCTCAGGGTCTCTCCTCTGTGTGTGCGTCCCTGGTGCCTCTCTGTGAGTCCAAATTTCCACCAGTCAGATTGGATTAGGGCCTAATCTTAATGCCCATTTTAAGTTAATCAATTCTTTTTTTTTTTTTTTAAGATTTTATTTATTTATTTGGTCAGAGAGAGAAAGAGAGAGAGAGAGTGAGCACAACAGGGGGAGCAAGGAGCCTGATGCGGGACTCGATCCCAGGACCCTGGGGTCATGACCTGAGCTAAAGGCAGACGCTTAACAGACTGAGCCACCCAGGCGCCCCTTAAGCTAATCACTTCTTTAAGATCCTATCTCTAAATACAGTTACACTCTGAGGTACTGGGGGTTACAATTTCAACACATGATTTTGGGGGGAGATACAATTCAGCCTATAACAGGAATGAGAGGAGACCCCAAAGTCTCCAGGAAACATTGCAAATTGTTATATCCATAAAACTGTCACTTTTTCCTGCTTCCATCGTAATTAAGCACATGATATAACATAGGAAGAAAAAGAGATCTTTGCCCTTATGGCCCCCAAGATAATAAAAACTTGAACATGGCCTATAAAACTTAATTTTCTTTAAAGAAAAGGGGGGCAGAGGGGAAGTTTTATCTTTGACTTTTGTAATAGTAGTGTTTACAGGTATAATTTAAACTTGGTGAATATGATGATCACATGAAACATTATTCTTTTCTCCTCAGGACCAGATAATAACAAAAATTAATATAAATAAATGATAAATGTAAATATAATATTCACATAAACCAAGTCTAAATTTGATAATCTGTTAATCTTTGTGATATTGTTCTACCAAACACCTCAAGTCTTTTTTTTATATATACTTATGTTATTTAAATAATCTCTACACCCAACATGGGGCTTAAACCCACAACCCCGAGATCAAGAGTTGCATGCCCTCAAAGCGAGCCAGCCAGGTGCCCCCTGCTGTGTTTAATTTGGCACATCAAACCTTTTGAAGTTTTACACACTTACATTTGGAAAGTGAAAGAAAAGATACGTTTTTCTTTTCCAAATGATTTTGTGTCTGAGTCTTTCTGCAATTCTGGGGGGTCCAGTGAGATTTATCTGAGGAAGGGGCCCTGCCACAGCTGACTGAACCTTCCCTGAGAACACACTTACTCACAAACTGTGTGAACCACGACATGCTTTTTTTCTTTTTCTTTTTTTTTTCTTTTTGTTTCTAGAATTAATCTCATGCAGCAAGAGAGCTTTGCTATCACCGCCTTTTTGTTTGTCTCCTTCCTAACTCTGTAGTTTTTTGGATGTTTCTATGTGCATTTCTGGATCAAGTCTGGTCCCAGCTGTGGTGTGAGCATGGGCAACAGTTTATTCCCTATTGATGACTGAAAGGGAGGGAATGTAGGTTTCTGTCAGGCAGCACATAACAGAGACTTGTTCATCTATCTTTTTTATCTGTCCTTTTGTTTGTTTGACCTGGGAATTCTGACATCTTCTATTGCTGAAACGTGAATACAAACATCGAATAAAGTGAGGAGAGACATGTTGTAGAAATCATCTAAGCTATGGACGGATTGGATATAGAAAGAAGTGTTGTGGGGCCCTGGGCAAAATTGTACCTAACTAGCAATGAGCCAAGTTTCTTGGGCCCCAACTGAAGACCCACTGGGGCCGATAGGGGGCAAAGGCCTGCCTACCTCTCCCTCTCATACTCTAGGGGGACAAGTCTCTGACTAGTCATCAGCCAGCAATGCTTCCTCTTCTGTGAGATCCTATCACTCAGGAAAGTTTCCTGTGCCAACTGGAAAAGCAAACAAACTTTTGAGATCTACAGTGGCTGGACCTATAAGCTTTTGTGTTCTGTTTATTTTTTTATCCCCAGCTGAGGTTATAAAACTGAAACCACTAATACTTTCTTTTTTTTAAGTAATATCTACGCCCAACCTGGGGCTTGAACTCATGCCCCTGAGATCAAGAGTTGCATGCTGGGGCACCTGGGTGGCTCAGTCATTAAGCGTCTGCCTTCGGCTCAGGGCATGATCCTGGTGCTGTGGGATCCAGTCCCACGTCAGGCTCCTCCGCTGGGAGCCTGCTTCTTCCTCTCCCACTCCCCCTGCTTGTGTTCCCTCTCTCGCTGGCTGTTTCTCTCTCTGTGTCGAATGAATAAATAAAATCTTTAAAAAAAAAAAAAAAAGGGTTGCATGCTGTACTGACTAAGCCAGCAAGGTGCCCCCAGCAGTACTTTTGGTATGTGAAAAAAAAAATTGTTTCCTTATTCTCTCCATGCAAAAGGAAGATAATTAAATATTTTATCACATTCTGTATTTGTGGCTACCCCCTCCCTTTCTTCCCACTTTCATTTCCTTCTCCCCTGAAAACTTGTGGAGATTAATTGATTGTAAAGATCTTTCATTTTATGTGCATTCCATGGATAAACTAGTCAGACAAAAGAGGGAAAATAATTAACAAATTACATTGTAAATTTACTTATATTTATCAAACATTTGTCTTCATTGGTGTATAGAAACACTCTTTTAAATTTAAAACAATAATTTTAAAAATGTAAAATAAATTTAAAAATAAATTTAAAATAAAAGTAATTTCAGGAAGGAGGAATATAAAATTTTAATGTTGTCAATGTGATGGTTCTTTAAGAAAAAGCTTTAAAACCTTGATGAATCTATACCTCAGAGGAATGAGAAAGTTTAACTCTTAGATAAATTAATAGCCTTGGTTATGGTTTACAAGATAAAAAGCAAAGGAATGCTAAGGGACTTCAAACACAATTTAAATAATTTTCAGCTTTATAAATATAAGTGTTTATAAAGTATAAATCTATGGAAAAGTCTAAGAAATAGTATTATTCAGGGTGAAAAGTTTGATTCAAAGCAATTATATTTCTTCCTGATTTTATCACAATACAAAAACCAATACACTAGTTTATACAAAGCTTGGGTTTTCTTTTAATCACAAAAGCTTAATTAATCTGAATGCTTTAAAATTTTATGAGTCAAGAACGTTTTTGTTATAAAAATATAAAGCTATTATATACATATACATATACATATATATATATATATATATTTCATATATATATACGAAATTCCACTTTTTAAATTGAAGTGAAATTCACAGAACATAAAACTAACCATTTTGAAGCTTATATGTCAGGGGCATTTAATATTCATGATGCAGCCTCTACCTAGTTCCAAACAAGATGGTATTTTCATCACCCCAAAAGCAGACCTCATACCCACTGAGCAGTCACTCCCTATTCCTCCCCATCCCCAGCTCCTGGAAACCACCAGTCTGCTTTCTCTATCTAAGGATTTAATTGTTCTGGATATTTCATACAAATGGAGTCATACAATATGTGACCTTCTGCATCCGGCTTCTTTCACTTAGCATGATGTTTTGAGGTTCATCCATGATGTAGCGCTTATCAGTACTTCATTCATTTCTACAGCCAGATGATATTGTATTGTATGTATATATCACATTTTGTTTATCCATTCTTCCATGATGGACACTTAGGTTGTTTCCACATTTCGGCTATTGTAACAAGTGCTCCTATAAACATGTATGTACAAGTATTTGTTTCAATACCTGTTTTTAGTGCTTTTGTGGATATACCCAGGAATGGAAGTGCTGGGTCATATGATAATTCTATGTTTAACTTTCTCAGGAATTATCAAGCTGCTTTCCACAGTGGCTGCACCATTTTATATCCCCCATCAATAAACTTTAAGACTTTGAACTAACAGTAAATCAAGGCATTAGTACCTATCTTGCACACCTGAAAACACTAGTTTTGCTATCCTCTTGCCACCGTTTAGCAGGTTAAAATGGATGTATAAATTTACCACTTTAAGAATCTTTTTAGGGTTGCCTGGTTGGCTCAGTTGGTAGAGCATGCAACTCTTGATCTCGGGGCTGTAAGTTCAAGCCCCACATTGGGTGTAGAGATTACATAAAATCTTAAAAAAATAATTTTAAAGATGTATTTGATTATAGAGAGATATATATGCAAGATGATGGATGTATTTTATTATTATTTTTTTTTAACATTCTCTATTCTAGAGAGAGAGTGCAAGCAGGGGGAGGCGCAGAAGAGAATCTCAAGTAGACTCCCCACTGGAGAGCAGATTCCAACATGGGGTCTGATCTCACAACCCTGAGATCATGACCTGAGTCGAAATCAAGACTTGGGATGCTTAACCAACTGAGCCACCCAAGCACCCCTTTGTTTTGTTCTAAATAAAATTGTCTGGTTGTGCCAGAACATGAAAGAAGGTAACAGAAGACAATTTGAGGATATGTCACAAATACAGAAAAAAAGAAAAGTAAACTTAAGAGGAGGCTTATAATGCCTGCATAGAGTGAATTTGACATGAACAAATATGTTAAAAATTTTTGCAAAGTTGGCTCAGTGATAATGGATTTATTTGTAAGGTGGAAAGAGGCTTGTGCATCCTTTACTACAAATTGCTACATGGATGGTAATCAAAAGTAGTGAAATAAGAATCTGGCTCTCTCTCTGTTAAAATGGCAAACTGACCCTTAAGTAGACAGCAAGCTCCTAACAAAAGCAAAGACAGACAAAAAGAGCTAAAAGGTGTTCTCTGCCCAAAAAATAAGCGATTCCCTTTCTTACTAAAAAGCTCTGTAAACTGGTTGTGTCTGTCACACTTTTAAATCAATTTTAACAAAACGTCTTTAGTTTTGAAATAGAGTGCCAAATAATCATTTTTATGTATTGCTGTGTTTCCTTTAAAGATTACCTGAAACCATTTCTTGTTTCCAGGGCATCTATGACTAATGCTCATATCATGTCTCCTTTAACTCTTTTTGATACTGCCTTTCCCAAATTCAGAACCCAAAATCAGAACTCCAAAACTGTAAAGATTTCAATTATACTTACGTTATCTTTGGAGTTTCCCAGACGTCCAGTGGGTGTCACAAAGATTCAATCTTTCACCTTTTGAAAGAAGAGATAGTAGAAATAATCTGGCATTCTCTAGTTTTAATGTACTCAACACTATGATATCCACAATATGAAGCTAAACCTCTCTGTATTAATTATATATCAATAAAATGATACCAATATAAATGTTTCAGTAATTATGAAATTTTACATCTGAAACATACTTATGTAAATGTACAAATATGGGCACAAAAATTATCAAATAGGTTAATTTTTAAAAGAGACATCTTGATTTTCTATCTACACAGTCTTTGCTACATAAATATTTTCTATAAATACTTGTCAATTGATGACAATCAGAAATATACCTTATGGGATAAATTAAAGACTCCAGAGATTTGACAACATCTTTACTGTTTGTGATGTTTTCTTACCCTCAGGATAGGATAGAGGAGCCTACTTTTCTGCATTCTGATATTGTTGACTGTCGTCATAAATTAACTACAGCCTTAGAGTCTTACTATCCACGAGCATTTTCTGCTTTTCCCTTTTACTCACCTAAAGGTCCCTGCTACACGAGCAGATCGGAAATTGAGACTTCTGAAAGAAATATCAAACAAGCTTCAGTAAAGCACTGAACCAGATCCTCAGGACAGTTGAAACGATGAGGACGAGACTCATGGGTACGGGCTTCCTTTTATAAGATGACCCCTACACCACTCCCTGTGAGACTAGCAAGAGACCAAATCAGAACTCCCAGAATGTTCCCTTCCAAAAGCAAAGGACTTCGTGGAAATAAACTGTTTAGTCTGAGAGCAACAAAACACACATTAATTCCCTAGAACTAAATGAATAGAATGAACTGATTTCACTGTAGCCGGGCTTCTATTTTAAATGCACATGTGAGGAAAGTTCTTTTCTTTATTTTTAATTCAGCACTGACCCTCCATTTAACAGGTTGCACTCGTTCAAAGTGGTATGAAACCTTTTTCAGACGGTATTTTGTTCCCATGGAACCCTCTGGATTCAGGGTGGGAGGGGGAAATGGTAATGAAAGAGCTTAATACAGTAAATTAATAGATCATGAGGGAAAACCTAAGAATAATAAGTCTATACAATTAATAAGATAGAGCAACAGCAGCAATGGTTCATTATTCAAAGTGGCTTTACTAAGTTCCTTCGCTCTCTGTAACCAGAGGTTCAATAAGAGCTTGTTCTTTTCCCAACAGGGAAACAACTGGATAGATCAAGTCGAATCAAACCTATACCATGATCATGTCAGAAATCTCACCTAATTAAGTAAGATAAGCCCAAAGACTGCGCCTTCACATATGGAACAAGGCTTTCAGTGTCCGCCCACAAACCTGTTCTACAAGCTGCTCCGTGGCTCGTGGAATCCCTGCCTTGCAGGCAGGTCAGGAGCATTGGCAAACAAGGGGATGTTGGGAAAAGAAGAGACCCTGGTACACTTCGACGATGAATTTTATGTGTCACTTCTCTGGGTCACAGGATGCCCAGACATGGGGTGAACATCGTTTCTGGATATGTATGGGAGGGTGTTTCCACATGAAATTACGGAATAAAGCAGATTGCTCCCCCCATGTGGGTGGTCCTCATCCAATCTGTTGAGGGCCTGGATAGAACAGAAAGGCAGAGGAAGGGAAAAACTCCCCCTCTCTGCCTGACCTTTCAAGCTGGGATACCAGTCTTCTGCCCTCAGACTGGGACTTACACCAACAGAGCTCCTGATTCCCAGACGTTCGGATTCAGGCACCATTAGCTTTCCTGGGTCCCCATCTTGCAGAGAGCAGATTATGAGACATTCCACCAGCCTCCTTAAACACGTGAGCCAATTCCTTCCTTCCTTTCTATCTATCTATCTATCTATCTATCTATCTATCTATCTATCTATCATCTATCATCTATCATCTATCTATCTATCTCCTGTTGGTTCTGTTTCTCTGGAGAACCCTGACTAACACATACATTCAGAAGTTACAGGTACTGTAGGCAAAGCCCAGTAGACATCAATTTGATGGTTCTTAGTTTCTGATCCCAGTGCATAAACTGACAAAGAAAATAAAGTATTTCTGAGGCAGGGGCACCTGACTGGCTCAGTGGGTAGAGCGTGCAACACTTGATCTTGGGGTTGTAAGTTCGAGCCCCACACTAGGTGTAGAGATTACTTAAAAATAAAACCTTTTAAAAAATACATCTGAGACATAAAATTTGTAATAACCTCGGGGCTTTACATTGCTTCCAGATAGAAGTAATTCTTAAACCTAAATATCATGCTGCTCTAGTTGTTTTTTTTTTTTTAATGTAGAAAAGGGTCTTTGTGTATTAAACATTCATTACTCCTATGAAAATAAAGCTCAGCAAATCAAATAAAACATCATATTAATGGTACTGAATCAGAAAATCATGAAGCATCGTAGGTGGTCGAATCCACACCTTAGGGGCAGGAACTCGAACAATGGAGGGACTCCAGAAGCAAAACTGGTATTTTTCTCTGCTTCCATTCTCATTAAGGATATGACATACCACAGTCAGGAAACAGAAAAAAAGAAAGAATTTGCACCCTGAGATAAACCAAAAATAATAGTGTCACTCTGTTTCTGTCTAGTCCACAAGATAATAAATACTTGAGCAGTTCCTCCAAACCTGAACGCCCTAAACAGAACACAGCTATATGCCTGACTCTCACAATGCCGATGCATGTGGATATGACAATAGTGTGAAAGGTTATTTTTCTCCACCGAGGAAAAAGAATATACATTTGACCTGTGGTTTTCATCCATTATTTGGTTCTCTACTTGGAGGAGGGTCAGTCCTTTTGAAGTCTGATTCCTTTCACCTCTTTGCAATTTAATTTTTCCTCCTTTCTCTTTTTCTAAATGCTTTTATCTGCTGGCTTATCAAAACTTGAAGACAATCACCACATTTCAATAACCAGGCACTCCCATAGGTGAACGTTCCTTTCTCATTCAAGGCATTTTTTTCACAAGGCCATGGGGCTCTAAGCATCAGGAGAAGGGGCTACCCTGGCTGCTGCCTCCCTCTCCCCTCCCAGAGGCAGCGACGCCATGGTACAAAAGGACCACACTGGTGACCTCAGCTGAGGGCTAAATATCTGTCTGGGGCTGCTGGTCTGTAGGGGTAGGGCTATGGGAAAAAGAGATCTGTTTCTTTTACAGCTACCAAATGAAAGGGGACCCTCTGTGCAACCTGACCTGCTCGGGGACATGACATTTCTCAACGTGCAACATCTGTAAACTAGGCTCTGTGCATCCTTCTCTCATTACATTTCCATAAGCTCTTGTCCCAGTTATGTTCAGAAAGCACAGCCCCTGACCCCCTGGAATGTGCTAAAGGAGAAAAGGAAAAAAAAACCCCGCACTGCTATTCTTGGTCAGCTTAATGGCGAGAAGCTGCAGATTCTCTATAAAATGAGAGAGATTCAGTTGTGGGAGGTCGCCAGGTCACCATCTCCCTGAGAACACTGCTATTCGGAGCAAAACATCCTTCTCAGAGGGGTCCTTAAAGTTTAATAACATCAGTCAGCAGCAACAAGACCCCGAGAGCACGCAACCCAAAAACGAGCCTCTGTGTGCTGCCGCTTCTGGAGGAGCTCCGGTTTACCCGTGTGCAATTTTAGATCATCAAAGGTGACACTGAATGCTTGCTCCCAAATGTCAGTCACAGCCGTAACCACCCTGTGATTTAGCCCATGGCGGTCCTGTGACTCCTTGTGAACAAAAGGCCACCTTCCCAAGGCTGGAGGAAATGCTTACACCACAATAAGCAGCAGAGAGGCCCGCAAACTAAAACCAATTTGCAACATAAAGAGTGTTTGCTGAGTTGCGGTGGCAGGACACTGGATTGCGGTCCTTGCACCAGGCCGCCGGATATTTTTATGTAGAGCTTTTTCGTTTAGAGAATTTACATATGGCATCTGTCCTCTTGACATGGAACAGCCACCTCAGTAAAACTGAAGTAAGTGCCAAAATGGGAAAAGCATGTCCTTCAAATTGCAGCCTTCCGATGCCTCCAACAAGGATGAAGCTCAAATGATGCTGAGTGAAAAAGGGAAGACGCAGTGAGTATCTATCTATTGCTATAATTCCATTTACATGACACCCCAGAACAGCAAAAGGAATCTACGACGAGAGAAATCAGGAAGTGGTTGCCGGAGGGACATTCTTTACCTGGAGTACTGAGGTGAAAGAAATGGTATCTGTCGGGGTGCCCAGGTGGTTCAGTGGGTTAAGCGTCTGCCTTCACCTCAGGTCATGATCCCAGGTCCTGGGATTGAGTCCCCTCTCGGGCTCTCTGCTCAGCGGGGAGCCTGCTTCTCCCTCTCCCTCTGCCGGCGGATTCCCCTGCTTGTGCTCTCGCTCTCTCTGTGTCAAATAAATAAATAAATAAAATCTTTATTAAAAAAAAAAAGAAATAGTAGTTGTTCACATGGATATATACATATGTAAAAATTCATCAAGTTTTACTGTATGCGACTTTACTGTATGTTATGGTCTGAATGTGCCCCCCCTTTCATATGGTAAAGTCCTAACCCCAAGATATGATGCAATTAGGAGGTGGAGCCTTTGGAAGGTGATTAGAATAGGATGAAGCCCTAATGGTGGAGCCCTCATGAATGGGATTAGTGCCCTTATAAAAGAGACCCCACAGAGCTCATGCCCTTCTACCAAGGAAGGGTACAGAGAGAAGGCACTTGCTGTGAAGCCAGAAGAGGGTCTTCACCAGCACACAACCATGCAGGTGCCTTGATCTTGGACTTCCCAGCCTCCAGAACTGTGAGCCACACATTTCTGTGGTTTATAAGCCCCCAATCTATGGTATTTTGTGCAGCCTCAATGGACCAATATAATAATTATATGCAGGACTAAGACATTGTATGTAATTTACACCTCAATTTTGGAAGTTTGAAAAGACCTATCTACACACATAGGCTCTAAAGTTGGAGCTAAGAAGAACAGTATTCTCTGCCAATAATGGCAAGTGCGAGCCACCATTCCCTATCCCCTGTCTCACTGAAGTGGCCCAATATGGTCCAAGGTCACTTACACTCCGTACAGGAAAGCGGCTGCCCCACTCTGCATTTGGCCCATATTCCCCTGCATAGAACTGCTGCAGTAGAGCCAGGACGCACACTTCTCTGTATGCCTACCGAGCTGGACAATATTTGTTTTCTCTTTGTGACCAAAACACTGCAGAATGATTGCCGTTGAGATGATGAACGTGGTCTGTCATCTCCTTGCAACCTGGTCTCCCTCCCCATTCCCGTTTAGAACTAAATGCCCCAGCCTGGTGCAGTCCCACCTGCAGACCACTCACTGACTCTGCAGCATCCCCTAGGGCAAACCCCACCCATTTTGTTGTCTGTTTTATTCTTTTCATTTTCCTTTGTTCATCATAATATCCATGTGCCAATTGGTGCCCTGTTCATGAGTCACTGAGCATGATGGGACCTGAAGTGTAACAGGAATGCAAAACCCTTGAGCCAAATCATGACCAGGATCAGACCTCGGCTCTCCCAGCTCACCCGTGGCATGCTGAGAGCTAACTGCTTCGCCCCATCACTCCCGCCCCGCCAGGACAGTGACTCATGCTCTCCAATTTGATTTGTGTTTTCAGTTATTGAGTTTCGGTCTCTGTAAACATAACAGTATGGGGATGCTATCAGTCCATTAGGCACTGGGATTGGGAGGCTTAAGCAGAAAAGAGGTAAATTTGAAGATGTCCTTTGCTGAGCTTAGAAACAAAACTATAATAGAGAATAAGCACTATTATAGATTTTCATTTTAGTGGGGTGACATTTTTAAATGGGAGCAGAGGAATTTTTTCCATTGGTTTCCTTCTATTGGCAGGATCCTTTGCCATGTCTCTGAGATCTGAGGGAAATAATCACCTGTGTTTTATTTTTTCCTTATACTACAGACCATTAGCAAAGAAAATCTCTGCATTTGCACTCCCTGGAGACCAGAGAGTGTTGTTCTCTGGAGACTTCGGTGTGCCTTCAGAGTGCTGGCATGGGATGTGAGTTTCAGAATCATATTTCCCTATCCAAGTAATTGTTCTTGTCTGTTCTCAGGGGTTTTCTCTCATAAAGCCCAGGTTTAAATTAAAATCCAAACATAAAGGAAATGCTACTGACTTTTAACTATTTAAATATAATGGCTTTCTGCATCCACTTGAATTCTGTTCATAAACTAGGCAGGATCAAGCATACCATTCTTTATTTATATCTGCAAACATGATTGACATTGTTTTTTAAATTTACAACATGATTGACATTATTTTAGTGCATCGATCCTTATGGCATCTTTGAAAATGAAAGCAAAATATATTGCCATTTCACAGGTGAAAAAAAAAGTCAGGGTCATTTAAGCAAATTCATGTCTGAGAAAGCATTCTAGAACCCAGAGCTTGAGTTTTCAATTCATGTCATCAGTTCTTAAGTTTTATCAAATGCTATGGTTTTCTGTCCATTTTTCCCCATCAGCCACCCCAAAGCATTGCCGGGAATGTCACTCACCATGATTTCATGGCTGTCAGAGGGGCAGTGATCCTACTGGAGGCCAGGGATTCCTCAGTGTGGGCCCCAAGATTCCTGAAGATAAACTCCCTGGAATGGTTCAACTTGACTAGTTCTATGGTGATCAGCCCATTGGGATTCCAAAGACAGTGGTTCCTTGCATTCAGCAAAGCCCTCAAGGGTTCTGCACTTTAGGTTCTCCTACAAAGCCAATTCTTTCTGCATTTACCAATGACCCAAGAAAATGTGAGGACTCATGACATTTACTGTCTGTTCTATATGGTAAAACATGGTAGACATGGGGCATTTGTCTGGACACACATGAATATTTACTTCAACTGGAGGATGGCTGCCGAGTTCCCCAAAACATTCTTTTTTGGGGAAGTTCCAAAAATGCTTCCAGGTGTGTCATTCTCAGTGATAGTAGTCTCAGTGATAGCAGTCTCAATGGCTTCAAGCATGAAATAGCCCATCTGATAAAGGAGGAACTTACTCAACACTGCTTGGAGATGGCATTGTCTTGAACCCTCTTTCTCCATCAGAGCAGGGCCCACACACTTCAATTCTGTGAAGAGAGACACTGAAATTCTATCAGCTAGAAAGCAGGCCAGAGAACTGGTCTGATTCCCAAATCCTTTTTTAACTGGTCAGTTGTTCCAAGACATTACCTACTGCTATTCCGATCACTAATCGGAGTGCTTTCTTCTATACAACAAATGAACTAAAACTCCTGAGGTGGTTTCATTTCCTTTAAATCTGCTCATTACTAAGAAGTACCAGCCCTGAAGCTTATTAAAATCAGAGTGTGGGCTGTTTATAACCTGGGGCTAAGTCAGTTCACTGTAAGAGAACTTAGTTTGCATTTCCTCCGAGCCTCACTGGATTCCCCTCACCTCCTCTCCACTCCTTAACTAGAAGCCGTACATTACCCTAGGCTCACCAGACACAGGAGGTGGGCAGGATTTTCATCCCTGGGCCCGTGAATCAAGAATCACCCCACTATATATTCTCCCCAGTCTTTGCAAAACCTGGCTCCTTTCACTGCCTTGAGGCCACTTCTTAAATACAAACAATTCTCCACTGGTTCATTTTATTCATTCATTCATTCATTCATTTGAGAGAGAGAGAAAAGAGACAGCGTGAGTGGGGAGAAGAGGGAGAAGTAGACTCCCCACGAGCAGGGAGCTGATGTAGGGCTCAATTCCAGGACCTTGTGATCATGACCTGAGCCGAAGGCAGATGCTTAACCGATCGAGCCACCCAGGTGCCCCCGAAAAGTTCATTTTAAAGCAACTGTTAGAAATGCAGAATGTATCCCCACTGTCCCCCTCTAAAACAATAGTAGCCCTGGATCCAAAAAACTGTTATTCTTAAAACTAGACATCTCTGAGCCATTGCTACTGTCATGAGAACCATTAGGGGGCAGAAAGATAAGAAAATGTTCAACCCTTTAGAGACTGTAAGTGTTTAGAGGAATGAAAAGCAGGCCATTTGGGGCAGTTGATATCAAGGGAGACATACTAGTTAGGAATAACCTGCCCACACATTCAATTGCTTGAGTGGTCTAAATTATCCTCACTCCCACAGTCTAGAAATATTCACTCTCTGTGGTTGACACATTGTAAGGGAACGGGGACCTTGGCCATATCCACATGGGCCACACAGGTGAGACTCCACCCACAGCTCACCTGAGTCTTGGCCGAATGCCTGTGGTCCCCTTGGGAGATCTGTGAGACATGCCCTACGGCTCACTCCTTGCCTCCCCCAGGAGGTTGTTATGAGGCAGTTTCTCATCACCTCCCAGGTCCTGAAGAGGTGTGAGGCTTCCTTCCACAGCCCTCAGAATCAAGCTGCAGACCATAAACCTGCTCCACTTCTATTTAAGCCTGGCCCCTCAGCTACCAGGTGTCTCACGATGGACCTTTTGTTTTGGCACCATCCTCTTTTGCATGTGGGATTAGGTCCATAGGGAGATGGCACTCTGGTTATTTTCCTTCCACTGTCTATGTAAGTAATAAGCTGTCTGCATCTAGGAGTATCTCATTGTATCTCTACCAGTTCAGTCGGGCTGTGGCCTTGACCTTGCCTTGTCTTCTGTGTGCTTGTCACATATTAATTTTTTAAGATTCATTTGGGTAAGAAGGAATTTCTTTGAAAATAAAAAAAAAAAAAACCCCAAGACCACTATTATTAAATTTTGGGGGGGGAGGAAGGGGAGTAGTGCATAGACCCCTCTTGAGAATGTTAAAAGACATGGACACTTTCCCTCAGAAAAATATACCTGCCCAAACATTCCTATACATTCTCTGGAAGTTAATATCCTGCATGGACCTCAGGCAAAAACCATTGTTCTAAGGCGATTAAGGTCCTATCAATCACTCATGTTGTGAAATGAAACAATGCTCTCAGACTGGTTTCCTCATATTTATTAAGGGTCCGCCACATGCAGGCACAATGCTAAGCACTTGGGATGCAATCATGGGCAAAGACTGTTTTCATGGAACATGTAACTAGTCAGTCTAATGTGGAAGACTTAAATATCAAATGCAATTGCAAGGGCACCTGGCTGGCTCAGCTGGAAGAACATTTGACTCTTGATCTTGGATTCAAGCCCTATGTTGGGTGTAGACATTTAGTAAAAAAATAAATAAATAGGGGTACCTGAGTGGCTCAGTTGGTTAAGCATCTGACTCTTGATTTTTAGCTCAGGTCTTGGTCTCAGGGTTGTGAATTCAGACCCCGTGTTGGGCTCTATGGTGGATGTGGAGCCTACTAAGAATGAAAGGAAGGAAGGAAGGAAGGAAGGAAGGAAGGAAGGAAGGAAAAAAGAAAGGAAAGGAAAGGAAAGGAAAGGAAAGGAAAGGAAAGGAAAGGAAGGGAAAGGAAAGGAAAAGAAAAGAAAAGAAAAGGAAAGAAAGAAAGGAAAAGAAAAGAAAGGAAAAAGAGAAAGAAAGAAAGAAAGAAAGAAAGAAAGAAAGAAAGAAGAAAAAAGAAAGAGAAGGGAGGAAGGAAAAGAAAAGAAAGAAAAGAAAAGAAAGGAAAGGAAAGGAAAAGAAAGAAAGAAAGAAAGAAAGAAAGAAAGAAAGAAAGAAAGAAAGAAAGAAAAGGAAAGGAAGAAAAGAAAAGAAAAGAAAAGAAAAGAAAAGAAAAGAAAAAGAGAAGGGAGGGAGGAAGGAAGGAGAAAGAAAGAAAGAAAGAAAGAAAGAAAGAAAGAAAGAAAGAAAGAAAGAAAAACTTAAAAACATAAAAGATAAAAAATAAGTAAAATGCAACTGCAGTAAGTAAAAAGTGAAGGCATGTGTGCTGTGATGACTTGCTACAGGAGGGTTTGACCTAGCCAAGGCCATCAGAGACACATACCCTGAGAAAATGAGGCTTTAGGTGAGAGACCAAGAATGGCAAAATCAAAGTGGGCAGCATGTGCCAAGGCTCTGTGGCACATGGCAGCAGGAAGTCTGAGGCCTGAAGGAAGCCAGTGTGGCTGGGATGCAGAATAAGGACAGCATGAGTATGATGAGGCATTAGAAGTGAATGAGGGACAGAACATTCAGGTCTTCATAACCTCAATAAAGCGCTTTGACCATGCCTTAAGAAAAATGAGAAGACGTTAAACTAGGGGCAATGGAGTGGGTTTGTGGGAGGGATGTGTATGACATGATAAGGTTTGTGTTTCAAGCTGACTGCAGTGTGGAGAAAGGACCAGAATGGAGGAGACATGGGACATTCACTGAGAGCAGTCTGATAGGAGACAGGTGCAAGATTAGGGATTTGGAGGGCACGGACAGATTTGAGAGCTATTTAGGAGATAAAATTGGCAGGACTTAGCTGAGACATGCTGGGTAGGTCTGAGCACTTTGGGTGGAGAGGGAAAATTAGTAACTGGAGCATGGAACATGCCAAGCTCTGGTCCCAGCAGAGGCGCCAGAGTAGACTAAGAGTCCAGGAAGAAATGAATTCCTTTCCTGTTTTTAGAGCAAGATTGGCCTCGAAAAGATTTTATAATGACTGAATTTTGCCTTTGCTTCTTACACTGCCCAGCCACTCTGCATTCAGATGGTACACGCTCCCATTTCTCATGGGCTCTAGATTCTAGAATTAGAAAGAAACAGATGGCCCAGCGTAACACCTATTCAGCTGAGGTTCAAAGGTGAAAATACTGCCCAAGATTTTTAATGTTCTTGTTTGGAATAAACAATAAATTTATTCCCCCAAAATGTGTCCTATTGAACACCAGTCCCACGAGAGGCTCTCCAAATGTGTGGTAAAATAAACCTGCATACTGTGATCCCTTTTGGGTATTCTCAATGCTCATTAGCATTGTTGTAAACATTCAGTATTAAACATTCAGAGAAGTACTGCAGCAAAGAAACTTCTATATCTATGTTACCTGAAGTGAACTTTCTTACCTAACACTTGCTAAGGTGCACACCTCAAGAAACCCATCTTCAGATCTATATTATTATTTCTATACTCCAACTACATATGACTGGAGAAACTTCTCCAGGCCTTTTTGGTGTTCTTTCTTGATTCTTGGTCTCCAGGGTTCTCAAGCTGCCCTATGGCTGCTACTTTAGGATCCTACCCAGAGCTGTCTCATCCCCTCAAAATGCTCCATGCTGCCCAGTCACCCATTCGCTCTTCAGTTGCTTTCAAATCTGAAGTCCATTTCCTCAGTACAACTAATACCAGCTATAACAGGAGGAAAGTATTTGCATAAACTAATTCACACTAACATATGAATGACTAATAGCTTGCAACATCCTCCCCACAAAAGACACACCTTATCCCAAACAGTCCCCAATCATGGTGATCATTAGTGAACCCAACACATTTAGGGCACAGCAGGGGAAGAGAGGAGCCACCATATAAAGCAGACCAGCCCTGGTACTTAATTGCCTCTAAATGATTTCTCTGCTCCAAAAATCTCCGCTTCATCTGCTCTTGAAATCATATGATCTATAAAATTCCAAGTTTTCCCATTATTTAGTCCCTCGTTACCCCAGGAATGCCCAAATGTGTGAATAGCACAGAAAAAGAAAAATGTTCATATCCCTCAAGTCTCATTGTCTTGTGATGAGGAAGGCCACAGGGAACAGGGCCCGTGGTGCAAGATTGTTAGGAAGCAGGTATTTGTAAACACATCTTTTTGTGACATGCATACTTTTAGGAAGTCCTTGAAACACTATGGAAAGATAAAAATGATATTTATGAAGTAGTTATGTGATAATACAAAGGGTGATATCATCTTATCCAGAGTCTCTTTTTATCTGGGATGAGGCTTCACCTTTTACTAGTGTTTGGCTGTGTGTATCAGCTTGCATTGATTACGTGCGCCTCTGAGGTCCTTAACACATTCCTGCATCTTTTCACTTTTCTCAGCTTTTTTTTTCATTCCTCATGCCTGTCATGAATGCTACCCAGCTCAATCAGCTCATGCAGGTTTTGGGGTCTTCCTTTTGATCCAGCTGGGTTAGAACAGTACAGGGTATTGACAGAGCTCATGCTGTACCCTCCGCTACAAAGGACTTCTTGGACATTCTCTTGAAATTGGCTGGGGTAGGGGTGGGGGGTTTGGGGGTGTCAGGACACAGGCCCACAGCCCTCCGAAGCACCTGCAGGGCCCACCTCTCATGGTAAACTAATGGCCTCTCTTCTGGGAAATGACTTTCTCCGATTTCTTTCCGTCAGGAACTCTGGGACCCCTATTGTTTGTAGTAAAAACACTTCCCTCTCTGTGTTGTTGGACGATATTCCTGTCTTTCACTCTTCACAGCTACTTTTGTTCCTACAAGCTTTCTGACTTTTCAACACCCCCCTCCCAATTCTTCCACTCCAGTCTTTGATGCTCTTGGCCATAGTGTTAGTTGCCTCCAAAATTTCCCTCAGGGGCTGCAATCAACCCCCACTCTGTCTTCTTGCTGTTTCTCTGTCATTCTCTCTCTCTCTCTCTCTCTCTCTCTCTCTCTCTCACACACACACACACACACACACACACATAGATACACACACCCATGGCCAAGTCTCAGACCCCACTTTAGGAAACACTCCTAGAAATATTGCTTAGTATCTGGTATAATTTAAGCAGAACAACAAAATCTAAAGCCTGATAGTGTTCCTGGAAACAGAAGATCCTATTATTGCCAACAGTTTGAAATCTTCTAGTGCTCACGTTTTTCAAGCCGCTTTGCCAAACAGCTAAAAATGATACAAGTCTGCATTATTTCATGTCAGATTTTCAAAATTCTTTATGAGAGGGGTTGCCTCTGGCCCATGTCCAAACGGATGGGAAAATGCCAGCAAAATGTAGTGAAAAATATCTGTATAGCTTAGATATTGAAGGGGAGACCAGGTTAATGAATTCCAGGTATAAATCATCCACACTAGCAATTTTATTGCTCTTCCCCATGAACAACACTGCCTTAAGCTTCTCTGGGATTGGCCTAAACAGAACATACAGAGAGCTTCAGTAGCAGGTTAGAGATGCAATGAGAAGAGCTGGAGTTTTTCTACGAGGTGAGTGGTGCTGGCATTTGGTGCAGTATTAATATGGGTAATTACAAAATACAGCCTGAGGGGAAAGGACCCGTCCCAAAATAAGTGCCATTCTAAAAATGAAAGCCTCAAAGACCTTCCGAGTTCTGATTCTTTGCTCTCATCCTATTGTCTCCAGAAATATAATAGTGTGTCTTTTAGTTTTCCACTCATGATTGGTTCAAGCTTGAAGATGTGACTTCTGTTTCCATTTGATTGGCCTTGTTGGAAATTATGCATACAGGGACAGCCATGGGAGTAAGGAACAGGGGATTCCATGGCCCCTTTTGAGAGAGGAGAGTTGGTTTGGAAGCTTGGCAGGGAGGGCCCAAGGAAGGGTAGATTTGAGTAAGAGAGGTTTGGTCCACTTATCCCCCCAATGCCTGGCATGACCCCCATTCCCAACAGATTAGAAGGGGAGCATATACTGGACGGGACTGAGAAATAAAGTACCCCCACTTCCTTCTAGGCCTTTGCCATCCTATATTCCTGGCATCAAAGCCCATAAGCAATTTTCCCACCCTTACTCAAAATTGATTTTCTTGTTCATTCATTCATACAACCACAGGGCCTAGGCAACAGGTGGAATATTGTGGAGAACAAAGCCCTAAGGGAATCAATATAAAGGTAATTCTTTTTTTAAAAAAAGATTTTATTTGTTTGTAAGAGGAGAGAGAGTGTGTGTGCAAGTGGACATGCGAGCAGGGGGAGGGCAGAGGGAGAAGCAGACTCCCTGCTAAGCAGGGAGCCCTATGTGGGGCTTGACCCCAGGACCCTGAGATCATGACCTGAGCTGAAGGCAGATGCTTAACTGACTGAGCCACCCAGATGCCCTAAACTCTTGACCTTCTGGATCTTAGTAACCAAAGTCACGTAAAGGAAATTCCCAAGGCCCTCAATGTGATACATAGGTATGGGTTATCACATGTAACCCACCTAAGAACTACTTTTGATTGGTCTTAAAAATAGTGGTATTTCCTTATAAAGGTAGGAGATGCCTGCATGGCTCAGTTGGTTAAGCATCCAACTCTTGATTTCAGCTCAGGTCATGATCTCGAGGTCATCTGCTTGAGATTCTCTCTCTCTCCCTCTCCCTCTGCCCCTCCCCCTGCTAGTGCTCTCTCTCTAAAATTAATCAATAAATCTTTAATAAAAGGTAGGAATTGGACCAGGTAATTGTTGATCTTTCCAACTCTGCCATGTTCTGATTCTCAGGAGTTTCAAGTTCAGACATAGAACTTTTCAAAGGCTTGGAAACAAAACAGGCAGCTAGAGATGCAGTAAGGACAGGCCTAATAGGCAGGCAAGTCTAGAGCCACAGAGAGGCCACTGGAAAGAGAGGCCTTATCAGCTCCCCCATGACTTCACCTGGTGCAAGATAATGTGACCATGTTTATCCAGGTGTGGTAGCTAATCCCCAGGATGGCCTCAGTGATCCTGCTTCCTGGTAGTCACACCTTGTGTACTCCCCACATTGACTAGGGCTGGCCTAAATAACCAACAGGATGTTGCAGAATTGGTGATCTGTGACTTCCAGGCTAGACCATAAAAGACATGGCGTCTTCTGTATCTCTGCTGACTCGCATGCCTTGAATCCAGCTGCCATATCAACAGGACCCTCAAGGACTCTTGTAGAGAAGTTCGCATGGTGAGGAACTGAGGCTTAATGCCAACAACCAGCATCAATTTGCCAGCCCTGGGAGTGAGCTGTCTCAGAAGTGGATCCTCCAGGCTGAGTCAAGGCTTCGGATAACCGTAGCTTTGACCAACATCTTGACTGTAACTTCATGAGAAACCCTGAGCCAGAACCACCCAGCAAAGCTGCTTCTGATCCACAAAAACTGTATGAGATAATAAATGTTTGCTACTGTGTCAAGCTGCTGAAATTGAGGACAATTTGTTATGCAGCAATAGATAACTAATATACCAGCTATGTTACTAAGTATAAAATCACTGGTGACCACAGGTCAGAAACATGGAGAAAACGTTACACATGCGGACTTGCTCTGAAACCCTGGAAGTAATCATACTGAGTGTTTGATTGCCTTCCACGGAGTCTGGGGGTTCCTTCATCTTCTCAGGATTTAACTGTGCTGAAGACTTAGGGGGTGAGGGGAGAGTGACGGTGCCAATCCACATTAGAGTGTGCAGACAAATACAAAAAACAAATAAAGTAAATAGAGGGTCTGGTTAAACAGTTGAGGAAGGGGTGGTACATTCGACTTTTTTTCTTTTAAGATTTATTTATTTGAGAGAGAAAGAGCATGAGTGGGAGGGACAGAGGGAGAGGTGGAGGGAAAGAGAATATCAAGCAGACTTTGTACTGAATGTGGAGACTGACAAGGGGCTCGATCCCAGGACCCTGAGCTGAAATCAAGAGTCGGGTGCTTAACTGACTGAGCCACCCAGGCGCCCCTGCATTCAACTTTTTATCCATGATTAAGGTCAGGGTACATTTTCTCAACCAGTTCTTTAAGTAATGCCCTAGGAACATGGAAGAGGAGCTGAGCTTCCCCAAAGTCATTCTTGAGCACCATCTCCACCGCACCTTTTGACTACATCAGGTAATTAGCCTTCCAAAAAAATTCTACACAATTATCAACCCAAAACTGTTATCACTCAATTTGACTCCTAAAGTCTTCTGAAATGGTGTTAAAAAAACATTTTAAAATAGTGCCTTACTTCACCTCTTTAGCCAATGCTATTTTGACAGATTTAAAGAGTATTTACAAATATCCTTCTAGGTTACCTGGGTGGCTCAGTCAGTTGAGTGTCTGCCTCTCAATCTCAGCCCAGGCCTTGTTTGGTCTCAGGGTCAGGAATTCAAGCCCCATGTTAAACAAAACAAAACAAAACAAATATCCATTCCAGTGTAATCAAAAGCATGTTGATTTTATCCATGCAGTATTGTTAATTTACTCATTGTGATCAATCTAATTTCTAAAGATTCCATGGGCCCGCCCAGAGGCACTGAATGTAACTGACACTTGCACAAATAGCAGAAAAAAAAAAACTATGACCGTGTTTAGTTTGGTGTTGTCTGGACTTCAAAGTCACCCAGAGTTCTGGCATCAGCCCCACAAGTAATTTTCCCAAACACAGATCAAGGAACTTCCCCCAAAAGATTGAACTTCAAATGGAAAAATAAATATTGAAAATAAGAAGGGGAAAAAATATAGTTCCCACCCCCAAAGAGGATTTATAAAAATCAATGCCAAATATTCAGTGAACACCCAGAAAACCAAAATGTTATGAAAAGATATAGACAAGCGTATAAGTCTCATTGAAAGATATGGGATCCTGATAAGTCCTCTTTGCACAACTACTTTGCCAATATTTCTTGTGATTTTATTAGTCTGCATCTAAAACATGTGAAAATTGGGAGTGAGATGTAGGCATAAATATTTTTGCTCAACCTTCTGGTTCTTTGGTGCTTGGTTGTGACCTGACAGATCAGAATGGGCAGTACACAAAGCAAGCTGAATTCCCAGAGAGACACCTAATAGCTGACAAAGCTCCAAGGTTATCTCAGTTGACCAGCAGTTCCTAACACCTGCTAATTGGATCACCTAACACTGGTAAGACCTTTTGTTCCTAGAAAGTAGGGGCTCCCATAGGCATCTGGTAACAACAAACAATCAGAAATGGGGTATACTGGGTGCCTGGTTGGCTCAATCAGCAGAGCATGCAACTCTTGGTCTAGGGGTTGTGAGTTTGAGCCCCACAGGGGTGTAGAGATTACTTAAAAATCAAATCTAAAAAAAAAAAAAAGAAGAAGAAGAAGGAAAAGAAATGGGTTATGCACCCCTGAAACTAGATAATAATGCTTTTGAAGTTAGTAAAAGAGGTTGTACTAACAAAGTAAGGGGCTCAAACTGGATTATTTGCAAGCACAGATGTATTGTTTTCCTGATTATAGTTTAGCTGCCCATCACCCCGTGCCCCACCTTTGTGACTTGGTTAAACAGGGACACTGTGGTTGCATGCTATTATAAATGGATACCATTGGTGTGGGGAAGGGAATACAGAAATGACTCACAAATTCCCTGAGGGTAAACTATTTCTTAGTCAAAATGGCTCTAGTCCAAATTGGATCATTGATCAACTCCTTGATTCTTCCAGGTGTAAACCCAGCTATTTGCCTGTGGGCAAAGCTAAAGTTAGAATCCTAATCACTTTCATGTATTTATAATATTCTACAATTCAATCTGTTGAAAGTCAGTTTTTTTGCTAGGCTGCCCTGACTGTATTTTGCCTTTTCTCCTCTGTGGTACCTAGACTTCAAACAAACGTGACAGCGATGTGCAATAGGGATAGTCCCCAGAGTGTGCCTCTTCCTAAAGCACAGCATGCAGGTGGACTGTAGGTCCTGTGAACACCCAGAAACCCTGCAAAAATGACTGATATCAAAGTGGAGAGATCTCCAATAATAAGAGTCTGAGATATTTATGGAAAATTCACTCCCAGGGAAGAAATGATGTCAATGTCTTTCCTAAATACCGGTGTAGATGGAGGAATAGGAAAAGCGGGGATGAAGGAGTAGACACTGTCTCTGGGTGCCTGAAAGACAAAGGGGGAGCCCCCAGGGAGGATTGCAGGATATTAGAAAAGAATGAGTGAAGGGCAGCCCAGACAGATTTCATGTTGCTTCACATTTTGCCAAGGGCAAAATGGAATCTGAATGCAGCAGCCTCCAGAGGACATGACAATCTGTAACCCATGTTCAAGGCTCTTCTGTGTTTTCTCCTGGTTGGATGGATGACATCAATAACAAGTCATCTTCAATTACGTCAGGAGTTTCAGGGACATGGAGAGATATCAGCAGAATGTAGAAGAGACTAAGAGGTAATGCTCCTTGGGATCCATTCCCAGTTCTATCACTGACTCATAGGGAGACTTTATTATTCCCATTGTTATTAGGGTTATTTTTATTGAAGATTGATACAATACTTAAGATTTGGAAGTCAACCCAGGACCTCTCCTTGCTTAATATCTAAATTAAATGTAAAACTTTCTTTGGGATACCATTAAAGTGAAAGGCAGATGTGGTTACAAAATCTAAGAGGAGTGGAGTTGGAAACATTGATACATTTTCCTCTTTTGAAAAAATTTCTTTAAATGTTATGGAGATGAAATTCATGTCACATAAAATTAACCATTGAAAGTGAACAATTCACTAACATTTCATACATTCACAATGCTATCCAAGTATCACCTGTGTCTTGTTCCAACACATTTCTAAGCCCCCAGAGTCAAGCCCCCTCAACCAGTTAGCATTCTCCTCCAGTCCCCAGCAGCCACCAATCTTTCTCGGTCTCCATGGACTTATCTATTCCAGACATTCTGTATAAATGGCATTATAAAATACTTGACCTTTTGTGTCTGTTTTTTTTTTCACCTAGTTTGAGGTTTTTGAGGTTCATCCGCGTTGTAGCAGACATCAGTATTCCATTCCATTTTATGGCTAAGTAACATTCCATCGTATGTAGAGACCACATTTTGTTTATCCATTCATCTGATGGTGGACATTTGGGCTGTTTCCACCTTTGGGCTACTGTGCCTCTCCCCTTTTTAAGTTCTAGCCTTCACTCCCAGCCCTCCCCACCTCACTCCACACACTCTCCTTCCTTTCCCGATTGTGTATCCTTTCCTTCGGAAGACACACATTATTGCGAGCTTATCTCCAGCGGCTTTCTGGAGAGCTAAGAGCAGAAGAGAGGGTTGTGGGGCCGAAAATAAGGAAGAAGAGGAGCTTGGGAAAGAAAAACAAAGAGAAGGGATGGATTAGAACAACCGGCAGACATACCCAGCTGAATAGGAAGCACAGGAAAGATTGAGAAAAGAGATTTTTCGTCAGTGGTCTATCTCTGTCTAGAGGGCTCAGTAGAAGTTTCCTCAAGGAGATTTAGAAGTCTGGTTCAAAGTTCACTAATGTTTTTTTCTCCTGTTGTCCTCAGAAGAGCTTTATCTAAAAGTCTGGTGTTTTAAACAGATATCAGGAGGGTTCCCACCTCCCCAACCCCCACCCCTGCCAAGGTTTCTCTAAGTATTATTTAGTGTAGGTATGTTCATAAAAGAATATCAGTTTACATCCATTTAAATCCTAAGACGGTCTTTTGAAAAGAGAACTGAACATCAGAAAAGGATTTCAGTAATAACTAATTGAAGGAAATACTGGTTTCTATTTTCCTTGAGGATTTCCCGTTAAAGGAACCATTTAGTTAGTGTTAGACTAATGACTAGATATTCTTGCCACTGAGATGATGGCTCTAATTCATCTTTTATAAAAAAGAGAAGGGGGAGAAACAACTTTAGAATAAGCCAAACCAAAGAATCAGCTCATAAAAAAAGAGGTCCATCTGTGAATGTGACCCTGCTTTCTTTTTAAATTTGTACTGAAAGAGATGAGAAGGGAAAGAAGTACATGTTTTTCTTCATTTTTACTATCATGTGTATTACTGAATCCAGTCCTATTTCTCCAAACTGTTTAAAATATTTGTAGAAATACTGTTTTGGTGGTATAATAATTTCCTATATGAGTAAGCAACTCAGTGTGTCAGCCTGTGTGGAAAAGAAGATTTTAAGTATAACACTTTCTGAAGCCTGTAATTCTTTCCTCTTGTCAAACTTCTTCTTTTTCTTCTTCTTCTTTTTTCCTTTAACGTTATGAGTGCTTTGAAAGCAAGCAGTGGGTGCAGACGGTCACCAAGCAGAGGAGGTCACCAGAAATAGCCAAGTTTAAATAAGAGCACCCATTTGGTGGAGCAAAGCCCATAATACAAGTCAGAAATAAAACCAGACAGAAGAATCAGGTGTTAACTACGGTTTAATACCCTGGAACACTATTCCAGTCCCGGACAGTGTTTTTCTTCTCTATTGTCAGAGAGCATTGTATGTATAATTTCCATAAAATTTAAAAATTACCTCTGGCACATGTCCAAGTGAGAAGCCCAAATTCTCTACTGCTGATCAGAAAACAGATACAGCAGCAATCTTTGAGACTAAAAATGATACAGTAGCAATCTTTGCTTTAAAAAGATATAGTAACAATCTTTGCTAAAAAGATACAGTAGCAGTTTTGGGTGCTAAAGAAATAAGCGTTAGGGGTGCCTGGCTGGCTCAGCTGATAGGGCATGGTACTCTTGATCTCAGGGTTGTAAATTCAAGCCTCACTTTGGTTGTAGAGATTACTAAAAAATAAAATCTTTAAAAAAAATTAAAAAGAAAAATAAAATAAAAAGATACAGTAGCAATCTTTGATGCGTTGACTGGTAACTCTGTAACTCAACAACCTGACATCAAAATCCTCTCAAATCTCTCCACATCCAGTGGCAAGGAAGCAAGTGATAGAAGGATTCCATTTGGACAGTATTATGTTTTTTCATGGGACAGAACATGGGTCATAGACAGCAGAATCTATTGCTTCTTAAGCCTAAAATCAACATTTAAGTTCCAAGGAGATGAAATATAAAGAGGTCATTTAAAAAAGACATCAAAACCATAGCTAAAATGGCTGATGGCCACAAGGAAATTCAAATCAAAACCACACTGAGATACCACCTTACACCAGTTAGAATGGCAAAAATAGACAAGGCAAGAAACAACAATTGTTGGAGAGGATGTGGAGAAAGGGGATCCCTCCTACATTGTTGGTGGGAATGCAAGTTGGTACAGCCACTCTGGAAAACAGTGTGGAGGTCCCTTAAAAAGTTAAAAATTGAGCTACCCTATGACCCAGCCATTGCACTACTGGGTATTTACCCCAAAGATACAGACGTAGTGAAGAGAAGGGCCATATGCACCCCAATGTTCATAGCAGCAATGTCCACAATAGCTAAATTGTGGAAGGAGCCGAGATGCCCTTCAACAGATGACTGGATTAAGAAGTTGTGGTCCATATATACAATGGAATATTACTCAGCTATCAGAAAGAACAAGTTCTCAACATTTGCTACAACATGGACAGCACTGGAGGAGATAATGCTAAGTGAAATAAGTCAAGCAGAGAAAGACAACTATCATATGATTTCTCTCATCTATGGAACATAAGAACTAGGATGATCGGTAGGGGAAGAAAGGGATAAAGAAAGGGGGGGTAATCAGAAGGGGGAATGAAACATGAGAGACTATGGACTATGAGAAACAAACTGAGGACTTCAGAGGGGAGGGGGGTGGGGGAATGGGATAGACCGGTGATGGGTAGTAAGGAGGGCACGTATTGCATGGTGCACTGGGTGTTATACACAACTAATGAATCATCGAGCCTTACATCGGAAACCGGGGATGTACTGTATGGTGACTAACATAATATAATAAAAAATCATTTAAAAAAAAAATGGCTGATGGCCAGCAAGATCTGATACAGTAACTTGCAGAATGTGGTCCCCAGACCAGCCACACCAGCAGGAGAGTCACCGGGGAACCTGTTAAAAATGCAAATTCTTATAAATAAGTCATGGGGATATAATGTACAGTAAGGTGACTATGGTTAATAATACTCTATTGCATATTTGAAAGTTGCTAAGATAGATTTTATAAGTTCTCATCATGGGGCACCTGGGTGGCTCAGTCAGTTAAGCATCTGCCTTTGGCTCAGGTCATGATCCTAGGGTCCTGGGATACAGCTCCACATCATCGGGTTCCCTGCTCAGTGGGGAGCATGCTTCTCTCTCTCCCACTGCCCCTATCCCCCTACCTCAACTCATGTCTCTTTCTTGCTCTGCTCTCTTTCTCTAATAAAATAAATGAAATCTTAAAAAAAAAAAAGTTCTCATCACGTGAAAAGTAACTAGGTAAGTTAAGGGACGTTAACTAGGGTTACTGTGGCAATCATTTCACACTGTATACAAATATCGATTCATTATGTTGTGCTCCTGATACTAATAGAATGTTATATGTCAATTACACCTCAATGTAAAAAATTTAGAGGTTAAAAGTAAAAAAAATAAAAATAAAAAAATTTTTAAAAGGCAAAGTCTCAGCCCCCCGTCCCAACTGACTGAATCAGAAATTCTAGGGGTGGGGCCCAGTCAATACTGTGTTGTAGCGGGGTGCCTGGGTGGCTCAGTTGTTGGGCATCTGCCTTTGGCTCAAGGCGTGATCCCAGGGTCCTGGGATCGAGTCCCACATCAGGCTCCTCCGCTGGGCGCCTGCTTCTTCCTTTCCCACTCCCTCTGCCTGTGTTCCCTCTCTCACTGGCTGTCTCTGTCAAATAAATAAATAAAATCTTAAAAAAAAATACTGTGCTGTAGCAAGCCTTTCAGGTGATTCTGACCCATGCTAAATTAGTTTGAGAACTACTTGTGTAAAATTGAGTGGACTGCTCTTGATTTGATACCTGGGTTCTTAAAGCAATGATTTGTGCACTTATTCAGCTGAAGGATGCTCTTTTCATCAGGAGTATTTGAGCATTAAAAGTGGGCCTATAGAATCTACCAAAATAATCAGTTGTGTTGACTTTTTGTTATCCCAGACTAAGAGTGTTTTCATAAGGATTTCTGGAAGCACAAAAGTAATCTACACATTATGAGAAAGAAAGAAGCCAAATGATTTAATGGAGCTAGAAAGGGCTTTTCCGGTAGGACACCTGCCACTGGAGGCGTGACCTATGGCATTTGCATATTAATGATGACCATTTTGTCTCTGGCCAAGAAGTTGTGGGAAAAGAGAGAAGTTCAGAGGGAAATACCCTGGGCCAGAGACAGGGCTTATTGTTCCTAGTGGGGAAGCTTCTATAGCAGTACTTCAGTTTGGCTTTTGTTTGATGTACTGATTTTTTTAAGATTTATTCATTTATTTGAGAGAGGGAGAGAGAGCATGAGTGGGAGATGGAGGGGCTCTATCTTGCAATTCCAAGGTCATGACCCTGAGATCATGACCCGAGTGGAAACCAAGAGTCAGATGCTCAACCAATTGCACCACCCAGGTGCTCCTTGATATATTGATGTTTAAATATTTTTATAAGTAACATTTTGAAGGAATTTAGGAAAATCTTAAAAGTAAAACAAAGCAAGTAACTTTTTAATAATCTCACTACCCAGATATAACAACTGATCAAACGTTTATGGGTTTCTTTACAGTCTTCTTCCTACGGGCCTTTATAAGATTTAGAACACTTTTTAAAAATTAATAACACATTTTTCCATCTTTATTGAGATATCATTGACATATGACATTGTTCAGGTTTAAGGTATGCAACGAGATAATTTAATACACATGCATATTGTGAAATTTTTACAATAAGTTAGCTAACACATGCATCACTTTGCATAGTTGGCTGTTAGCATAGGTCACTTCCCTGGAAGTGATCACGAGCTGTGCTCATCCTGAACTTTACTAATTATTCCCAAATTGCTCTCAAAGGTACTTGTAACAATTTATGTTCCTACCACAAACACAGGAGTGTCCCTATTGTTTCACACTTTCACCACAGTACTTGGCGTGGTCAAATTTTTTAGATTTTGCCTTTATGATATATGTGATGTCACATGTTGCATGCATTTTCATTTGCTGGTAGCAGGTTGGGGAAAGCATGTTTTCTTTTCTTTTTTAAAGATTTCTTTATTTTAGAGAGAGAAAGAGAGAGAGTGCACGCATGTGCGTGAGCAGGAGGGGCACAGGGAGAAGGAGAGAGAATCTAAAGCGACTCCGTGCTAAGCACAGACCCTGACGCGGGGCTTGATCTCACAACCCTGAGATCATTACCTGAGCAGAAACCAAGAGTCAGACCCTTAACTGACTGAGCCACTCAGGGGCCCCAACAAACATTTTTAGTTTTAACGTTGTAAATCTCATTAATCTTTTAAGTTTGTGCTTTCTGTGTCTACTAAGAAATTTTCTTCTGTGTTGATATCATAAAGAGTCTCCTATGTTTTCTTCTGGAAAATTTTGTTTTCAAATGAATGGTATTAATCCTCCTAGAATTTATTTTTCTGAATGGTGTAGATGGGTATCTAATTTTTATATACAAGGACATTTATCACCTTTCCAGATATGCACAAGTCTGTTCTGGGGCACAGGTGCACTTGCTCTCTCTGTCCTAAGATTTTTATCAGGTTAAAAAATTTTCCTAATTTGCTATGAGTTTTTACCATGAATGGATGTTTTGTCAAATATCATTTCTGCATCTGTAGATGATCATATGCTTTTTCTCCTTTATTTTGTTAATGGGCAAATTACACTGCTAGGGTTTTTTTTTTAAAGATTTTTTTTTGTTTGTCATTTATTTGAGAGAGAGTGTGTACATGAGGGGGGGAAGGGGTATAGGGAAAGGGAGAAGCAGGCTCCCCACTGAGCAGGGAGCCTGGACCCTGGGATCATGACCTGAGCTGAAGGCAGATGCTTAACTGACAGCCACCCAGACGCCCCTACGCTGTTAGTTTTTGTTTGATAAACCAACCTTATGTAATTTAAACCCTTGTGGAGAAAACCTAGTTGGTTATGGTGTGTTACTTTTACATTTTGCTAATTTGATTTTTTAATAATTTATTTATGATGTTTGTATTTATGTTTGAGTGAAACTGGTCTGTAACTTTTCTTTCTCATTATATCTTTGTAAAATTTTGATATTAAGGTTACACTTGCCTCATAAAATACGTTGGAGATTTTTCCCATTTTTTTCTTTAAAAGAGCTTAAGATCATTTATTTTTTCCTTAGTTGTTGGTAGAACTCAAAAGTAAGTCTGACTGACTTAAGTTCCAAGGAGATGAAATATAAAGAGGTCATTTAAAAAAGACATCGAACCATAGCTAAAATGGCTGATGGCCAGCAAGATTCTGGTAAGATTTTAAATTACTGATTTAATTTCCTTAATATTCAGACATATTCAAGTTTTCTGTATCATCTTGCCAGTTTGGGTAGGTTGTATATTTTTAAGAATTTGTCTACTTCATCTAAATTTTCAAACTATAATTGCTCATAGTATTCTTTTATCATTTAGATATTTAACATTTACTTATTAGATCTGTAATCATGACCCTTTTTTCATTCCTAAGATTGGTTATTTTTGTCCTTTCTCTCTCTTTTTTATTTTAATGGATTCATATTACCAGGGGATTTCAATACTATGAGTCTTTTTAAAGGATTAACTCTTGGCTTTATTGATCCCTCCTTTTTTTAAATAGATTTATTTATTTACTTGAGAGAGAGTGGGGGAGAGGGGGAGAGGGAGAGAGAGTCTTAAGGAGACTTTCTGCATGGAGTGCATGCGGGGCTTGATCTCATAACCCTGAGATCATGACCTAAGCCAAACCAAGAGTCGGATACTTAACTGACTGCCCCACACAGGCACCCCTTGATCTCCTTTATTACATATTTGTTTTCTATTTCATTGATTTCTATTGTTATTACTTTTATTTTTATTAATTTGTTTTATACTTTCTTTGGGTTTCTCATTCTTTTCCTAACTTGAGAGGAACAGTTAACTCTTCAATTTCAGCCTTCCTTTTTTTCTCAAGCATGACTTTAATGTTATAAATCTAAGTATTTAGATATTTAGCTACATCTTGCAATTTTTGATGTGTCATATTTTCATTATCATTCTCATTGAAATATTTCTTTGACCTATGGGTTATTTACAAGTGCATTACTTAATTTCTAAGCATATGGGGATTTACTAGTAGTCTTTTGATTTCTAGCCTAATTCCACTATGGTTAGAAAACATACTCTATATGATTCAATCCTTTGACAGCTCTTGAGCCCTGCTTTATGGTCAAATATACGTTAGTTTTTACAAATGTTCCTTCAGGTTTCTCTTTTTTCTTCTTGCTGAATACTTATTTTAATAGTTATTTCACTGAGGGATTACAGGAGGGAAATTACCATAAACTTTTTATGTTAGAAAATTTCTTTATGTAACTCTTAATCTTCTTTATTGAAGTACAGTTAACATACAATATTATATTAGTTTCAGTTGTACAACATAGTGATTCAACATTTATATACATTATGAAATGATCACAGTATGTCTAGTTACCATATGTGGCTGTACAAAGTTATTACAATATTATTGACTCTATTCCCTATCCTGTACTTCACATCCCCATGACTTACTTATTTTATAACTGGAAGTTTGTACCTCTTAATCCTCTTCATTGATTTGCCCATCCCCCTCCTATCCTTCCCCTCTGGCAACTACTGGTTTGTTCTCTGTATTATGAGTCTGTTCCTACTTTGTTTTGTTTGTTCATTTGTTTCATTTTTTAGGTTGTACATTTAAGTGAAATTTTATGGTATTTGTCTCTCTGACTGACTTATTTCACTTAGCATAATACCCTCTATATTGTCACAAGTGGCAAGATCTCATTCTTCTTTATGGCTGAGTAATATTACACACACATACATACACACACACACCCCACATCTTCTTTATCCATTCATCTATTGATGGACACTTAAGTTGCTTCTATATTTGCTTATTGTAAATAATGCTGCAATGAGCATAGACGTGCATATATCTTTTTGAACTAGTGTTTTTGTTCTCTTTAAATAAATTCCCAGAAGTGGAATTGCTGGATCATGTGGAGTTCTATTTTTAATTTTTTAAGGACCCTCCATACCGATTTCCACAGTGGCTACACCAGTTTACATTGCCACCAACAGTGCACAAGGGTTCTCTTTACTCAACATCCTTGTTACTGCTTGTATTTAATAATAGCCATTCTCACTAGTATGAGGTGATATCTTATTGTGGTTTTGATTTGCATTTCCCTGATGTTTAGTGATGTTGAGCCACCTTTTCATATGCTTGCTGGGCATCTGTATGTCTTCTTTGGAAAAATGTCTATCCAGGTCCTCTGCCCATTTTTTAATCAGAGAGAGAGTGTGTGTGTGTGTGTGTGTGTGTGTGTGTGTGTGTGTGTGTGTGTTTTGAGTTGTGTGAGTTCTTTATAAATTTTTGGATATTAACCCTTTATTGTATATATCACTTGCCAGTATCTCTCCCATTCAGCAGGTTGTCTTTTCATTTTGTTGATGATTTCGTTCACTGTGCAAACGCTTTTTAGTTTGAGGTAGTCCCGATAGTTTATTTTTGCTTTTACTCAGACACAGAGCCAAAAAAACCCCAAAAAACAAAACAAATTGTTAAAACCAATGATTTGACTCTCAATCTTGGAAGATGACTTACCTGGCCTAAAATTCCAGGTTGAAGTATTTTTTCTAACACTTCGCTTCTGTTCTATCTTGGCTAGTGAGAAGTCAGCTGTTAGCCGGACAGTCACTTCCTTTAGAACTCCATCTTTTCCCACTGAGAACTTTTAAGATTTATCCTTATTCTTGATCTTTTGTAGTTTCACTAGGTGAAGATATATCATTATCCTCTGGCTTGTGCTTGGAGTGCACTTTGGGTTTTTCTTACTTTCATTCAGAGTCCTAACAATTACTTGCTCCTTGTTCCCCTAGAATAAAGGGTTCTGCAAACTTTTTCTGTAAAAGGCTAGATAGTTAATATTTTAGTCTTTGCTGGCCACATATGGTATTTTATTCTTCTTTCTGTAACACTTTTTTAAAAGTGTAAAAACTATTTTTAGCTCACAAGTAGCACAAAAAACTTGTCAACTCCCACCTGGGAATCCCAGTCATCACTTCCCACTCCACCAGTACACATTACTCCTACTCTTCATCTCCTTCCCAGGTACCCCAGTTTCTCATTCAAGAGCTACACACACACATACCACACGCACACACACACATCTTCCTGCTTAACAGAAGTTAGTTTAAATCACTTGAAATCCAAGCTATCTGCAGAAATGTAATCCTGATGCCCAGAGTTGTGACTCTGAACATGTCCTGCAGGGAGACATGGCTTATTGCAATCCTACACGAATTTTCTTTGGACTTAGACCACAGTAAAACATTTATTTGCATTGTTACCCAGTATCATATACACACTATACACATATCTGAAACAGGAGTTCCATGAAACAATACCTACCCTTATCTCATGCAACGTGCTCTGATATTTTTCTCTTCCATTCTAGTCTGTTCTTATTTTTAAAAGCCTGTCACCATTCACTAAGTTGCTTTTATGACCCACTAATTGGTTGAGGCTTTCGATTTGAAAAACACTGGTCTATAATATTCTTTTTATTTTTTTTAAGATTTTATTTAAAATCTTAAATAAGATTTTATTTAAGGGGGAGGGTCAGAGGGAGAAGAAGAGGGCAAAGCAGACTCCCCGCTGAGCATGGAGCCCAACATGGGGCCTGATCCCAAGACCCTGAGACCATGACCTGAGCTGAAGTCAGATGCTTAACCAAAAGAGCCACCCAGGCACCCCTATAATATTCTTTTTAGAACATTGGGAGTTAAATAGAGTTTTATGGGCTGGCCTGGGACTCTAACCATCATGTATAACATTGTTTCACTGCAAAATGTATTCTTATTTCCTAACAACTGGGTTAGAATCCAATTTGGGGAACTCAATCCATCTGTAAGCAGGGGACTGCCAAGGTCTAATTCAGGAACATTTTTATATTAGGAGTTCATTTAGACCCAAACAAGGAAAAGCTGACAACCTTCTTAAAGTAATTCCAATACACTTGTCTGCTTGGGAATAGAGCTTATCGGGAGGTAGTCAACCTTAGCATTTCTGCAACTTCTTTTCCCTTTGAAAAATGACTTAATTTGAATTTCTGAAGACAGCACAGAAGTGATTCATTTTTCCCATAACACATGGATTGGAAGTTATTTTAATGTGTTTGCTACAAAATGTAATTCTGCAGCTGCCCAAAGGGTTTTTGAAATATACCAGTTTCTGTTCCTACAGTTCCAGCTGTGTCTTAGGCAAGACCTTTTCCATCCTAACTTGTCCTAATGGAAAGAAAGAGTCAGGAAGTCTGGAGGTATGGAGGCTTCTCAAAAGATTAAAAATAGAACTACCATATGATCAAGTAATTTCCACTACAGGGTACTTACCCAAAAGAAATGAAAACACTAATTTGAAAAGATACTTGAACCCCTATGTTTATTGCAGCATTATTTATAATAATCAAGATAACGAAGTAACTCAAGTATCCATCAATAGATGAATGGATAAATAAGATACAATACATATATACAATAGAATATGATTCAGCCATAAAAAAGAATGAAATCTTGCCATTTACAATAGGATGGATGAACCTAGAGGGTATAATGCTAAGTGAAATAAGTTAGTAAGACAAATACCATAAGAGTTCACTCATATGGGGAATTTAAGAAACAAAACAAATGAACAAAGAAAAAAGGAGACAAACAAAAACCCAGACTCTTAAATACAGAGAACAAACTGGTGGTTGCCAGAGGGGGAGGTGGGTGGAGGGATGGGTGAAATAGATAAAGGGGATTAAGAGTACACACTTTGATGAGCACTGAAAAATGTATAGAATTGTTGAATCATTATATTGTACATCTGAAACTAATATAACACTGTATGTTAATTATACTTGAATACAAAAACAAGTAAATAAAAATTGAAAAAAAAAAAAAAAAGTCAGGGGATGCCTGGGTGGCTCAGTCAGTTAAGCATCTGCCTTGGGTCCTGGGATCAAGCCCTGCATCAGGTTTCCTGCTCAGTGGTGAGTTTGCTTTTCCCTCTTCCTCTCCCTCTGCCCCTCTCCCCCCACTTGTGTTCTCTCTCTCTCATCAATCAATCAATCAATCAATCAATCAAATCTTTAAAAATAAAAAAAAGTCAGGCAGTTTGGGAAATCTTTCCCCATGTACCGAATTTAATCAAAGCTACATTTAGGAATTTTCAGAATATTGTTAGGAATTCAAGAGCCTGGCTTTATTTTTAGGGTTTTGCAAGTCTTTTTAGTCTATTTTATATTTTATATAAAAATGTGAACAGTGTCTAATCTAATGAACTCTAACTGTGTGTGCATTATTAGTCACCCTGAGGCTCCTTTTAGAGATATATAAATTAATCACTTTATACAATTATTTCAGAAAATATTGGGGTTTGGAAGTACATGGATGTACTCTACCAATTTTCATCACTTTTAAAATGTGCTCTACCATCATTTACTCTTTTCTATCCCTCAAAAATAAAAGCTAAATATCCCTTCATGATAGTAAACATAAGGCCATATGGCTTCTGTCTGGGGTTATAACACTGAGAGATGCAAAGCGACTGCTTGCCCACAAGCTGGTAGATAATCCAGGAGGCTGTCAGCAAAAGCCAAGTTTTCTCCTCAAGGAGTCCATATGCCTCAATGTCCCCAGACTATATTTACCCTAAGTCTTTTGATCTGAATCACCCTTGTGAGAGAGCAGTGGAGGGTCCCCAACATTACAAAGTGGTATGAAGAAAAGGTTTCGAGTGTCTAAAATCCCTCTCTCATTCCACCATGAGACCCTTCAGCCTTTCAGACTGTCATGAAGTTTCCATCAGCTGAGATGGGAAAAGTACTTATTTCAGTGTCTGGCACGTGGGAAGCTATTCAATAAATGCTAGTTCTCTCCCTCCCTTTTTTGTTCCAGATTCTCCTTTTATTTTTTAATTATTTTATTTTATTTTTTTTAAGATTTTATTTAGTTATTTGACAGAGAGAGCACAAGCAGGGGGAGAGGGAGAGTGAGAAGCAGGCTCCCCACTGACCAAGGAGCCCAATGTGGGGCTCAATCCCAGGACCCTGAGAACATGACCTGAGCCGAAGGCAGACACTTAACCGACTGAGCCACCCAGGCACTCCTCCAGAGTCTCATTTTGAAATAAAATTTCAAAAACTCCATTTGTTGGGGGCTTCCAGTTTAAGCTTTCCCTCCATTGTTCTTCTCCTTTCTGCCATGCTTCCCACTATACTTGAGATACCAACCAAATGGCAGTAAAGGAATAAATCCATAACAGCTAAGAGTATAGGAGAGGGACCACCATGGGTCATTTCAGTGAAGGAAAGACCAGCTCTGACTGACTACAGTCTCACCAGCCTCCAGGATCAGAAAGGGAAGGAAACCAAGTTGGGCACAAAGGAAAGAAGCATCTAGAAAGTCTCCTCTGATTGGTAAAAAATCATGACTTG
The DNA here is from genome assembly GCF_017311325.1 of Ursus maritimus. Classification (NCBI taxonomy): domain Eukaryota; kingdom Metazoa; phylum Chordata; class Mammalia; order Carnivora; family Ursidae; genus Ursus; species Ursus maritimus. The sequence continues at coordinate 13,965,745 of NW_024424230.1, read as the reverse complement.
GGACCCTGCCCCCCAAAAATAATCCTAGAATAGAGTGTAAAAACAGATATTCATTTTCAAACTTTAAGAATCCACTCGGAAGATTTTAATGTACATATAGAACAAAATACAGTATTAACAACCTTGGCTTGAGGACGTAATAGCACATTGGGAGTGGGGGCTCTGGATTTCAATGCCAGCTCTGTCTTCTTGAAATGTCGATGAAGTAAAGACTAGAGGGAGTGGGGTATGGGCATATCTGGAGGAAATGCATTCCAGGCAGTGGGAACAGCAAGGGCAAGGAAACGGAGGCAGAAGTAAACCTGATATGTTTGAGGAGCGGGCATGTCCCTCAGTGGGGGAGAGTAATAAGTTATGAGGTTAGAGAGCGTGCAGTTGCAGCCATTAGAAAAAATGGAATAACAAAATTCAATAAGGATGAGTGAATAAACACTCAAGGCATTGCATATTATTTAAGGATATTCAGGAGGCCACCAGAAAAACTAGAAATGAAAACTACTGAAAGTGGCTGACTCTAGGAAATTGTACTGGGGATGGGAGAGAAGGTAATAGTGCACTTTATATTAAATCTTCCGCACAACAACAACAACAAAAAGCCCATGTGCATATCATTTTACTTTTATAAAAGGGAAATGAAATTAAAAACTCTCCGAGTGGAAAAAAAAATGTATTTGGCTGCAATGAAAGTGATCATAACAGAATTTGCATGATTTATACACCCCTGAAGTAACTCAACAGCAAATATGTCCCAGGTGGACTGTTTACCTTTGAGATTTTGCATATTCCTGAAAAATTTTTTCCATGCTGCTTTGATTTTCTTGGAAAACAGATTATGCAAATTACTTCACACAATTCTGCTGGTATAGCCCCATGGCTGTCACATTTTCAGGCCTGACACTCTTTAGACTCCCCAGTCTTCTAGAAGCTACGGATGCAAGCTGGAGTACAGCTGACCCAGACACCCAAGGAGAAGATGGTAAAGAGATGCAATTTAACAGCAGAATGAGAAGGAAGTTCTCTGAAAGTGTCCTGGGCTCACAGTGCCTGTGGAAGACCAGAAGAAGGAAGCTGCTACATATGGTGAACATTACTGCATTATTGCAAACCCAGCAGTCCTCATGAAATCACTACTGCTTCTAGAGGCTGCTCATCATGTAGGTGTCACTGCCACACTTTTATTGGATGTGCAAAAAGCAGATGAGTTAATATGCTAATAACCAGAAAATTGTTTTGGAGTTAACTCGGAGCCAAGCTAGATTTCTCCCTTTTAATTCAAACCTGAAGATCTAGTTTGCCTAATAGCCAAGGCAATGATACATACAAAATTCAGAATTGTGGCTAAAGATCAGATAGAGATCTTCTATTTTTTTTAAGTTTTATTTATTTAAGTAATCTCTACACCCAATATGGGGCTCAAACGCACGATTCCAAGATCAAGAGTCACAGGCTCCTCTAATTGAGCCGGCCAGGTGCCCCAGGATGGAGATCTTCTAGATGGAGAAGGGGAAGAAGTTTGATGCAATGATGTTGTCAATGTTCTACTTCTTCAATGAGGTGTGAGTTCACCGTTTATACTGTTACTATTATTTTAAAGATTTATTTATTTATTTTCGAGAGAGAGAGTGAGAGAAAGAGCAGGAGGGGCAGAGGGAGAGGGACAGAGAATCCCAAGCAGACTCTGTACTGAGTGTGGAGCCCAACATGGACTCAATCTCATGACCATGAGATCATAACCTGAGCCAAAAGCAAGAGTCAGATGCTCAACTGACTGAGCCACCCAGGTGCCCCTATATTATTGTGTACATGTAGAATACATATCTTCTTTTGTACGTGTCAGATATTAATAATATATTTTAAGGGAAAAAATTATGTAGCCTGAGAAAGTGACATATTGCACTACCCTACAACGTCATTCCATTTCTTAATAACATTAAGGTATAGCTTCTTTTTTTGCCCATCTTTTAAGTTCTTCTACAGACATTTCAGTACTTCATAAAAGACTATGCAGTTTATAGTGGAAGTACAGGGATTTAGAATCAAACCAACTCAAGTTCAATACCTGGGCCCTCTAAAACTCTCAAGTCAAGTTTCTACTGTTGACTTTTTTTTTCAGACGTAAGTTTATTCCATCAACTTCAGCAAATAAAGAATGACTGTGTATCAATTTACATTGGTTCTCTCATCCAGAATACGCTTTCCATTTAAAATATTTGTGATCATGCTTCTGTAGGTCATGGATAGCTTCTAGTGGGAATTAGTACATAGTCTGTTCTTGATGAAGACAACAATGGACAGATGCCGCCCAATCCCTGGATAGTGCTCAATGTGACAAGACCAGCGAGACACATTAAGATATTCCTCCTTTTCTTGAACTGTCAGGTCAACTCTAAAGCAATGAAGTCCGTAATACAAGAGGATATCTGCTAAGGTAAAGTTATATCCTGTAAGGTAGACTTTATCTTCAAGATAGGAATTAAGATCCTTCAACAGAGTGTGGATATCATCTTTACTGAAGTGTCCGTCTACTCGAGTTACCTTGTATTCCAACCACTGCTGAACGATTGCTTTTTCTTCTGCAGTGCTCCCAAGCAAATGTTCTTTGTTGGCCTGCTTGACAAGATGAGCTGCTATAGTAGTCAGTCCTGGTAGACTTGGACCATTGTTTGCTTGAAGAACTGGAATCTGGCGCTCACCATGGGCACTGTGTTTGTTCCCTTTGCTCAGCCCCCAGGGACTTCTCCAGCAGCGTCAGCTCTGTGGCCGTCATCTTCCGGCAGGAACTCTTGGCAGGGGACTCAGCTGTTGACTTTTATTCGTACAGCAACTTCTTCTCCTATTTCACATGGTTATATGCATTGTCTTAATTGTGTCAACATTTATAATCTTTCACAGAAAGGCACTGTCATCCTATAAGCTCTAGTTTGGAGAATGGTATGGATTGTGGTCAGAACTGACCTCATGGAAACAATCATTTCTGACACAAGCAATGCCACAGGACCTCTCCCACGGGCAGCTGCACCCACTCCCATGCTGAATCCTAGATCCTAGAATCTCAGTGTGGGCTGCCTGACCCCTGGACCTCTGCTTGCCCAGCTGGGAGAGGCCGACACAGGTGTAGGCTGGCTGACATTCAAAGACATGACTTGAAAGTTTAGAAGATCATCAGTGTAAGAAGTCTCATTAAGCCTATATAATAACTTGTACTAAGAGGTGTATCATGGAATAGAACACTCATTAAAATTCAGGTAGCTACAGCCTTTGTAGCCTGACTCCAAAGATGGACATCAACAATTCCTTCTATTCCTGCGCATATCTGTCACTCCTCCATCAACAAGTGGAGTCTGTTTCCTCCTCCTGAACGTGAGCCAGCTCTGCAATTTGCCTTAACAGGGCAGAAGGGAGCTAGTGATAGCTCTCGGCCTAATCCAGAAGATGTCTGGTAGCTTCCACTTCCATTCTTTTCCACATAAAAAGGCCCAGCTACTCTGGTGAAGAGGCCACATGGAGGAAGAAACCAAGAGAGATGTGAGGGGGGTGGGGATCTGGAGTAGGGAGGTGGGGGTGGTCAGTTCCCAGCCGTTCCAGCCATCCCAGCTAAGGCAAGTAAATCTGTCTTTGTTTCCTAGGGCTGCTGTAACTAGGTGGCTTAAAACAATAGAAAATTTATTCACTTACATTTCTGGAGGCTACAAGTCCAAAATCAAGGTGTGTCAGCAGGGCTGGCTCCTTCTGGAGGTTCTGAGGGAGAATGTGTCCCTTGCATCTGCCAGCTTCTGATGGTTGCCAACAATCCTCGGGGTTCCTTGGCTTACAGTGACATCACTCTAATATCTGTCTCTTGTTATGTGGCATTCTCCCTCTTCTCTTCTTAGAAGGACAATGCTCATATTGAATTAGGGCCCATTCTACTCCAGCATGATCTCATCTTAGCTAATTACATCTGCAAAGACCCTTTTCCAAATAACATCACATTCTGAGGTTCTGGGTAAACACGAAATTTTGGGAGATAACTTTTCCCCTTAGTACAGAAACCATCTTGAACATCCCTGCCCCATTCAAGCCTCCAGGCCACCACAGCTGCATGAGAGACTCCAAGAGAGATGACTAGAACCACCACCCCAATGACTTCTTCTTTTGCCTGCCCAAATCACAAAATCAGAAGCAAATGAACGACTGTTGTTATAAGCCACTAAATTTGGTGATAGTTTGTAACGGAGATAACCAAACTGGTCCTTTTGAAATATTAGAGAGGTGATTTGACCAATCATAGACACGATTACTAATAAAATGCTGTTAATATCTGAATAGAATTACTAGTAAAAGGATGAGAACACTGGGGTTTTTGCAAAAAGCTGTTGTAAATTTCATGAGATGCCTTAAGTAGGATTTCATGCCATTGTTTTTCTTCACCCAAGGGTTTCTCAGAGGTGCTTTCCTGTTTAAAATGAGAAGGGGAAAAATGGGATGGGGGTGTTCTATGCCTCAAAGTGACTGTAAAATGCTGAGTAACATGGAAGGAATGTGACACTCTCTGTACCAGAGAAGAGAGTTTTGTTTCTTGTGAAGGCCAGTGGATTTTACTCTTTTTGACAGCTGCCAGAAGGTAAAAGGAAGGGAATCAATTGTGTTATAGCCTATGTCCTGGTCAGTAAAGATCAGAAGTGAACAGACGTAAGGTGTGAAAAAAAAAAAAATGAAATCTAACTCTGACCAGGTGTTCAATAATTAAACCCTCATCTCACTCTCACAGATGAGAAGTTCAAGTCTCCAATCTTCTGAAAGCCTGGGATCAAACCGGATGAAGGAAGTGATATGCTGCCAATTTTCCATAACATCCTCCCAAAACTATGCAGGATGAAAAACAGCAAATGTTAGTCTCTTGTGACCCTAGAAGCAGCAAGGCCTGAAATAAATCTGTTGAGTAAGAAAATATAATTAATATCAGAGGAAAAACTCTCCAAAAAGGGGATGGATCATGACTATTACTGTCTACTGAGAAAATAGTTGGAAATCTTCATATAAAGACAAGGACATAGTAGACTCAAATTTCAGTCAGAAGGTAGGGGTCTTTTCCACTTACTAACCATGACCATTAATTAGGTAGTTTCCTTGTGCCACTTGCCTAATTTTAGATTCCTCATATGGAAAAGGGGGATAATACCCCACTTTCCTCAAAAGGTCATATGGAAAACATGAAATTGTAAAGGTGAAAGCACTTTAAATACTCCAAAAATACACGACAAAGATTAAGGTTGAGTTATCGCTGATCAGCATATATTTAAGCATATTCATGGACAAAATTTTCTACAGTGCCCATTTCAGATATGGCTGATTAAAAGGAATTGCTAAAGAAACTTGTGGAATAGAGGTGGAGATGGCAGCGATTATCTCATCAAGAGGATATACTATCAACATTATTTCCCACTTTTTATTTTTAGCCCTGTCCACGAATTCCAGGACTTTCCTCTGCAAGACCCTCTCTCCCCTACTCTCAGGTATTTTCAACAATGATCATTTATTTGCAGTAGATGAGCTTCCAGTTAAAGTCCTCCAGGAAAACCACCCCCCGGAAGCTCCACACCAGATTCAGCTGTCACCTCCTATTTACCGTCAAGTTAAACGCAGACCATTGCCAAGACAAAGCTGGTGTCTGGAGCATATGCTTTCTCCTTAGGGTTTTGATTACCAGCCAGTTTGGCATCTAGGACATGATGAGAAGAGAGAAGACTGAATTTATTGTTCTACACCACCATGCAGTCTTTCTGATGTAGGAAAGATGTTGGGGTCCGGAGCTGACAGCCAAGAAAGAATTCTTGACATGTCTCTGGTGCAAAAAGGTGGTTTTATTAAAGCATAGGGATAGAACCCTTGGGCAGAAAGAGCTGCACTGGGGTTGTGAGGAGTGGCTCATTATTTACTTTCAAGTTGGGAGGGGGTTAGGAATTGCAGAAGTCTCTAAGAAATTTTGGAAGCAAGGTTTCCAGGACTTTCAGGGGCTAGCTATTGTTAGGAAAAGGTCATTTATTACTGTCTACTAAAACCTTTATCATGAGACCCTTCAGATGTATATTGGGGGTCATATGTTTGGGGGATGATTGCCAATGTATATCTTGGGGGGTAGAGATAAAAGAAGTTTCCAAAAAAAATTTTATGTTACAGTAGACTTACAGGATCCTGGGGGTCAGGCTAAGATTGCCTTTTGCCCTTAGCAAAGTATTAACATCGAGGCAGTTGAGTTCCTAGAGGACTGTCACTCTGTCTGTTTCAAAGACTTGCCAGTGGGCTGTGGGAAGTAAGGAAATTTACCATTTTTTTCCTTTCCTTTGTTTCCCACATCATTTTGACATTTGGATTTCTAAGCAAGTTCTAAAAGAAACTAATTAAGTGTTAAGTCTTGCTAACTGTGCACCAGACAACTTACAAAAAGTATGTCATTCTTATAAATATCTGCTAATACTGATATCATTGTCTCCATTTATAAAAAAGAAAATTGAAGGTCAAAGATATTCAATAACTCACCTAAAGCCATAGAACTAGAAGCAGTAGAGTTGGAACATGCACCTAGGTGGTCTAACTCCAGAATTTAAGCTCTTACTATTACACAATACTTCACTTGGAATCCTCACAACAGAAATACAGAAACGATGGTCAGCTTATGCATTCCTCCCACACTTGTCTTATTGGCAGCTACTGTGCTATAGGTGAGCAAATAAGCTCACCATGTCTATGGCATGTCTATGTTCTTTTGGTGGGAATTTAGTCATCCAGGTTTTACTTCTTGTGGTGATCATGTATAAGAAGAAGTCCCCTTCCTCCTCCTCCCCTTCCCCCCCTTCCCTAATCTTTCCTCTTTTACTCAAAGCACCAGGCAACCCATATTATGGATGACAATGTGTGGGTCCCATGTCTACATATTTTCTTATGTTGCATATTTCATGTAGAGTGGTGTTCCCATCTAGGATGAATTCTCGTCAATACTTCAAAAATCCTAGTGCAGATTAAAGTTACCCGGAATAATAACTTCAGAGACTAAGATATTAAATTTCTTGGCTTCTGGCCAAAAATGCTAACTTTGTATGGAAATTCTGATTAACAGTGTCCCAGGTGGCTCAGTTGGTTAAGCATCTGACTCTTGATTTCAACTCAGGTCATGATCTCAGGGTCGTGACATCGTGCCCCACATTGGACTCTGTGCACAGTGGGGAGTCGACTCGATATTATCTCGCTTCCTCTGCCCCTCCCCCCGCATGCTCTCCCTTTCTGCCTCTCTCTAAAAATAAATAAGTAAATCTTAAAAAAAAAAAAAAGAAATTCTGATTACTCAGTAATGTATGGTGTTTGCTATCAAATTGAGAAGTATCTTTTGATAAATGCAAATTCATTTATTATGACAAAATCATTTTGAAAACAACACTGGACAGGGGAAGAGATACGCAATAAAACTACGCCTTGGTAATAGAAAGTTTAGGAACCAATTGACCTGTGGTAGTCTTTATTCTAGCACTTTTTTCTTATTGAAATCCATCTCATATGCTTCTTCCTCCATGAAGTCTCCCTCTACGTTATCTAGAGAAGTAACCCCTCCTTGCTTTTTGATCCCATGACACAGTGTATATGCTGTACTCATAGCAACTTATTTCTGTATTTGCTTGGTTGTAAGAGGATATCAAATATAATCTGCATCATTATCCTACATACCACAAAGAATGAAAAAAACACTATTAACTAAACTATGATACACCATCTTTTTTCAACATGTGAAAAAGTACCAGAAAAAAAGTGTGTTACAGAATTAATGAGATACAATATCATGAATAATTTGCATTTCATTTCCTTTACTAGATCATTAAGAGGGAGTTACTATGTCTTGTTCATTTCTATTTCCCCAGGACCTTACACCATGCCTTACATGTGGTATATTTTCAATGGGTGTTATATTGAATTGTTAGCTTAGAATTATCCTAAAAGACTCCCAAAGATGGGTGACATACTAAGGCTTTTAGTGAAATTTCATGCCCTGTTCCTTCCTTTCTCATATACTTGTAGATAAGTCTAGTTTATAAATTAGACAATAAACAAGAAAGCATATGATCCTAAGAGAATTCCTCACCTACATATTGCACTAAAACATTATTTGTTAGATTTCTATTGAGCCTTTTATTCAGATAATTTGGAGTATTATACAGAAAATTTCATATTTGCAACTCTTGAACAATTTACTTTCAAAAATTGGACCAAGAAAGGAAAAACATAGAGAAGCACAGGGAGACAAGGAAAAATCCATTCAAAACTGAAATCTCTGTCTTTTTCCCTAGAAAATACCATAGTCTTAGTGAACCAATGGATATTTAATTAGCTGGATAGGTGGAAGGCTGATGGATAATATGTCAGTCAATTATTACTACAATAAACCTACATTAAAAACTACATCAAAACCTCGGTGCTGCATAATAATACATATTTATTTCCTTCACATGGCTTGTCTGGGTGTTCTGCTGACCTGGGATGGACTTACCCACATAGCTGCAGGTCAACTGGGAGCCAACTCGTGTAGGCTTGGCGTCGTAGCTGGGGTAACTGGACTGGAGTAGTTCTGCTCCACATGCCCCTCATCTTTATCATGCGACCAGGGACATGTTCTTCTCATGGCAACTGGCAGACCACACAAACACAAGCAGAAGCATATTAAGCTTCTTTAGACCTAGGCTCAGAACTGCACACTTCACTTTTACCATACTCTATGGGCCAAAGCAAGTAATATATCCAAGCTAAGGTCAAGAGGCAGAGAAATATACCCCCCTCTTTAGAAAGGGGCTTGCAAATTCACATGTCAAAAGGCTTAGTTACAGGAAGGGGTGAAGAATTGGGGTCAATGATGCAATTTTACCATGTGTAGTAATAATGGCATCCTACACATAAACACTGAGTTTACAAAGAATAATCACAAGTATTTTCTCATTTAATTTCACAACTAGACCAAAAGGGCAAAGCAGTTATAATTATTCCTACTTTACTAAAGAAAAAAGGGAAACTTGGAGAATTTAAGTAACTTGTCCATGAGATATAATGTTAAATGACTGATATGGAATTAAATCAGAATTATCAGGTATATTAAATAGATATATACTTTTAAGTGGTTCAGATAGAATTCAAACCATGCTACAATGATTCTTTGTGGATTACCACATACCATTCCACTGTAGGCACAGGGTTGGCGTGTTTCAGTAAAGGGCTAGGTCAATTTAGAAGAATAACAACACTGTGCTTTATCTTCAGGAATAATCAACCACACCCGAAGTTTCTAGTAAGTATGCTCTGGCTGGTTTCCACGCTACATTTATAAACAAGAATTGCTGCTTGTTTTCACATAAATTCATTAATTTGTGCAGAGATTGGGCTAAGAGTACAAAGAATAATGAAAATCCAAATTGGGAGAAGCACTGAAATGCAAACAGCATCGCACACTGATAAACTGCTTATGGATTTTCTGTCTTCAGCTGATTGGAAAAAAAAAAAAAACTAGTTTGAGGTGATGAACTGTAACATGTTGGAAGTAATTGGTTTAGTAAGGAAAAGGGTGTTAATTTAGAAATATCAATACTACTACCCTCCTGGTGGATTATATATAGACAGAACGAAATCAGAGCTGCCCAATGATCTGATAGTTTATTGTTTCATTTACCACCATGTATGTCCCACACTTGGCCCTCAGAATAGATGGGCTTTTGCATTTCTTCCAGAAACACAGGTGCCTTGCTACGTACTCACTGCCATTTATATACAGAGAGAAAGCATGAAAGTCAAGGTCACCTAATGAAATAGGGATTGAGAGAGGAAAATAAAAGGCGAACTGAAGTTTTCAGTAACTTTCCAAATAATCCTACCAATAATAGTCAACCTAACCTTCAGAGGAAAACTTCCCTGAATCCCACAGTTAGTTCCACCCAAGTCTAGGACCCCTGTCATTTGAGCTCAGAGCATCCTACCTTGTTCTTTTGTTGCATTATGTAAATTGCAATGATTTATTTACGGGACTATCTTTGTCATGCAAGTAAATTGTCCGTGGTTGCCTCCTAGACTGTAAGCCTTTGGAGGGGAGATCAGTTAAGTTTCTGGTTGTCTTTTTTATCCTAGGACCTAAAACCGTATGTGACACAGAGTAATCACTCATAACATTTGTTAAATGAAAGACTGACTCAGCATAACCAGTTTTTACCACTTCCACCTCCCTACAGCACATTTTCTGTGACCCAAAATGGAGGGGAGTTTGGGGAGGATGTACTCTTGATTAGCTGCCCATCCCCCTTTCCAATGGCTTCTCCTTGAGAGATCAAAATCCTTAACATAGCCCACAAGGCACTGGGTAGTCATGCCCCTCCTTTTTCTGTTTCTTGACTTCTCACTATCAAGTTCCAGGTTCATTTCCCTTCATTGTCCTTCTTTCAGCTCCTTTGAATACACTGCAACCCCACCTGTCCCAGGCAACTGCACAGAGCACTCTTTCTGCCCTGAATTCTGTGCACACCCATGTCCCCTCTTAAATAACGTCTCAGCTGCAAGTCCATCATCACCACAGGGAAGACTTTCCTGACTCCCCAGACTGGCTCAGGCTTCCTATCAGAGTATCATAAGATCCATACTGTTGCTCTCCTTGACAGCACAAACCACATAAACCACAGCTGCTATTTTTTTCATTTGTTTCTGTGACCATTTGATTACTGGCTATGTTCTTCCTGGACTGTAAGCTTCATGAAGGCAGGGACTGTGATGATTTTTGCTTACCATATAATACCCAGGGTTTTTGCTCCACCTCGAATACACACGGCTTAGCACTGTGCCTGGCTTTTGGTCAGAACTCAGTATTTACTGATGAAACAATCAATAAAAGAAACACACACACACACATCCTTTACAACTCTTTTCTCTCTTCCTTAGGGATGAGCACCTAGAGGCAATAAATCTGGTTCTAAAAATAACTTCTGTTGGTATATCAATAAATTTGAATTCAAGTGACCTTGGTTTTAGCCAAGAAACAAGTCCTAATGAGTTATCCATAGCTATCTGCTAATACAGGGCAAGAATTTTAACTCACTACAAGCCACCTCTTTGCAATGTTTCAATTTATAAAAAGGCACAGAAATATCTATCTCCTTAGAGACAGACTTCTTTCAAGGTATCACTTGTTACTATCAAACCAATCATTAATGGGCTTTCCCTTTATAACTCAGACACTTATCACAGTTTATCACTTGTATTTTAAAACTCCTTCTACGCCCACCCTGCCACATATGGTCACAGCTTGTTTGCAAAGAGTGCTGATCATGCTTTCAAACAAAGCTGTTCCCATATGCTGTGATTCATCCCCCCTTTCCTGCCTTCGCTTCATTTGTTTTAGAATTGGAGTTTAATTTTGAAAGGGTTGCTGTGACAGGAAATGACTGGGGAGGAAGAATTAGAAGAGGCGGATGGATAAGAGGAACGGTGCTTATTAAACCCACAGCCAGGATAAAAGACTGTTGGATTGGGAAAACCCCTTAGAGGAATACAAAATTCCCACTTGAGCCTTTCCTTCCAGTTTAAAGTAGGGGAATGGGGAAAACACAGAAAGGGAGAGAAGGCCTTCATTTCCGGAATGCATGATAGTCCCATTATTTACATTACAGCTGAATCCAACATATGAATCAGTTCCTGACCAGAGTGACATTTGGGAAAGTGGAAGCATTACTATCTCCAGGGAATATTAATGAAACCAAGGAATGAGTTGGATGATTGCTGATTACAACTCAGCTCAAGACCTTTTAATGGAGTAAAATGTTTGTAATATAAAACTAACATAGCAGGGTGCCTGGATGGCTTAGTCGATTAAGCATTGCCTTTGGCTCAGGTCATGATCCCAGGGTCCTGGGATTGAGCCCTGGGTTGGGCTCCCTGCTCAGCAGGGAGTCTGCTTCTCCCTCTCCCTCTCTTCTCATGTTCTCTCTCTCTCTCTCTCTCAAATAAATAAATAAAAATTAAAAAAAAAACCTAAGCATTCGTGGATAATTTATTCCTTCAACAAATACTATTCAGCATCTATTATGTACCACAGACCTTTGTAGGCATTGCGGATACAACAATGGAAAAAAAACCCCTGGTAGATACCCCTGCCCTCACAGAGCTTACATTCTAATGAGTGAGGGTGGAGAATTAAACAACTCAGCAAGAATACATATGTCAGAATTTATTATGGATGTGGAGGAAGTAAGAAGGGAAGAGCATTAGGACGTGTGAGTGAGGTTGGATGGCTGGTGTTTTTAAAAGAGTAGTCAGAGAAGGTCTCATCTATCAAGTGAAAAAGTGAGCCCATGGAAGGTGGGGAGATCAATGCAAACAGATGGAAGAGCAAGTGCAAAAGTCCTGAGGCAGCGACACACCTGGTATGCTCAAGGAACATCAAGGAAGCTAACATTACTATGGAGGAATGTAGAAGATAAAGTCAAACAGGTAAAAAGGAGCCAAGTTAGAGCTCTGTAAGCTGATTATGAGAATTTCATATTGTACTCTGTATGAGAAGGGAAACAACTGAAGGGTTTTGAAAAATGAGTGACCTGATCTGAATTACATTTTTAACATTTTTTTTAGATTTTATGTATTTTAGAGAGAGTGAGTGAGCGAGCAGGGGACAGGCAGAAAGAGAGGGAAAGAGAGGATCTCAAGCAGACTCCATGCTGAGCACAGAGCGTGATGCAGGCCTCAATCCCACGATCCTGAGATCATGACCTGAGCTGAAACCAAGTCAGATGCTCAACCAACTGAGCCACCCAGGCACCTCCTGAATTACATTTTTAAAGGTATATTCTAGCTGTTGTGTTGAGACCAGGCCATAGGGAGTGGGGCCATGACAGAAGCAGAGAGGTCAGTTAGATGGAAACTGTTGGAATAATCCAGCAAGAGATGGTGGCACTCTGCAACACAGTTGCCAGGGAGGAAATGGTGAAAAATTGTATAGGTTTTGGTAACTGCTATATGATCACAACCGTGGTGCATAAGCCAACAGAAATTTATTCTCTCTCAGCTCTGGAGTCCAGAAGTCCAAAACCAGTATTACTGGACCCAAATCTATGTGTTAGCAAGGCTGTGCATTCTCTAGACTCCACTTCTTGCCTCTGGGAGCTTCTAGCATTCCTTGACTTGTGGCCACATCATTCCAACCTTCAAGGCTAGGATCTCCCAATCTCTCTTTGCCCTATCGTCACAACCCCTCCTCCTCTGGGGGGGGACCCCAAATCTCCTTCTGCCTCCTCCTTAAGGATACATGTGATTGTATTTAGGTCTCACCTGGATAATCCAGATAAGCTCCCCATCTCAAGACCCTTAACCAATACACTCCCCCCCCCCCACCTGCCTCTTTTAAAGCCATTTCAGGTAATATTCGCAGATCCTAGGGATTAGGGTATGAATTTCTTGGGGAGCGGGGGCAATTTTCCAGACCACAATAGAAGTAGTAGGTCATGGATATATTTCTTGAAGGAACAGCCAATGGGATTTTCTGATCAATTACTTGTTGGGTGGGAGAGAAAGGAGTGAAGGCAATTCTGAGATTTTTAGCCAGAACACCTGGACCTCAGAGGAAGATTCTGGAAAGAACAAGCCCAGGGAAGAAGATTAGGAGCTCATTTTTTTAATATGTTAAGTTTGAAAAGTCTACTAAATATCCAGGTGGTGATTTAAGGAGGGAATTAAATATAAATCTGTATTCCAGAGAAGGCCGGACGGGGCTTTTAAATTCGTGAGTCATCAGAGTACGGGTGGGATTAAAGCCACGAGACAAAGTGAGATTACCTAGCATGTGCTTTTGAACCGAGTGCACTTGGCTAAACTGAAGTATATCCCAAAATCTTTTTCTTTGTATGGTTTCAGATCAGCGCTGACCAAAAAAGATATGTGCATGAAATTGCAAGGCAGAAGTGAAGCTGCCATCACTGCTCTCTGAAGGGTGTGTGCTTAGATGCTGACAGAGGCACTGCTGAGCTCCCCCTCATGCCCTTCTCTCCCACTCTGCATCTAACTCCTTCCCAACTGTTGGCCCTCTTGGCCAATAGTAGCCCCAAACCCACCACCAGGCTCAGAGGCAAAGCCTTCTATACAGACTTCTCCATCTCTACCGCAGTCCCACAGTAGCCAGTGGATGTGCCTTTAGAAGCCCCAACCCCGTCCCTGACCCCAGTACTTCCTAGTTAGGAACTCTGCTCCCATCTCTTCCTCCCTGCCCCCTTTCAGACCTTCCTCCCCAACTGTATAAGGTCTTATTCCAACAACAAATCCCCATTCCACTGTGGTTGTGCTTCTCTGGTTAAACCCTGACTACCTATATACCTGGGAAATGAATCCAGACAGTCAAGAACTGAGCCCTGGGGCTTTCCAATGTTTAGAAATCAGACAGAAAAGGAGGAATCAGTGAAGAAAACTAAGCAGGGGTGGCCACTGCAGCCCCTGAAGTTTATACAATTGGAGGGGAGGGGTGTCTTAAAGAAAAAGAATATTATAAATTAAAATTAAAATTAAATACAAAAATAAATACACGTTTAGAATGGGAAAAAGAGATCACATCAAATTACAATTTTTAAAACCTGGCAAATATAATAAGTCATAGTTTAAATTATTTCACTGTTGATACATCCCTATAATACTTTTATCCTTACGTTTTTGGCTGCATTCTTTTTGATCAGCTCTTCATATTACAATTATCTTATATAATAATTTTCACAGAGAAAATAGAAAATAGTCATTTTTCCTTCTAGCTTGACTGATCTCCATTTTCAAATGATTTTGAGTTTACATGCATAAAATGCATAAAATTGGTGTATTCACACACAGGCTCCCTTGTTGTTTGCAATCCTGTTAGCAGTCTGAGCTCCACCAACACAGGAATCTTCTAAATTTGGGTTGCAGCTATACTCTCCGAGTTGCTGTCTCCCTGCCCAAGCCTCCCAGGTGGCCTCCCAGAACCATGACCCCGTTGCTGCCAGTGTGACCGCCGCCCACAACTGTACAGGAGCCAAGCCCAGCGGGTTGCCCGGGCCTCGTGGGCAAGAGGCTACCGCAGATGCTGACGGCCGTCATGATGTCTGGTGACAAAGGAATTTCTGCCTTCCCTGAATCAGACAACCTTTTCACATAGGTGGGGACGATCCATGGAGCGGCTGGCATACAGCATGAAGACCTGAGCTATACTGGGCTCTCCCTGGAGCTCCCCAGTGGCTACGCTTACAACACGCCCACAGTGTTGTTCCTCACGCCCTGCTACCACCCCAGTGTGGACACCCAGGGTAACATCTGCCTGGACAGCCTGAAGGACCATCCTCCTGTCCATCCAGAGCCAGCTCGGAGAACCCAACACTGATATAGCCCTTTGCACACACATGCCGCAGAGCTCTGGAAAAACCGCACAGCCTTTAAGAAGTATCTGTAAGAAACCTACTCAAAGTAGGTCTCCAGCCGAGAACCCTGACTGTCCAGCCTCTCTGCTTGTGTTGTCTTTTTATTTTCTCCTTAGATGGTCTGTCCTTTCCTTCACTTCTGTCTAGGACTCTGTATCTTAAGCTCTGGTATCCTTTTGTTTTGTTGCTGTTTTTAAATTAAGTCTCTGGTTGAGCCCTTGTGATGAATATATTAAATAAATACATTGGGGTTATTTTTACAAAAAAAAATCTTCTAACTTTGATTTTGAAAAATCCTTATTTTTAAAAGGATTAAAATATGCAGTACATATATAATTGCATTCTCTTGTATTCCTGATTAGGAGAAAACTTCCAATTTTGAGAAGGCACCAAAGAACTGAATTTTACAGGAAGAACGTATTATTTTACACATCTGGTAATAAGAAGGATTTTCCAGACTGCTTTTCAAACCTTCTCTTTTACTCTCACATCCTTCTGCTGCTATGTGCCATGAAATAGATACCTTAATATCATGATTTGATTTCTGAGCAACACTTCTGTGTCTAGATGCCAGTTAAGTCAGCACACTAGGCAGGAGGAGTATTTTTCAAAGCCACTCCTGCTCCAGAGGGATAGAGATAACTCTACTATATACAAAAGAAACCACAAAAGAACACAAATATATCCCACTAAACCCAAACTAAAGGTACCTCCAACTCAACTTCCTCTAAGCCCCATCTCCAAAGGGCTTATAGCCATTCCAACATTCCAATACCACCAGACACAAAGGGAAAAATTGAACTTTCTAACCCGGAAACTTTCAAACATATACACAAGTAGACAGTACAGTGCAGTGAATTCCCTATAGTCTCAGTAGTTGGGCCAAAGCAGACCTTCTAGCATGCCCTGTGAACAAGTTTACTCCATCAGTTTCAACAGCACAACATGACAGGACCCCACGGCCCAGCACCTGTCGATCTTTGTTTGGTACATTTCTAACCCATTTTAGAAATGAGGGTCTGATTCTGAAAGGCCTGATTCCAAATCAAGCCGTATAAACCTTAGTTCTGTCATTTATTTCCTAAAACATTGCCACCTGTAATACTGAGAAATTTCACTGTGTGAACGTGTGTAAGAAATTCATCCATCTGTATGAAAAGTTCTGTAGAGAACTTCTCTCTACTAAAGGCCAAAACCCTTGTCAACCACCAGCATTTGTGCCTGTAGTCCAGCCCCCGCGACTATGGGTGAACCCTGTGTGGGCTCCTGACCAAGGTGAGAACAGAAGGAAGCGAAGCTACCGATGATAATATGGAGCTACCTAAGGTCCCGGCTACTCCTCTGACAGAAAAACCTCCAGGTCATTTTAACTCACAGGTCTCGCCAAGTCCTGGCTTTTGCCAAATTTGGAGAGTTTTTCCTTCATGTTTCTCAATCTGCCCTACGCTTCTCCTGGTCCTTTTTTCAAAGTCAGAGTTGTTCCAAGAAAACACATAATATGGTTAAAACAAATAATCAGACAGACTCAGAGAATAAGCAAAGCCTCAGAACCATCAGAGCCTAGAGAGGGAGGAGGGGGGAAGAAGAGGAAGACAGCGTGAATCTTGCCTTGGATTGTGGTAGCAGCAGGTGCTGAGAATGGGGAGAACTGAGCTGGTGGTTGGATGGACTGACCTCAGTTTGTTGCTTGCACCAGCATCATCTCACTGGCAGCATCACAGTGGCAAGGAAAAGGGAACGTTCAGGGACTCAGGATTCCCTGCTCTGTCCATACGCACAGTTCACATCATGACCCTACTGCAACTGTCTTCATTCTGGTGCGGTCCGTTCCATACTAGTTGCAGCTGAATTTGCTTGAAACGCTGCAGCCAAAACAGTATCCTCACCTTTTCCCTGCAGACTCTGCCTTAGGCCGGGTTTCCTAGAGATAGGACCAGGAGCCTAACAAACACTTCCAGGTCCTTCCAGACAGCACCCTGGATAACCTTGCTATTCTGGAATCTACCCAGACTCCTCCTCTTCCCTCAAAAAACTAGCTCTCCGGCATCACTCTCCCATCTCAGGACATTTCTCCAAAGCTTACCTTCGGGACTAGAACTGGCTGCCCACCCCAACTCCCCACCTGTCTCCTGCCATCAGTCATCAATCTCAAATTCATGCAGGAAGTCTTTTGCCCACAGATTGAACAACGACATTGATTTCCAAGTGCCTGTCTCTCTGACAGTCTCACTTCCTGCCCAAAGAAAGTGCCTTCCCCTAGCCTTGTATGACCCTTCCCACACTGGCATTTTCCATTCTCAAAGGGCAACAAAAAGAAGTGGCTTTGCTAGTTTCACATCCCAGAAGACGGAAGATCAGATCTGTCAAGTCTGTCCCAATATGAGGTTAAATGTGAAAATAACCTTGACATCTGGAAACAGAATTCTCACCCCAAAATTTGGCTTTGAAAGACAACTGAGCCACTGAGTGTGTCACAAAGACTCAGCAGGACTGAAGACAGCCTGCGGTTTTTAGTTTTCAATCAGCATTTGGAAATTGTGGCAATATACAATTTTCTCTAATGTTTTTTCTTAGTAATATGGAAGTAAAATTGTAGAAAAATTGAAAAATACAAAATAGTTTACAAAAGAAAATAAAACCAACTCTAATCCCACTAAATGGAAATAACTGCTATTATTGTTTTAGTGTATTGCTTGCTTGTATTTTTCTACTCATATGTAATGCACCATTGTAGTTTTATATACATATAATTATATGCATATAATATGCATTGCTTATTAACATCAATAGTTTCAATTACATTTTTGAGTATCCTCCGCATCCCTGAGAATCCTAAAGAACAGTTTTATGCTTCATTATGTAAATACTTAATTTTTTAAAAATGAGTTAAGTACTATCTGACTACTCTTGTGGAAAGGTTCTGAGATCAACAGAGTAAAGTACTGATCTACTTGGTACTGCTAAGCAGCTTTACAGCCTTGGGCAAGTTTCTTAAACCTTGTGTGCCTCAGTTTCCTTTCATTTAAAATGAGGATAATTGTAGTATCTACGTTGGGGGTGACTGACTGGCTTGGTCAGTAGAGCATGTGACTCTTGATCTCAGGGTTGTGAGTTTGAGCCCATTGGGTGTAGAGATTACTTTTAAAAAATGTTAAAAAAAATAATAGTATCTACTTTGAAGTCCTCATGTGGGGAGTTAAGGGGAAATAGCGTGTTAAGTGCTTAGATTAGTGTCCGGCATGCAGTAAGGATTAAATAAAAGTTATTCTTATCCTCACCATCTTTGTATTACTCCAATACTTTCTAAGGAGTGAGTAGCTTTACAATAAAATGCTGATCCAATAACATAACTATTGAAAGGCTGATGAGAGGTCTGGCTGAACAGAGTATTATTCAAAGTTTTAGTGAATTGGAAGTTGAACAGCAAACATTTCCTGAAGGTCATACAGTGTAATAGGCAGGAGATGAGTTTTGGATGAAGGCAAAGGTTTAATCCTTGATAATTGTGATAAGCATAGCTGTAGTTAACAAAAAAGGGCCAGTAACTGTTCTCAGAGCTTTGCTTCTCTATTAGCTCTTAAGCCTCACAACAACCTGAAGAGAGAGGTACTCTTATTAGCAGGACACTGAGGCACACGAAGTTATGAAACTTAGAGCAAGGCAACAGGCTAGTAAAAGGCAAAGCGAGGATTTGAACTCAGATGACCTTAGTCGAGAGCCTCTGCTGTTAAACACTGCTCCCTAGTTCCCCTTATCCATAAGGGATAGTTCCCAAAACCCCCACAATACCTAAAACCACAGATAGTACTGAACCCTATATCTACCACATTCTTTCCTATACATACATAACTAGGATAAAGTCTAATTTATAAATTAGGCACAGTAAGGGATTAACAACAATAACTAATCATAAAATAAAACAATTGTTAACAATACAGTCATCACAGTTGTGTGAATGCGATCCGTCTCTCAAAATATCTTTTTGTACAGTTGACCCTTGAAAAACACAGGTTTGAACGTATGCGGTCAAACTTATACCTGGGCTTTATTTTTTATAAATATAGTACAGTACTGTACATGTATTTTCTCTTATTACTTCTGAACGTTTTCTTTTCTCTAGCTTACTTTATTATACGAGTACAGTATATAATACATATAACATACAAAATATGTGTTCATCGACTATTTGTGTTCTCGGTCAGGCTTCCCGTCAACAGCAGGCTATCGTAGTTACACTCTGGGAGGTCAAAGTTACACAGGGATTTTTACTGGGCGGGTATGGTGCCTCTGCCCCGGTTGTTCGGGGGTCAGCCGTGCTGTACTCACCTTTCTTCTTCTTGTGATGATGTGAAATGATAAAATGGAGGGGCGCCTGGGTGGCTCAGTCAGTTAAGGGCCCGACTCCTGACTCCGGCTCAGGTCACAGTCTCAGGGTTGTGGGATCCAGCCCTGCTTCCGGCTCCGGGCTGGAATGGGCGTGGAACCTGCTTAGGATTCTCTCTCCCATTCCCTCTGCCCCTCCAACCCCACCCCTCCCTCTCTCTTGAAAATAAAAAGAAAGATGACACGGAGACCAGAGGAGAAGAAGTGACGAAGATGATGTAGCGTGTGACGTATGACGTAGCGTCAAATTACCATCCACGTTCTGACGCTGCGCCCGGGGAGGGTCCTCTTCTTCCGGCTGCGGTTGTCCTGGTAACTGAGACCGCAGAAAACGAGACTGCAGATGAAAGGGGACTACTGTATGTTGTTACCTGTTTGAAAAAGCTATTTAATATCAGTGAGTCTCTTCTTAACTACCTTGTGCCCTTTTCCTTGTGGATTTGAAGAAACTCTGTGTTCTTGGTATAAGCCCTTTGCCAATCACGTGTTACAGGGATCTTTTCTGACACTTTAGTTCCCCTTTTGACTAACATAATGGAGTCTTTTTATGAATAGCTCTTAATTTTAATGTAAATCTAAAACATCAACATTTCCCCATATAATTGGTGAATTTTGTGCCTATATTATCTTCTGGAAGCATTGTGGTTTTCCTTTCTCCATAATTTACTTGAACTGACTTTTTAAATATGGTGTGAGGTAGAAGTCAGGAGATATTTTATTTCCATATGGAAATCCAATTGACAGGACACCATTTTTATTGAAAAACGGCCTTTCTCTCACTGTCCTTGTAGCATCACTCTTTCTCATAAAAGGTCTTTATTTATGTGAGTTTATTCCTGAATATTCTATTCTATTGCTCTATTGGTTCATCTTGTACCAACATCATACTCATTGTGGCTTTAGAATATAAATTTGCCAATTTCTTCACTATTGTTGACCCTTTGCATTTCCATGTAAAGTTTAGAATCAACTTGCCAATTTCCCCAAAATGACCTGCTGGGATTTTGATTGGAATTGCACTGAACTTATAAATTAATTTGGGAAGAATTACAATTTTACTACATTGTCACTTTATTCTCTCTTCCAATCCACAAACATGGTAAATCCTTCCACTTATTTCAATTTTCTTAGTTTCTTCTAATGATATTATATAGCTTTTATAAAACAATAAAAAATACTTTTAACAGGTTTGTTCCTAGGCATCTGATATTTTGAGTTATTACTGTAAATGGTATTACTTAAGTTTCGTTGCTCCTCCAGTACAATGTTGAATAGAAGTAGAGAAGTCAGTATCAGGCATGCTTGTCTTCATCCCCATCACATGTAGGAAACCTATAATATTTCACTAATAAATGTGTTAGCTGTAGGCTGCAGGCACAAATTTTTATGGGTTTCTCCTCTGCTAATTTCCCTTCTCCATCCATTCTCCATCTTCTGTAAAATTTTCTCAACTTCTCTTGCCTGCTTTTCTTACCTCTTTTTAAAAAGTATTTTATTTTATTTATTTGAGAGAACGAGTGTGTGTGTGAGAGAGAGAGCACAAGCAGAGGGAGCTGCAGAGAGGGAGGGAGAAGCAGGCTCCCCGCTGAGCAGGGAGCCCAGTTCTGGGCTGGATGCAGGGCTTGATGCAGGGCTTGATCCCAAGACCCTGAGATCATGACCTGAGCCGAAGGCAGATGCTTAACCGACTGAGCCACCCAGGTGCCCCTCTCACCTCTTATCCTCTCTTTGTCTTTGTGGGGTTTATACATTTTTTATTTCTTTAATTTTAGTGAGGTTCAAGAAGGAATCAAGATAAACATGTGTTGAACCTATCATGCCTAATTAGAAGTCCCACAAGAGTAGACATGAAAAAATCCATTTTTTAATTAAAAGTGTACTTAATACACTGTATGAAAATTCTGTGTTTCCTAAATTGGCAGATTTTTTTATATGTTTCTTATAATATGTCATACACATCGATTGTAGCTTCCTTAAGTGCTAAAATACTAATGAAATTTTATTTCTCAGTAATTAGAATCTCACTTTGAGGTGCCAGAAGCCACCTTTACCTCAAATGATTTTCTTCCTTTAGGCTGGTGATGGGTAGTAAGGAGGGCACGTATTGCATGGTGCACTGGGTGTTATACGCAACTAATGAATCATCGAACTTTACATCAGAAACCAGGGATGTACTGTATGGTGACTAACATAATAAAATAAAAAAAAAATTAAAAAAAAAAAAAGAAATATAGACAGAGTATTCCTGGCTCAAACTCAGCATTTCATTGCAGAGGAAAAATATTGTTCTCCAATCACCTGATATATGTAGTTTTTGAAGGTATATTTGATTAAATATTTTTAAATATTAAAAAAAAGTTTTTATTTATTTTTAAAGTAATCTCTACACCCTGTATGGGGCTTGAACTCAATCCCAAGATCAAGAGTTGCATGCTCTATTGACTGAGCCAGCCAGGCGCCCCTCAAATGATTTTCTTTATAATTTAACATTCTGCTTTTCTGCCAAATTCAAGTCCCCACTTCCTGGAGGACCCCCTTAGGCATCCCTGAGTAATGACCAACAAGCCTTTGCTTACATACCTCCTATGCCAAAGAGTCGATCACTTCTCCCATGTATAGAACCAAATATTTCTCTCAACTTAAAAGAGAATCACTTAGGCTTGCATGCTGAAAATAATGGAAAACCCAGCTAAACAGTGGCTTAAATAAACCAGGGGTCATTGTGTTCATATAAGAAGGAGTCCAGGGGTGGGTCATCCGGGGCTGGTCTGGAGTCTCCACCGTGCTACCAGTAACTGCCCCATTTCTAGCTGTCTGCTCCTTCACTTGCAGACTGAGCAGGGCCTTCAGCACCACGTTTGTAAGAAGTGTCCTCCACCTCCAGGCAGTGCTTCTCTATTCCAGGAAAGGTGAAAGGAAAATGCAAAAGGCATGGCCTATTGTGTCTGCCCCTTTATAAAGAGCATATTCCCAAAAGCCTCACCAGGGAACTTGCTCTTACATCCCATTGGCCAGACTATTTCACCTAACCACAAAGACTGAAGTCAATATTTTATTGGTCCACCTGAACAAAACTGAGTTTCAGTTAATAAAAAAGGGAAAGATAATTGATACTGGGTCAGCAAACAACAGAGTCCATTACAATAGTTTACCTATTTTCCCTTATTGATTCCTTTCCCCCACGAGAGAAGAACAGTCAGAACCTTCGACAATAGCTAAAAGCTCAAGGGACCGCCTGGGAAGGAATGGGCATTAGGACATGAAGTCAAGAGCAGAGGAATCTCTGAGAACAAACAGAAAAAGCAGAGTGGACTCCTGCTTCCCCTGGAACAGGAAGCTTAGCAAGGGCTCCCAGGAGGACCTCCAGCTTCTGGTGGAGCTAGGAGGCTGGCAGAGGGACAGAGCAAGTTGAAGAGCAGAATAGAAACAGCTGTT
Organism: Ursus maritimus; assembly: GCF_017311325.1. Classification (NCBI taxonomy): domain Eukaryota; kingdom Metazoa; phylum Chordata; class Mammalia; order Carnivora; family Ursidae; genus Ursus; species Ursus maritimus. Next base: position 13,942,508 of record NW_024424230.1, on the reverse strand, counting down.
GGCTGTGCTTGCCAGCCCTCAGGGAATCGCTTGTGCACCCGTTCTGTGGAACAACTCCATTTGATCCATACACATGTACAAATCATTGCCTCCTTCACTTTCTAAGTGCTAGGAATTAGTCCTTTCTTCTTTAAGCCTTACATTCACTCGGGCTACACATGCCTATGAGCCTGAACTTGCAAAACTACCAACTCGGTACACACAAGCCATGTACTGCTTACTCATTACTCTAGAACTCTCATTTTTTGGTGGCCTACCACAGACTTCTACCTTGCGCCAGGCCCCAGGGTAAGCACATTGCTTTTTATCATTTGTCCTCATAATAACCTTAATAGTATTGCAGTTTTTCAGATGAGAAACTTGGGGCTCTACAGGGAGCAGTAGCAAGGTTCAAATCCACATCTGCTGGACTGATTCTGAAAGCAGGTACATAGAACAAAAGCCTTGTCCTCATTGCCTTGAAGCCAGAAAAAAGCTAGTCTAACTCGCTGGATTACAGAAGAACACACACACACACACACACACACACACACACACACACACAGCTGGCGCAGAGTAGCAGTTGTAGAAGGCATAGTGAATATCTGAACCCAGTCAACTCATTGCTTTTTTCTTTTTAATATATATTTTTTAAAGATTTATTTATTTATTTTGAGAGAGAGAGAGAGTGAGTGCACAGCGGGAGGGGAAGAGGGAGAAGGAGAATCTCGAACAGACTCCCCGCTTGAGTGCAGAGCCTGATGCAGTCTTGAAGCCATGACCCTGAGATCATGACCTGAGCTGAAACCAAGAGCTGGACGCTCAACCAACTGTGCCACCCAGACACCCCCCGCCCCGCCCCGAGTCAACTCACTTCTTGACACAAAGTGAGAGTCTACATAACTGATGCCTTTAGTGTTTGGAGGGTTAGTTCCACTTTTGCCAGAGATGGAGATCATTTTAAAACTTGAATGTTCCTTCAAGACATGTCATTCACCACATTAAGGTTTTTACTTTCTAGACTAACAAAACACATAGCTTAAAAATAAATAAATAAATCATGTCCTGAATGTAAAGAGCTAGGGGAACTTGCCAGGAACTAACTCCAGACACATTTTAGCTTGATGATTTTGCTGAAAACCAAGGACAAGGCAAAATGTCTTTCAATTCATCCAAATAACCTTTTCCTACTTCATCTCGGAGGAACCGGTTAGGAGGCAAAGGAGGGCCCCTTCAGGAGGCCAGGTGACCCACTGCTCCACTGCCTGACACCCCAGTCATCATCTGTTCCTTAGGGGAGCCTTCCCTGACCTGCCTTTCTAAATGAAATTCCTCATTACAGCACATTTGGGATTCTGCTTCCGGCCACGGCAGATTAACTGGTACTGGACTAGCCCTCCTACAGCAAACAACTGTTAACAGTGAACAAAACATATAGAGTTATAGTTTTTGGAAGTCAGGCAAAAGGCAGCACAAGACCGTGATCCCTAAGAGATGAGTCCCATGATACCCTTTCTGCAGGCACTTTCTAGACTGTGGCATGAAGAGGAAGCCAAACAGAGCACAGGGGTCTTGCAGAGCTGAGGAGACAGAAATTGGAAGTTTGGACTAGTAAGATAGTTGGAAAGTGCAGGGCAAGGAAGATAGAGAAGCAAGCTGTGCAGGGGCAGTTCCAGATGTCTGTGGGGTGGGGGTGAGGGGTCCCCTTGAGGCTTCAGCTAAATACCAGGCTACTCATCTTAGAACAAGATTCCATGAGGCTGATCAAAGATGCTGCAGAACTGGGGGTTGAACAAATACTGGAGACTGCATAGGTCTGGGAAATGTTCAAGGACTGACCAGTCAGACTGGAGAAATGTCACTGGCCCCAGGCACTCAATAGAGACCTCAGAAAGGCTATTCTAGACCTACACTAACAGGGCTCTAAACCAGCCCTTAAACATAGTAAGATGATGTGCAAATTCACTACCAGCCAGGACAAAATTCAACACTGTATTAAAGAGGCAACAGAACCTAAACACTTAACTATGTAGCATCCATGATTTGTAGCATACAGTAATTTCCAGACATGTGAAGAAGCAGCAAGATATGATCCATAACCAGGAGAAAAACAGCTAATTGAAAGACCTAGAAATGACAGAGATGATAGAATTAGCAGATAAAGACTTTCAAACCGTTATATATATTTTTAAACAGCTGTATTTTTTAATGGGCAAAATATTTGTATAGGCACTTCACTGAAGAAAATATATGGACATTAGCATATTGACACATTAGTCATTAGAGAAATACAAATTAAAACCACAATGAGCTATCACTACATGCCTATTAGAATGGTTAAAATTTATTTTTTTAAAAGATGCATTTATTGGAGAGAGAGAGAGTGAGTGGGGGGTGAGGCAGAGGTACAGAATTTTCAAGCAGACGTCTTGCTGAGCGTGGAGTCTGACGTGAGACTTGATCTCATGATTCATGAGATGATAACCTGAGCCAAAACCAGGAGTGGGATGCTTAACTGACTGAGCCACCCACGGACCGCTAGAATGGTTAAAATGTAAAAAGACTGATCATGTCAAGTGTTGGCAAAGATATGGAAGAACTGGGACTCTCATACTGGTAGGAATAAAAATGTTACACTTTGGAATACAGTTTGAAAATATATTAAAAAAATAAACATACACCTACTGAATGATCCAGCCATTCCACTCCTAGGTATACATCCAAGAGAAGAGTAAGTATACGTTCACGTGTTCAAAGACTTACATGTCTATGGCAGCTTTATTTATAGTAACTCCAAACTGGAAAGAACCCAAATGTCCATTAAAAGATGAGTAAATAAATTGTGGCATATGTTATGTCAGGAACCATGAAAGGGTTTGAGATCTCATGCCAATTGCAAGCTAACAAGCTATCTTGTCACCGCTTCATAGACACAGAGAGATGTAGGACTTCTGAGGCACAGACAAAAGACAGCTTATTACCATGGCAATAATGTAGCCAGAGTAACATAACTGTGTCCTGTCTCTGAGCTGCAGTCCCACTGGGTGACATGAAGACAGCCAAGGGTTGCCTGCACACTCAGTGGTGTACATTGTAGCAGAGGAAACATTGAGATTCGGAAGCTCTGACTTTATGTAGGAGCTACTGGCAAACCATTCTCTCCTCTGGAAAGAGGTCCTCCCCCAGGATTGATCAGTGACAGACTTTGAAAGAGGTAACATGACTGATCACTGATCATGATGTGTATCTGCTATTTACTAGTGACCTGGGGACTGAGGAGCTCTACCTCTGAAGTTCACACTTTGTGCAATTACTGTCCATTCAACAAGGCTGGCAAAGATTTCAAATACACTTCCCGCCACTGCCCCTATCTAAATTCAGGCTCAGTTAGTCTTTGACCTAAGACCACTGCAATCCATGCATCTTAAACCCCTCCAAGTTAATGATAACGGCCCCAACAAGGCCTACTTCAAATACTACATCTGTGAAATCTCCCCCAATCTTTCCACCTTGTCAGAAGTTATCAGTTTCCGGGGCGCCTGGGTGGCACAGCGGTTAGGCGTCTGCCTTGGGCTCAGGGCGTGATCCCGGCGTTATGGGATCGGGCCCCACATCAGGCTCCTCCACTATGAGCCTGCTTCTTCCTCTCCCACTCCCCCTGCTTGTGTTCCCTCTCTCGCTGGCTGTCTCTTTCCTGTCGAATAAATAAATAAAATCTTAAAAAAAAAAAAGTTATCAGTTTCCCTCTGGGCTCATGCAGAGCTTGGGACATATATTAGTTATATCACACCGATCACGAGAGCCCAATGATCGGTTTATATGTCTCTGTCATTCACTGCAATGTGAGTGGCACGCAGTAAGAATCCAGTAAATCTCTGTGAAAGAAATAAACAAAGGAATTACACAGAATACTTAGATGATAAGAAATAGTATTCTAGGTTCCAGAAAGGTGACTATTGAGATATAAAGGACAGAATATGGTTAATGCTATTTTATCCCTTTTCAATAGATCATTTAAAAGTAGGCAGAAAATCAAAACAAAAGGTCTGAGCAGCTAATCTGAACAAGACCCAGGATCATAAACTCTAAAGAACAGTACACACCTGAGCATACTTAGCTCCCCCTGAATTTCAAAAGCAAGTGAAAAGTTGCCTTACGTGTCTGATTATTACAGACTCTACTGCCCCAAGAACTAACCAATGACAGATTATACCGATCCTGGCACGAGAGCCAAGATAAAGAGCAGCGTACAGGTCCCTCTCACAAAGCCAAACCTTTCAAATTGGAGAGTAACCAAAACATAAAGTTTGATGTCTTAACTACTTCCCAATGTACGCAGTATGCTCTCCTCACACGGAGAATCCCCGCAGCCCTCCTAGCTCTGGGCCCATCACTGCCACTCCTGTCAAAAGACATTCCAGAATGAATCGGCTTTGGGGCCTTGACAGACACATCAGAAGTTGCCAGAGAAGTAAGGAGGTGACACTTTTGTCATCACAGACCAAATGGGAAACCAGAATGACGGCAAATGTGCAAATCGGAGTGGTTTGAGAAGGATTTTCCCCCTGAGGCACAAGCTTTTAAAAAGACACTAAGATGATAAATACTTACTTTTATTTAAAATACCCTTATTATTATTTTTTCCAACAGCACGTATTAAATTTCAATATCCTCATTTACACTGTGCTCTCCTGCCACCAGGCTGTTGCTAGCACTGGATTCTCTGATCCACAGAGAGATCCTGGCAAATTCACTTCCAACTCTTTCCTCTTGCCCCTAATAACAGTGATGATGAGGATAAGAACGCCTGACAGTTGTAAGGAGTTTTTGGCCTTTACATACGTGGCCCCTGTGGGTGAGTCTCTCTTTGCCAATTGTTATAGCAGAAACCTGCAAGAGCCGCAACATAGCAGAGGGATTCATTCACTGACTTCATTCTCCTGAGCCCTTTAACCTTCCAAGGTGTCAGCAATTCTGAAACAATGAATCAAACCATCTTGACAGGCTTAGGGCTTTTAGACCACCCACTCTAAAAAGAAACAGAAGAAATTAAAAGGCTTTAAAAATACTGTAGTTGAAGGAAATCCATTATGTGGGTGGCAATAGCAGGCAAAAATAGTCTTCTTGACAAACTTTCAGGAATTTCCCGCTTAAATTTTTAGAAGCAAGTTTCTACTCCTCGTCCATACTGTGATTTTAATTATTCAAACCGAAAAGCATTGTCCAATAAAGGATAACAATTCTGAACCAAGTGCCATTTTGGAAATGATTCACCTTTTCATGTAGATCAAAACCTTTGGAGTTCGCCAGGTAAGACATGGTACTGTTTCTTGTGTAGCAACTGCCCAATTCTGTTTTCTTAGCTCCTTAGAATATGGATCTAACGAAGCCAAGGGTTTGGGTGTGCCTCCCAAGTAAGGAAGTTGCCATCAGAGGGAAAAAGGAAAAAAAAGTCTTCATAGATAGCAACATCTCCCTGATTCCCCAGAAGCTATTCCACGTGCTTGTCCTTTGCATCAGTGATGAGCACCATCAGCTCTCCATGTGAAACGCAGCACAGACACTGAGAGGCTCTAACATTGTGGCCACAAGCAAAGACCAGGGGAAACTCAAGCACAGCACAGACTCAGGCAGACCAGCAATGGCGCGATATGGAGGCTGTTGGTCACTCTGGTGAGAGTCACTACCATGAGCCTCCTGCGTCTTGTCTTCCTCCCAGGGTTCTCCCAAGAGGTAACACAATTTTGATTGGGACGCAAGGGAGCAGTAAGAAGGTTGGAGCAAAGAGACCTGTTCCGTTTCTGATGGCTTTACATCATTTTTCATTTTTTCTGCCCTCTTGGGTAAACTGATCCAGAGAACGCCTTTGATCTTTCCCTCTTTTTTTTTATCTTACTCCTGCTAGCTTTTCTGCCCACCTGTAAAGCCCAAGGAGAACGGGACTGTAAAGTCGGTGTTGGGTTTTCACGGCTTCAGCGTCCTTCATCCAACCTCGGAGCTGACGTACAGGAGCTCAAAGGAAAGCTTTTTGTTGGGAGATGCAGGGGTGGTGCTGGGGTGAATGAAGAATGGTTGGGTAGATGGATGCATGAAAGGAAGAAAACTTCACTTTTTTGAAGGAGAACACTTTTATTCTGTTGACAGCCAGTTGAACTGGCTCAATCTCAAAAAGCTGAATTTGATGAACAGGGAACAGGTTAGTATTGGTGACTGTTTCACCCCAGTATATATTCAGGAGCAAGGCCAAAACCTCAAGTTGCCACGCAGAAGAGCAACAGTAAGAGCTGGAAGGTGGGTCAGCAGGAACAAGGAGAGAGAGCAAATGGTCCTCTGCGGGAGTTATCACATCTCCGGGATCCCATGCATGTTTAGTTCACATCAAAGCTTCACTGCCTTAGGCCAAACTCCAGGCCTCACCAGCTCTGCCCCTGGGCAGGTCTACCACATAAAGTAAGGAAATCAGTAAGGCTCCACCCACACAAGCTCTCAAATGCAGAGACGCCGGGGATAGCAAACAGGCCCTCACCTCATCATTCTCCCATCTTAGACCCCAGTGAGTTTGGTCAGGCTCTGAGGCTCTGGAAGCATTAAGAACAGCAGCTCCAACCGTCAGACTGACATGAGATAAGATCTTATAAACCAGAATGTCAGTTAACATTACACAAAACTCGTGGCTTAACAAAGGAAACATCTCTTGAAGGCTTCACTTGAAGGTTTGGGGAATGTTCTTGTGATGGTGCCAGGCCCTGTCACGGGGCCTGTGGTGGCATGTCTAATTTACGCCAAATCTGGATCAAGACTGAGAGGATTTGTGTGCAGGGCTCCTGTGGGAAAATTCCCTCCCACATTCTGGATTAGGTCATGGATGCCACAATGTAAGGAGGGTAATGGTCTTCTCAAGTAAGCCCAAAGGCAACAGTTTAAAAGACGACCAGATTTATGACAAGCTTTCAACTTTCTGGTTTCAACTGAATCCAGATGCATAAATACCAAAAATACTGAAGGGAAAAGGAAAGTCTAAGGATCTCTTTACTACTTCCAGAAAAACATGGCTGAAATGTTCCAGAAAAAATCATCAGCATTCTTGACATTAAAGAGTAATTAATTCCACCTCTACGTTTATGTGCTGATATCTTTATATTCACATTTTAGGGTGAACTATGGTACTCAAACTTGTGATCCAGTAAATTTTATGAGTTAGCCATGCAAGCGCTGTGATTCAGTCTGATTCTATAAAGCTAACCTCCCCAAATGTATTAGTTTCCTAGGGCTGCCATAACGAATTATCACCAACTGGGTGGCTTAAGACAATGAAAATTTATTCTCTCACAGTTCTGGAGGCCAAGAGTTATAAATCAAGGTGCTGGCAGGGCCACCCTCCCCCTGAAGGCCTGGAGCAAAGATCCTTCCTCGCCTCTCCCAGCTTCTGGTAGCTTTCCTGGCTTGTGGCCACATCACTATCTTCATGTGGCCTTTTCCTCTTGTCATCTCTTCTCTCACAAGGACACTTTGCTTTTGGATTTATGGCCCCCCTGGATAACCCAGGATGATTTCATCTCAGAATCCTTAATTATATCTGCAATGACCCTTCTTCTAAATGAGATCACATTCACAGGTCCCAGGGACTCTGGGCTTCCAGGTCTTTACAAAACTTTAAGTACTTGAAAATAGACAGCAAATAATTTCCTTCCTTCTTTTAATGCTAATTTTAAAAAAAAGTGAGGAGGGGCGCCTGAGTGGCTCAGTCGTTGAGCGTCTGCCTTCAGCTCAGGGCGTGATCCTGGCATTATGGGATCGAGCCCCACATCAGGCTCCTCCGCTGGGAGTCTGCTTCTTCCTGTCCCACTCCCCCTGCTTGTGTTCCCTCTCTCTCTGGCTGTCTCTCTCTGTCAAATAAATAAATACATAAATCTTTAAAATAAATAAATAAATAAATAAATAAATGTGAGGAAACTTGCTCCTTTTGCTTTATATACCATTTGGAAGACAGCTGGCATATGCCTCAAATGTTAAGCATCTTGTGCAAGCATGCCCCATGCCAATTGCACACGTGTAGGCAACTTCAAAAGTATGTTTTCCTAATTATTCTGTTTACACTTGATTGTACACATACAACTGAAGAGCCTAGTTTTCATATCACCTGCTTAGATACAGTGAGCTTTCAGAAGCAAAAATACACCAATACTTTTATGCAGATTCCAGGATACAATGTCTTGGCAGAAACCATCTGTTTAAAATGTAAAAGGAAAGCCAAGCCAGCCAGTCTCACACTAGTTGTGGGATCTTGGGCAAATTATTTATAAATCACCCCGTGTTTCAGTTTTCCCATCTGTAAAATAGTATAATAATATCTACTTCATAAGGTTGTTAAGAGGACTACATATTTTAGTATTTGTAAAGCATTGAAATAGTGCCTGGCACATTGTAAGGGCTTTGTAAGTTTTATCCCTATATTTTTAAAAGTCATAATTAGAAATTGTACTAAACATTGAAGAGATCATTTACAAACACATTCAAAGCATGCACATCAATTAAAGTTCTTGGTTGCAAGTAACAGAGATGCAGACAAAATTTCTTTAGAAATGAATGGGAAGGGCTATTAGACGGTTGGAACCAAGAGAGGCTGGGCAGCAGAGGACAGAGCTAAAGAGACCTGCAAAGAACATCACCGAACCATTCTGTCCCATTGACTTCCAATTTAGAAAACAGAAGGTAAAAGAATATACAAAAATAAATATTTTAAGTGAAGCTTTGGACTTATCATTATCCACAGTGTCCTTAGAAATAATAATAAAAATAACCCCTCTTTTTATCGGATAAATAAGCATGTGATGGGAGGTTATCTATTAGAAGGTATCTAGAGAATCTCAATCCAACCTAGCTATCAATAGCTCCTGAACTTTGAATCTCAGACAGTCTCTCTCCTTTCTAGCTTGAAAATCTTGCAAAGAACTCCGACTGGCCCAGCTTGGGTCAGATGTGCACCTCTAACCTAGTCAACTGTGGTGAGGGAAGAGTCATAAAAACCACTTGGCTTCTGCTAGAGACACAATGGACAGTTAGCAATGGAGGCAGTTACTCCAGAGGAGAGAATGCCAAGCAGACATTGGCCCAGCTGAGCACTATACACTCACACCCTACCTACACTGAACGTAAGAACTGATGGGAACTAATTCACGAAGAAAATCTGTTATTTGTATATACACCAGGTTCTAACATGGCTAAGAGAGAGGAGCGACACGAGTAGAGAAGAGAGAAAACAGGACAGGAGAGAAATAAGTAAAACTGAAAAACCAAGGAAGGGATAAAGACTCCAACTAGAATTCACCTTCCATCGTGGCAAATCACGAGAAAACAAGCCAATATTTGCTGTGAATGTATTTTTCTGGTAAAGTCTGTAAAATACAAGGAATAAGGACCTAGTCCAAATTCTATCAGGGTATCTAATGATCTGTGATGAACTGGATGCCATATGGTAGTACTGTAGGGTCCCACATGGAAGACTAAATGATCATAGGCACAGTTTATAAAGAGGTAGGTAAAATTTTAAAGTTTTCCCACATTAAGGGTTAAAGTTTTCTCAGGAAAACAGATTCAATTAAGCATATAATACCCTTTTCCAAAACAGTGTGACAGATTGAGGTTTTAAGTGTGAAAGTACACGGCAACATTTTTAAAGCATGCTTACCAGTTGGGAGACTTGAAGAAAGGTCTGCAGCCAAGCAAGTGGAAATTGCTGGCATACTGCTATCTTTTCCCCTGCACAATGCATAGACCAAGTTAAATTCTCTAAGCACTATAATAAATACAGCTATTTAACTTCATTTGACTAAGTGCTTCTCAAATATATTTGATCAGGGAACCCTTTTTATTATGACATCTATTTGTATCCTAATACAAGGAAGGATTCCTTGGAAATCCTAAGGAACCAATGTTCTAAGGGACATACTTTGAGAAATGCTATGTGGCAAATAAATACTGCAGTGCTAAGGGTGATGAGCTGAAAAACAGTGATCAGTTTGTGTCTGTAGGGAAGTTAATAAGTGACACATTACTTCTCAAATGCTCTTGTTATAAAATGAGTATTAAGTGCAGGAATCTCATCTAGTTTTTTTACATACCTTGATGCAAAAACACTATAAGATATTACCATAGTTCTGAAAACACATACCATAACAATCCCACTTCAAAGCATTTTATAAGGGATGAAGAAAATGTAGATATATAAGGAATGACTCTGAAAAGGTGAGAAATTACCACGTTCTCTCTGGTCTCCTAAAGGAGTCCTCCGGACTGCCAAAAGGCTGTCCACTTCAAATGACTGAGTCAATTTAGCTCCCTCCTTCAGCCCCCTTGATCAGATGATGTCTAGGATGTCTGGGGTTTATCTAGGGGCTCCCCAGGTTCTCCCCAGGAGAGCTGGAACTCTGCAGAGCTACTGCCTGTCTCTGGAGACAGTCTCTCACCTACTCCCCCCATCCCCCGCATAACCCTTCCCCCTCCCCCTGGGCCAGCTCCATCAGAAATTACATTTTTGATGGCAGAGGTATGTATCAAAGGTGGGAGAGCAAAGGAGTCCTTAATCTACTACAACAAGTATATAAAAGTAGGGGGTGGGGGTGGGGAACATAATGCTCCTAATATGTGAGTTGGCTGAAATTTGGATCGTGAATGATGACTAGGTATCTAGGTATGTAGTCCAGCTCTATCATTGTTAGTTGCAGGGAATTATTACGAAAATATATTACCATTTATAATATTATTTCCCTAAAAAATAAAAAAGCATTTTATGTTCTAAATAGTGCACACTAAATATAATAATACAGAGAACTAAAACATTGGTTAATTATGCATAGACTGCAGTTAGTTTCTGAAGTCCTTAGAGTATCCTCCAAGATTTATTCATGGTCCACGGATTTTTTGTTCAGTATTTTCTCAATCTGATATGCACCCTTTAATTCTTACAGGAATTCCTAATTAAAGCAAATGCTAACCAACAAATGTCTTAAGTTTTGATTTGGAGATCTGGTATTAACAGTTAGAATGAAAAAGTGAATGCCTTAAACAGAAATATATTTAAATCATATTTATTTTTTCTGTTATTAATATAAAAATATGCATTTCAAAACACTTTAAGATATTTGACAAGCTGCACAACCGAAAAGGCCCATCTAGCAGACTGCTCCCAAGCGAGTGTGAGGCGTCCAGAAAACAGCGCAGCAAGGCCAGTCTGTGGCTGCAAGTATATATTCCTGTTGTGTAAGCGCACATTGACTCAAAACAATATTAGGAAAAGATGTGCTTCGAAGAACAAAATAAAGGTAAAGCACTGACCACCTTTTACAATGCTGTAATAAAATATTCATTAATTCCTCTGTGGAAAATCTCGGAATAGATGGAAGATAAAACTAGATATAAAAGGAGTTAAATGGTAGGTGTTTATAAAGTCAGTTTTCTCTTATTTGTTTAAAAACAGATTAAAAATCCTCTGAGACAATGTGAAAGTTCGTGGGTTTTGTATCTGCCAATGTCATCACCTGCTAACAGCAGCTTCTTAGTTGTTGATTGAAATTTTATATTACAGACTGATGCATGTGGTCTTATACTGACATCGATCTCTTTCTTTTACTTACTATGCTGCTGTCATTGGTATACCATTAAGTACTATGACACACAAATTATCACCACACTTCATAAGCAGAAATTAAGAAAGCACATTTTGCCAAACTGATTTTCAAATCTTCTAAATTGTATTTGCTCACTCACCTGCCAATTTGAAAAATATAGTAATTTGTAGAGAGCTTCTTCATCATTAATGTGAGTTAGTAATGCTATAATTTAATTCAAAAGCAATTATTTTTTTTAAATGGGACTCAGACCAGCAAAGCTTAGTATCAGCCAAAATCTATGGGCACCCCGTGGGCAAAAGGCCAACTCTATAGTGATATACAAGGTCGCCTGATGAAAAATCCAAATAAAAATTACTCTCAAAATATTTTGTCCATTAGAATTAGTTTACAGATGGAAATTTAAATTAAATGAAAGGACTCTAGGCCTTTGGGCTAGAATCTTACAACCAGAAAGATCAACAATGTTAACAATGATTTCTGTGATCTTGTCAGGAAGTTTAACCATTGACTTCAAGAATTCTGTTGAAACAATACGTGATAAAAGGTACGGGGGTAAGAAATACTGAGTCTACAATTGAACATCTTTCCCCTGAACTAGACACAAATACCAAGCGTTTTCCACCTTTTCATCTTCAGAAATCCCAATGCGAATCCAGAAATGAAGAAAAAAAATAGAGTGAAGGTCAAAGCTGCACCTGGCTGGTACACGATGAACACGCTGGAAACAGCGCTGAGACAGTATTGCACACCGAAGGAAAAGGACAAACGGCTGGCAGCATTGTTTCTACTGAAGCTTCAGGAAGTAGCAGATCCTGATTGTCTTTCTAGTGTTATCATCAAGTAGTTAGAACTATTTGCAAAAACAGCGCTGAGAGTTGATAAATGTTTATGGTGCCACCTGGTGATTTCCTTCAAGTTTCGCCATCACTGATTTTGGATGTGATCAGTACTGCCCCCACAGGAGCACATCCTCCTTTGCTCGTAAGAGGAGTTGCACAGTTGGTGACCAGACTGTTACAGGTGCTCTGAAACGTCAAAGAGAAGAGCTGCCAGCTAAAGGAAGAAAATGCAAATGGAGAAAGTTTACTATGCTTTTCCACAGATATAGCCACTATTTCACACGTACAAAACCTAAAGAAAATGGAAGCTCCTTTATTCCAGACAACCTGTAAATTCAGAATTCCACATATCGTTTTCATTGTAGGAGCAGAATATGCTGTATACCAATATCCATTTTCTTACTGAATCCTCGATAAGAGTTCGGTTTAAAAGGCGAATGAGAAGCAGGATCCAGATGTTGAATGATGGCTTCAGTAACATTATATGAGGTGGCTTTTGGGTTTGCCACAGAGTTCAAGTTTCTTTGTCGTGAGCAGGTGTGCCAGGCCATTGAGAAACACGAGAACGATGGTCATAGACATAACAATCACGTAGTGGCTGATGCTACAGAAGGAGAAAAAGAAACATGTGACAGGAAGAAAGAAAACATATGGGAAGGAACATAGATCCCTCTAAATAACGTTCCTAAATGTATACGTAAAATACACAGAATTACAAAAGATACCAATGATTTTTTCAAGTTTATTTATTTATTTTAGTAATCTTTACACCCAACATGGGGCTCAAACTCACTACCCCGAGACCAAGAGTCCCATTCTCTTCCGACTGAGCCAGCCAGGAATCCCCCACCAATGATTTTGAAATAGATGTCAAATGTTAGAAAAACAAATTTGTTACACAAGTAGTGATCAACATAATGTTTTGAGATCTCTCCAACAACTGTAATATGTTATGAAAATGTCTGATTGATATTGGCAGTGCCTGTGTCTTTGTCATCAATCTAAGGTTACTGCCCCCAGGTTAAGTATTCTGACATTTTACAGCAGGCCATCCTATGCTTTGACAGAAGTTAGAAGTACTTTAACAAAACTACCAATCAAACACACACACATAAACGTTACCCACATTCAAATTCAGTAAAGTAAAAGTTTTATAGCCAAGGCATCTAAATAAAGGAGAAAGGATAGATTTCTTCATTAATCTCCAAGTCAAAGCTACTGTCTCCCAGATTTTGCTCTTTTAGACCTTTTATCACTTTTATACTTTAAATTACCTAAAACACTCTTAACATTTTAAATTACTTTAATAATAAGTTTCATAAAACCAGTAGGTAGGTGGCTATTCTCAAATTTAGTGGACATCTATCTATAAAAGGTATTTCACAGATCACTTATCTCTTTACAGTGGCCTGAAATCACAAACTTTGGGCTCATTTAAGCTAACATTATTGGTAGGAAACAGTTGTGAAGCTCATCACAAGTAATGGAGCCATAAGACATTCAGCTTGTGATATTTTCCATCAAACAAGTCTTGGTATCATCTTAGCAGAGCAGAGTGAAAGGAGCACCCAATTTCAACTTGAAATGAGTTTAGCTGTTCCCACTCTCTCCCCTTGACTATTCTGACATCATTTAAATCAGGTATTCTCAAGGTCTACATGTGTGATGGCAGAGGGACAGGGTCTCTGTGCGGAGGGGCATACAGAAGCACCGGGAAGGCCTGTTCAGCCTGTACAAGGGGTGATAAAAGGCTGATTGTACTTTTTAATCAGGGTAACGGGCAAAAGAAGCAGGTCATCTCTATCAGAGGTACTGGATAAGAAAGAGTTTGAGAATCACTGATTTTAATAAAGCTTAGTATTCATTATAAGAGTAAAGGTATTTTATGGCACTTACTAATTACATTTAGGAGGATATTAAAATATTGTTGCACATAATGAGAAGTTATCATTATATCTAGAGAGAAGTGATACTTTGTCATTTGTAGTTTAATAAGGTATAACAACAGTGCACGTAGGAAACAATGTCCGAATGAACACCACTATCAAATCAAACCAATCAAACTGATGATGCCAACTCTTCACCTCATACCAAATACACTGAGAATGTAAATTTAAATATGTTCTTATAGTTATGAAGATTACCTCAAGGGACCTTTTTCTCTAGTTTAAGAAATGCACTTCTTTTAGGATGTCATATAAAAGGCAGTACTCTGTGAAGTCTACGACCCGCTACGAATGAAGATACAGTGTAAAAGATCAAAAGAAGAAAATACTAAATTGTAGCTCTGTCAGCCCAACTCAGTTTTATGGCCTGGGCAGGGTATTTTTCACATAGCTGTTAAAAGAACACCTGACGCCACAAGGTTCTCCAGAGAACCACTGAGCTTATAGCCACAGGCTCAGCTGGCTCTACTGACTGGAGTATATTCCTTTAAGAGTCTCAATTTAATTCTGGTAAAATCCACTCTGAAGATGCATTTTTAAACATCCTGGACTATCCCCATAAACACGAATACTGTTTAATGCCCTAATAATACAAACTTCATTTTTAAAGAAACTATTACTTGTTAACCTGAAACTAAAAGCTGAGGCATCTCTCAAACCTATTTTGAAAACCCACTGCAATCACCACGATGACATGATATGACCACTACAGATATGTGCAGACCACATTCATGGTGAGCCCCCACTCCTCTCTAGAATTCTGGGACACATTCTCACCATTTCTGTAGTCATAAAGCAATCAAGTAGTAAGGACAAAAGGACAACATTCCATTCCTGTATTTAACAGGCATGTTACAGCTGAAGTTATTAACTATATTTCTAATAAAAAGGAGTTTAGAAACAAAATTTGTCACAAAGGGAAACCACCACAGGAGCACAATTCAAATAACTCTAGATCCCATTAAGGAAACTCTGCCAATAAATTTAGCAATATCTGCAACATGACAAGAAACATCTCAGCTTTTCATATATACATTCACACAGGAATAATTAGAAACCCAAAACTTAAAAACAACATTCTCACAAAAAGAATGCAGGAAAAAGTACAATAATCAAGTTTTGATAATATGAACCCTATTATATGGTGCTTTAGCTTTGAATCTTGAAGCACATTTCCCAGCCATTATCCAAGTCTTTTCCTCGCAATAAATCAGATGCTGATGAAGCTGCACGAACCACTCGTGCCCATCAGACCTGTCCCACCCGGTTCCCCAAGGCAGTACATGCCATCACTGCTACACAGGATACACAGAGAAGATTCTAGAATTCTAACCTATCGACAAGAACAGCAGCAAATCAAAAACATCCCCCTGCAGCCTCAATCTGGGCAATTCCATTTAGAAAGTCTAATTTCTCTAACTCAGATTTCATTTTGTTTCTCCATCCCAACCCCTTCCATCCCCCAACCTCCCCTCTACAATCATCTTCCTTTGTTAAGAGGGCATTTTTTGGACGATATAATTATATAAGAGACAAAGAAGACAAACAGCAGAGCAAGGAGGTATTTCAGCAGGAGACTATGTGGGGAATTTATGGAGGATCACTCACTGCTTTCAGCTTGATGAACAGAACCTGAGCTCTGAAGTCCCCTATCACACCCGCCTTGGAGAAGTCTCTCAGAACAAGCACCCCATTTCACGGACCGGAGTTCGATGCGTGAGGGCAAAGCACTGAGACTGAGAAGAACTGTGGTTTAACTTAACTTACTAACTGGCTAATGCCTTTATCACCTTTCTGTCCCCTCTGGATTTTGTGGGGGTAATGAGCGTACCAGGATGACAGACATAAACTAGGACCGTTCCAGGTAAACCTATACTTGTGGTCACTGTGTGCAGAGGGCAGCTCCCATTACGAAAAGCTCAAATTTCTACAGCATAGTTTTTACCCATTATAGCATGAATCAATTATATGATATTTTAATAAGTATCATCAATAAATTATAATACTGAAACATGGAGTTAATACCCTTTCCTCATGGCTAGTACTGCAGAGTGGGGGTCATCAAAGCATTCTTGACCTGCGAGGGCTAATGCACCATTCTGTTTCCCTTGGTTTGAATGATGCTCAATGTTTGTCTTATGCATCTATAGTCTCTCTTTCTGCAATTATTTTGTGCTCTGATGAACACTTTATTCCCATGATGGTTGTGTAAAGGAATGCAAGAAATAGGCCTGGAGGTACCACGCAAGTGCCAGGAAGAACGTCATGCTAGATGTTAAATACAAGTTTTGCAATGGCTCAAAGCCTCTTTTAAAAAGGATCAAGCAAGCACAGGTAACAAAAATAAAAACAGATAAATCAGACTACATAAAAATTTAAAACTTTTGTGCATCGAAGGACACACTCAACTACTTCTGGCTCACTCCCTCCTGATCAATATTTCTTTATCCTTTAAATCCTAAACGTGTATTATCAAAACTTTGCAGTGAATGAATGGTTCCAAAGCCACTTTTAAAAGAGAGTTTATGAGGGTCACAAAACAAAGACTTTGGGAAATTCCCTGTAAGTAGAGGCAGTGAGGGGCAGTGGGGATTCTACAGCCTTGGTTACTAAAGTGCTGCCCTCCAGACCTGCTCAACTGTTTCCCAATCTGTGACATAAGTGAGTCACAATCTTCTTAGCGCCACACTGTCCTCAGCGTGAAAATGAAGACTGTAAATACATCTACTGTGAAGAATATCTACATTACAGCGCTGTGCTAATAAGATCGCATGAAATAATGTGTTGGAAGACCCTTAAACACTGCAGCATGACACAAAGGTTCGTCATTTGTGGAGAGGTGTGACTGGGGCAATCCTTTGACTGACATCCTGGACCTCCTATTCAAGTTCAGCTTCTGTCTTATTTTGCCTTTACCTAATGTAAACCGATTCCCCAGTCTCTGAGCTGCCTTCCTCATGTCTTTCAGCACTCCTATCACAAATAACCAACTGCTGGGCATGTGGACTCTGTGTTGCAATACACAGCCTTGCTCTGACCTTGTGCCTAAGTCTCTGCCTTGACTCTACTCTGTAAACAAGCTTACTCCATTTGGGCTCCAGTACTGGCTCCAGAACCCCAGCTTTGACAGAGGGTAATTAGAACTGATGTATAGAGGGACATTCACCCCTTCCAACTATAATATCATTTCTCACACTCATGAGTAAAATGAAATGGCAATAAAATCTCAGAGACAGGTGAGGGTATTCCATGCGGTTACTGCCTGTATTTCTCCTTTCCTTTCTAACGAAGCTTGAAAGAATGGTCTACACTTAAACTCTACTTCCTGACTTCCCATTTCATTTATTCCATTTGCTGTAATTTTTATCAGAGTCATACATGCAGTACTAAAAACATAAAATAGTGGCAAAAGATTTATGATGAAAACCGACAATCCTCATTCTTCCTTCCCCACTTCTCAAGAAAAACTGCTTTGGCCACTTCTCTTTTTAGATCTTCTGGTGGTTACCTCCTTACCATGAGTTAGTATCTTTATATTGCTATTTACTGATACATCAATTTAAAATATTATATATCAAGTCCCTGCTAGGAAAGAGGAGAATTGAGCCTCAGTTCTCAGTTCAAGAGAACTGAGCCCACCATTTTGTCTGGAATATATCTTACTCATTTCACTTTTAGTTATTTTTTCTTCTATTAGTTTTTCTTCTATTTTTCCTTATGAGTCATCTTTGAGGAATAATTTATATGTAGGCAAATGGAACGGCTTTAAGTGTCCAGTTAGATGAGTACTGACACATGGTACAGCATGTAACCATCCTCACTGTTAAGACTGAGAACATGTCCATCACCCCCAGAAGTTCCACATTCCCTTTTGCAGTCAAGCTCACCCTAACTCCCAGTGCTAGAGATGGACGATGGTGATATTGCACAACACTGTGAATATACTTAATGTCGCTGAACTGTACACTTAAAAAAAGTTAAAATGGTAAGTTTTGTTATCTATATTTTACCACAGTTGAAAATAAAAAGTCTCAAAAAAAATAAAAATAAAAAATCTCACACACAAAAATACTATATTTTACGGGAATATGTTCCAAACAAAATTCTGGCATATGTCTAAAATGAAAGAAAATTAATCAAACTTCAGAGAGAATAAGGAGAGGTATGTCAAACACAAGGAACACTCTGAAGGATAAAAAGCAGAACCACAGAATAAAATCAATACTAATTGCTGCCTTTACTGAAGCTTCTTCGATGCCGGGCACTGTGCTCAATGCCCCATGTGGAGTCATCCATCCAGACAACTACACGAGACAGGGGAGAGATGAGAGGGATTAAGTCACTTGTGGATGGTCTCGCTGCTAAAATGTGGCAGAAGTTGTTCAAGCCCAGGTGCTCTGGTCTAAAGCCCATGCTCTGATCCACTGTTTTGTCTGGACACTTTGGGATCAGAGGGCTGGAGAGAGAGACATCAACTTTCCCTAAGCATTCAAGCTTAAGGGCAATGAAAACAAAACGATCTAGGGACACCTTTCACGTGTCTGGCACATATGGAATGAAGGAGATTCAAATCAGATGAGGCAGGGAGGCAAATGTGTATTAAATAAGAAAGCAGAACCAGGAGTGAGCTAAGATATAGGAACGGAGGAGAGAATGTCTAACACAGTCTCACCCAAACCTACGCCAATTCATAGCAACACAAGTGCTAAATAAATATTGACTAAATGAAATAAAATCAGTCTATAAAAATGTATTATCTCCGAATGCATTTGAAAACAAAAAGGCAAAAAGACCGACTTTGCTTTCTCTCAAAGAAAATAAATTTAACAGATTATGGCAATCATTCACGTTCAAATCATAATAAAGAAAAAACTGACTTTTTGTTCAGATTATACTTTAACACCATTGTAGGTCTCACTTGTTAAATGTTCTCCTATTAAAGATTCTAAGAGGCAGATAATGATTACACACAATTTAAATTGCCACATAAAATCCATACTGCTACTGAGTGCTTCATTTTTCTAAAGAGACTGAGAGATTATGAGGACAGACTCTGAAAACCCAGATCAGATTGAAGCAGTTTCTCTTGCACCTTCCCGCTGTCCTATAGTTTTCTCCAGAGTTGGCATCTATCCCCACGTCGCCCCAAGAAAACACTTGCTAACGTGTTAATGCTAAGAATTGGAGAGACATGTCTCACTTCCAGAGGCTTAAAATAATTGCTACTTGCTATGTTTACCTCAAAATCAAATTGATACCTTCTACTAAGATGTCAAATTATTTTTTTCACTGTACTCTTAAGGATGTTAATGTGAATATATACTGCACCTTGTTCCAATATCAAGCCAGCTGCCATAATCCTTGACCAAGAAGAAAAAATGCTGTAAAATAAAACAAAATATGACTCTGTTAAAAACAAAGGTATTTTGATTCAGATGAAAAACAATGTTATTTTAGGATTATGAGTTTCAGACTTCTGACCTCTCATAACCACTATCTGACTAGAATCTATACGAATATCTCCTTTACAGAAATTTTTGCTTGGACTAAAATGAGTGATAGCCTAAAAGCCGATATAGCATTACCATTCAATCAAATGAACACAAAACTGATATTTAAGAATAGCTAAAAATAAAGATAACCAACTTAATTTTTTAAAGTAAGCTCTAAGCCCAATGTAGGACTTGAACTCAAGTCCCTGAGATCAAAAATCACAGGCTCTACTGACTGAGCCAGCCAGGTGTCCCAAAGACAACCAGTTTTAATAAAAGACACTAAATAATATCAAAGACCTCAGTGAAAAAAAGCCAGTCATCCACTTATCAAAAATATCTACTAATAGCCTACTATATGCTAATCACTGTGTTAGGTCCTGGAGATAAACTCTTTTGGGATTTGTATAACCCAATGAATAATTCAATCAAATTATCAGATATGTGTGTGTGTGTGTGTGTGTGTGTGTGTGTGTGTGTGTGTGTGTGACAGAGAGAGAGAGAGAGAGAGAGAGGGAGAGAGATGAGTGTTATCATTGGAAAAGACAGGCAATTATGGGAGCACAGGGGAAGGGGTACATAGCCCAGATGTAGCATAAGGGAAGGCTATCCCAATAAAAAGTCTACAAGTCTAAGTAAAAAATAAGAGTCAGGTGAAAGAGGAGTCTGAGGAGATCGGAGGAGAAGTATGTTTCTGACATAGGGAGAAACCTACATAAATGTCAAGAGTCCAGGGGGAGTGCGGCAGGTCCAGTGAGGAGGCGGTGTGGAGAGAACAAGGTGGGAGACGATACCAGTCAAGTAAGCAGAAGCGAGGCCACAAATGGCTTTGTAAGCTAAAGTAAGCAATCTGACTCTAAAAAATTAATCAGAGAATTTAAATTCCCTTCTACTAACATGTCCTGCTCATTTGCCACTTTGTGAGCAAAACTGAAAGCTGATTTGTTCTAACATTATTATGTACGGTTAATTTCAGATCTATATTGGATATCCAGTTCAACAGAACACAAAAATACTCTCATCTAAATCAAGTGACCAAGAATCTGATTGGGAAGTTACCCTACTTGGTGTCCCTAATCAATTCTAGCATAGGATGTTATATAGTGAAGAATTAGCTTACCCAAAAAGAAATCTGGCCTTTGCCTTCAGCTATCTGGAGTGACTTCTGGGCCCATGGAATGTCATGCCTGATGGGAGGATTTTGCCTGGGGGGCCTTAGCCACTGGACAGTCTAATAATGTGATTTATATTGGGGGCTTTGGGCCACATGGTATCAGTTCCACCGCTAGAAGGACTGAACATTAAAGGACAGTCATGGGAACAAAATGTGATTGATCCCCATTAAAAAGTTGACACCAAGGCTCTGGCGAGCCTCATTGGCAGTATTCCCTCTGAATATCGCACATCAATGCTGGAAGAGTAATGCTGTCCCAACTCCATTGGGAGAGGAGGACCAGAGTTCCACAGTCGGACCCTTCCTAGACTCTGCCTTCTGAGTCTCTTCCCTTGGATAACTTTGATCTGTATCCTTTCCTATAATAAACCGTAACTGTGAATATAATAGTTTTCCATAAATTTTGTCCTTCTAGCGTATTATCAAACCTGAGGACAGTTTTGAGAAGTCCCCGAACTTGTAGGTGTAAAGTAGGTTCTTTTTCTTAATACACTACATACAAGAGGCCCACCTGCATGCTCCTTACTCAGAACTCCCTTACGAGAGTCATTAACTTGGTAACATCTTCCCACTTGAAAAGCTCTACTTCTTCTTTCCTTCCTTCCCTCCATTTTCTCCATCTTAGAGAAGGGTTAGAAAAATCAACATTTCAAGTAGGAAAATGAAGTATTACCTAAATCTAAAATTAGCTTTTTCTGTGAACTTCCTATAGAAGGCTCATTTCAGACACAATGCACCATGGAAGACTAGGTATAAAATGACAGATGCAAATAAATCAAATAAGAAGACTTTTGACACCTTCAGAAGAACACCCTTCCTGCATAAGTCACATAAAAAGAAATTAATTTATATTAAGTGTAAATTATGCCAGCATTTACAACTTAATATCTAAAGATTTCATGCACAGAAATGCATTCAGATTTCTCTTGATTAAATCAAATCAGCACTTAGCTTCTCAATCTTATTTATACTGAATATCCAATAATGCCTTACCAAAGCCATAATGTCTGATATGATGAGAACCATGAGAAAAAGGCTGGAAAAAAAATAAAGAAAGATTACACATAATAGAACAGGCACATTTTTAAAGCACATTAAAATAAAAATGAGAATAATCAAATAATCCTCTATTAGTATTTTTGCTTCTGAAAATACTACTTTGGACAAGGGCTCTTTTCACATTATAACGGGCAACTATCCCACAGTGATGGTCTGGAATTCAAAAATGCTGTTTAACATTTTGAATATTTATTTCAATGGCAGGAAAGGGATGTGAACTATGATTTTTATTTATTTTTATTTATTTATTTTGGAGAGAGAGAGAGGGAGAGGAGGAGGGAGAGGGAGAGAGAGAATCCCAAGCAGGCTCCATGCTCAGCTTGGAGCCTGATGTGGGGCTCCATCTCACGAACCTGAGATCATGGCCTGAGCTGAAATCAAGAGTTGGACCTTAACCAACTGAGCCACTCAGTGTCCAGAATAA
This sequence comes from Ursus maritimus, assembly GCF_017311325.1. Taxonomy (NCBI): domain Eukaryota; kingdom Metazoa; phylum Chordata; class Mammalia; order Carnivora; family Ursidae; genus Ursus; species Ursus maritimus. The sequence continues at coordinate 13,919,965 of NW_024424230.1, read as the reverse complement.
TGATTTTTAATTAAACTTTTTATTTTGAGATAATCACATGCAATTACAAGAAATAATATAGAGGGATCTCATGTACCTCTGGCCTAGTTTCCTCCAAGGTAATATCTTACAAAACTATAGTACAATATCACAACCAGGATATTGACACTGGTACTGTCAAGATATAGAATGTTTCCATCATTATAAGGATCCCTCATGATACTGTTTTATAGCTACACCTATCCTCCATCCTTAACCTCTGAAAACCACTAATCTGTTCCCCATTTCTGTAATTTTGTCATATCAAGAGTGTTGTAGAAGTGGAATAATTTACATGATACTTTGTAACCTGTTGGGATTGTATTTTTTTCACTCAGCATAATTCCCTTGAGATTCTTCTAAGGTATTGTAATGTATCAGTAGTTTGATCCTTTTTATTGCTGAGTAGTACTCCATTTATGGATGTACCACAGTCTGCTTAACCATTCAAACACTGAAAGACATTACAAATAACACTGCTATAAACACTTGAGTACAGTTTTTTATGCAAACATAAGTTCTCATTTCTCTAGGAAAAATACCACAGACAGTGTAATTGTTGGATCTTATGGCAGTTGCATGTTTAGTTTAATAAGAAACTAAAACTCTATGGGACGCCTGGGTGGCTCAGTCCGTTAAGCATCTGCCTTTGGCTCAGGTCATGATCCTGGGGTCCTGAGATCGAGTCCCACGTTGGGCTCCTTGCTCAGCAGGGAGCCTGCTTCACCCTCTGCCTGCCGCTCCCCCTGATTGTGCTCTCGCTCTGACAAATAAATTAACAAAATCTTTTAAAAAAATAAGAAACTAAAACTCTTTTCAGAGTGGTTACACACTATATTTTCCCATCTGCAATATATGGAGCATTTTCTTTGCATCTTTACTGGCATTTGGTGTCACTACTTTTTATTTTTAGCTATTCTTTTTTTTTTTTTTTTTAAGGATTTTATTTATTTGACAGAGAGAGAGACAGCCAGCGACAGACGGAACATAAGCAGGGGGAGTGGGAGAGGAAGAAGCAGGCTCCCAGCAGAGGAGCCCGATGTGGGGCTCGATCCCAGGACTCTGGGATCATGCCCTGAGCCGAAGGCAGACGCTTAACGACTGAGCCACCCAGGCGCCCCTATTTTTAGCTATTCTGATCACTGTATAATGATACCTCACTATGGTTTTAATATGCATTTCCTTAATCATTAACGATGTTGAACAGCTTCAACTGCCGTCTATATGTGCTCTCAGGTCTTTTACTCATTTTCTCATTAAATTGTTTGGTGTTTACTGTTGAGTTTTGACAGTTCTTTATATATTCTGGATAGTAGTCCTTGGTCAGATACATAGTTTGTAAATATTTTCTGCCAGTATGTAGCTTGCCTTCATTCTCTTAACAGGGTCTTCTTTTTCATAGAGCTAAGCTTTTAATTATGATGAAGTCCAATTTATCAATTTTTCCTTACATGGATCATGGTTTTGGTGTCAAGCCTAACTTTTTCCTAGCCCAAATCTCAAAGATTTTTCTCTTATACTTTTCCTAAAAGTTTGAATCTGTGGTTTATTTTGAGTTAATTTTTATGTAAGGTGTAAGATTTTGGTCAAGATTTAAAAAAAAAAAAAAATCACAGCATGCCTACTTGATTTCCTTAACAAGGCAATGAAGAACTTAATGCTCATGTGTAATATAGAATCTTAGCTTTTTTATTAGCAGAAGAAATGGCCAAAATTCCCTCCACCATTAAGATATCACAGCAAGTAGATAATTAAGGGGGAAAATTCAAATCATTTTTGTCATCTAGCGCTTTTCTCTTAAGTCCAAACAGAAAACAACAATGAAAAGTGTTCTCAGATTTTAAAATTTCTACATACAATACAGAACTGCAAGAAAGCTGTAGATTTCTCTGATCTTATTTACAAGTTTAATGTTCTAAAAAAGTCTTTACTCCAGGGAAAACTTATGGGATCAATTATTGAATTGAATTACACAGTTCCATTTCAGTACACTTATTCTAAAATCACCCTTGACTTCTCTTTTAGACATAACTGTTTTTCTAACTATAGGTCTGAAATATAGAAATGTAACTCAAGGGGCGCCTGGGTGGCACAGCGGTTAAGCGTCTGCCTTCGGCTCAGGGCGTGATCCTGGCGTTATGGGATCGAGCCCCACATCAGGCTCCTCTGCTATGAGCCTGCTTCTTCCTCTCCCACTCCCCCTGCTTGTGTTCCCTCTCTCGCTGGCTGTCTCTATCTCTGTCAAATAAATAAATAAAATATTAAAAAAAAAAAAAAAGAAATGTAACTCAATAGTTCACATACAAAGACATATAGCACAAGTCAGACTTATATCTAATTGAAGCATTATGTATCATTAAAAATAAGTCTGACACAACAGACATACAATAAGGGTGTTAAACTAAGAGTTTGTGGAGAACACAATGGTCATTCAGTACAACCTCCTGAACAAAGCACCAATTCTCAAAGTAACAATCCCAATGAAAGTTCCGTCTAGCATGGGCTTTAACAGTTCCAGTTACCGAATCCACCCCAATTTACACAGCCCCAATAACTACAAAATGCTTTCCTTCTTTGAATCAAAATCAGTGAAACAAAAATTCCACCCTTCGGCTCTAGTTCTTCTGAGAAAGAAGTACAAAGAAACCTATACATTAAGTGCAATCCCTATCAAAATACCACCAGTATTTTTCACAGAGCTAGAACAAACAATCCTAAAATTTTTTTTTTATTTTAATGATTTTTTTATTATATTATGTTAGTCACCATACAGTACATCCCCGGTTTCCAATGTAAGGCTCGATGATTCATTAGTTGTGTATAACACCCAGTGCACCATGCAATACGTGCCCTCCTTACTACCCATCACCGGTCTATCCCATTCCCCCACCCCCCTCCCCTCTAAAGTCCTCAGTTTGTTTCTCATAGTCCATAGTCTCTCATGTTTCATTCCCCCTTCTGATTACCCCCCCTTTCTTTATCCCTTTCTTCCCCTAAGGATCATCCTAGTTCTTATGTTCCATAGATGAGAGAAATCATATGATAGTTGTCTTTCTCTGCTTGACTTATTTCACTTAGCATTATCTCCTCCAGTGCCGTCCATGTTGTAGCAAATGTTGAGAACTCGTTCTTTCTGATAGCTGAGTAATATTCCATTGTATATATGGACCACAACTTCTTAATCCAGTCATCTGTTGAAGGGTATCTCGGCTCCTTCACGATTCAGCTATTGTGGACATTGCTGCTATGAACATTGGGGTGCATATGGCCCTTCTCTTCACTACGTCTGTATCTTTGGGGTAAATACCCAGTAGTGCAATGGCTGGATCATAGGGTAGCTCAATTTTTAACTTTTTAAGGGACCTCCACACTGTTTTCCAGAGTGGCTGTACCAACTTGCATTCCCACCAACAATGTAGGAGGGATCCCAAAACAATCCTAAAATTTGTATGGAACCACAAAAGACCCCGAACAGCCAAAGCAGCCTTGAAAAAGAAAAGCAAAGTCGGAAGCATCACAATTCCAGACTTCAAGCTATATTACAAAGCTGCAGGCATTAAGACAGTATGGTACTGGCACAAAAACAGACACATAGATCAGTGGAACAGAACAGAAAATCCAGAAATGGCCCATAGCTATATGGTCAACTAATCTTTGACAAAGCAGGAAAGAATATCCAATGGAAAAAAGTCTTTTCAACAAATGGCGTTGTGAAAACTGGACAGCAACAAGCAGAAGAATGAAACTGGACCACTTTCTTATGCCATACACGAAAGTAAATTCAAAATGGAGGAAAGACCTAAATGTGATATAGGAAACCATCAAAATCCTAGAGGAGAACACAGGATCTGACATTGGCCATAGCAACTTACTAGACACATCACCGGAGGCAAGGGAAACAAACGCAAAACTGAACTACTGGGTCTTCAAGATAAAAAGCTTCTTGGGGCGCCTAAGTGGCTCAGTTGGTTGAGTGTCTGACTCTTGATTTTGGCTCAGGTCATGATCTCAGGGTTGTGAAATCGAGCCCCTTGTCGGGCTCTGTACTGGGTGTGAAGCCTGCTTAAGGTACTCTCTCTACCTCTCCTCTGACCCTCACTCCCTCTCTCCTTCTCTTTCTCTTTCTCTCTCTCTCCCTGAAAAAAAAAAAAAAAAGATAAAAAGCTTCTGCACAGTGAAGGAAACAATCACCAAATGAAAAGGCAACATTTGAAATGGGAGAAGATATTTGCAAATGACATATCTGATAAAGAGTTAGTATCCAAAATCTATAAAGAACTTCTCAAACTCAACACCCAAAACAAATAATCCAGTTAAGAAATGGGCAGAAGACATGAATAGACATTTTTCCAAAGAAGACATATAGATGCCTATACGTGGCTTTCATGTGAAAAGATGCTGAACATCACTCATCATCAGGGAAATACAAATCAAAACTACAATGAGATATCACCGCACACTGTCAGAATAGCTAAAATTAACATAGGAAACAAGAGATGTTGACGAAGATGTGGAGAAAGGGGAACCCTCTACACTGTTAGAGGAAACACAAACTGGTGCAGCCACTCTGGAAAACAATGTAGAGGTTCCTCAAAGAGTTAAAAATAGAACTACCCTACCACTCAGCAATTGTACTACTAGGTATTTACCCGAAGGATACAAACATACTGATTCAAAGGGTCACAGGCATCCTGATGATAATAGTAGCATTATCAACAATAGCCAAATTATGGAAAGAGCCCAAATGTCCATCAACAGATGAATAACTAAAGAAGATGTGGTATATGTGTATACAATGGAATATCACTCAGCCATCAAAAAGACTGAAATCTTGCCATCTGCAGTGATGTGGATGGAACTCGAGGGTATTACACTAAGCAAAACAAGTCAGTCAGAGAAAGACAGATACCATATGATTTTACTCATATGTGGAATTTAAGAAACAAAACAGATGAACATAGGGGAAGGGGGGAAAAAGAAAGAGAGGGAGGCATACCATAACAGACTCTTAACTACAGAGAACAAACTGAGGGTCAATGGAAGGAAGGTGGGCAGGGGATGGGTATTAAGGAGGGCACTTGTGTTGAGCACTGGGTTTTACATAAGTGATGAATCACTAAATTCTACTCCTGAAACCAATATTACACTGTATGTTAACTAACTAGAATTTAAATAAAAACTTGGAAAAAAAAAAGAAAGAAAAAAAAGAAATCCAATTTAAATGCGGGGTGCCTGGGTGGCACAGCGGTTAAACTTCTGCCTTTGGCTCAGGGCGTGATCCCGGCATTCTGGGATCGAGCCCCACATCAGGCTCTTCCGCTATGAGCCTGCTTCTTCCTCTCCCACTCCCCCTGCTTGTGTTCCCTCTCTCGCTGGCTGTCTCTATCTCTGTCGAATAAATAAATAAAATCTTAAAAAAAAAAAAAAAAGAAATCCAATTTAAATGCAACAGACTTTTAAATATCTTTTTTGAAGTTTGGTTTGGTATTTTGAAATGTTTTTCTAAAACCACATTTTTTTTTTTTTTAAAGATTTTATTTATTTATTCGACAGAGAGAGAGACAGCCAGCGAGAGAGGGAACACAAGCAGGGGGAATGGGAGAGGAAGAAGCAGGCTCATAGCGGAGGAGCCTGATGTGGGGCTCGATCCCGTAACACCGGGATCACGCCCTGAGCCAAAGGCAGATGCTTAACCGCTGTGCCACCCAGGCGCCCCTAAAACCACATTTTTTAAAAAAGATTTTTATTTATTTATTTGACAGAGATAGAGACAGCCAGCAAGAGAGGGAACACAAGCAGGGGGAGTGGGAGAGGAAGAAACAGGATCGTAGCGGAGGAGCCCGATGTGGGGCTCGATCCCATAACGCCAGGATTATGCCCTGAGCCGAAGGCAGACGCTTAACGACCCAGGAGCCCCTAAAACCACATTTTATTGTAGGACACAGATGATGTTCTGCAACCCTAAGACACACCTGATTAGCAAACTTACTATCTTCTCAGCCTCAGTTTCCTTATCTAAAGAATGGGCAGAGTAATACCTACTTCATAGCACTGTTGGGAAAATTAAGCAAATAATATATGTAAAATATCTAATACAGTGCCTGCATATGGTAGGTGCCTAATATATACTGATTTCTTTTTCACTCCTTGTAACAAAAACTTTAGATAAAATTAAAGACACAGTGAAAGATACAATCTCTGCCTTTTCAGAGTTCATAGGATGTATGTTAGTTTGCTTGGGCTGTCATAACAAAGAACTACAGACTGGGGGGGGTTCAAGAACAACAATGTATTCTCTTGTAGTTTTGGAGTCTGAGTCTGAGGTCAAGGTGTTGGCAGGGTGCTCTCATTCTGAGGCCTCTCTCCTTGGCTTGGAGATGGCCATGTTCTTCCTTTGTGTTCACATGGTCTCTCCTGTTTGTGTCCTAATCTCTTCTTCTTATAAGGACACCATTTTATTGGACTAGGGCCCACCATGACCTCATTTCACCTTAATTATCTCTTTAAAGGTCCTATCTCAAATATACTCAACATATGATTTGCTGGTGTGGGGATAGGGGAGGGCACACAATTGAGCCCACAACAGGATGCGAAATAGAAAAGTAAGAAATAGTTCATCACTGGGCACCTAGGTGGCACAGTCAGTTAATTAAGCATCCAGCTCTTGGTTTCAGCTCAGATCAAGATCTCAGGGTCATGAGATAGAGCCCTACACCAGGCTCCATGGTCAGTGTGGAGTCTGCTTAAGTTTCTCTCTTCCTCTCCCTCTGCCTCTGCCCCTTTACCCTGCACGCATGCTCTCTCTCTCCCCACCTCTCTAAAATAAATAAATCTTAAAAAAAAAAAATAGTTCCATCACTGTATGAGTTGCCTAACTTTAGCTAGGAAATTGAGGGGAGGGCAGCTGGGTAAGAAAAGTTCATCAGCGAATATGATGTCTAACACTCAATTAACAAGAGGGAAAAAGCTTTTCCAGAGCAAATTTTGAAGTATTCTGTAGAGAGAGAGGAACAGAGAGATTGTCCAAGGCCACACAGCTAAGTGAGAAGGCAGACTTTTTTTTTTAAGATTTTATTTATTTATTTGAGAGAGTGAGTGAGAGAGAAAGTGAGCATGAGCTGGGGAGGAGCAGAGGGAGGGGGAGAAGCAGACTCCCGCTGAGCAGGGAGCCTCATTTTGGGCTCAATTCCGGGACCTTGGAACCATGACCCAAGCTGAAGGCAGACGCTTAACCCACTGAGCCACCCAGGTGCCCCAAGGGCAGACTTTCAGTATAACGAGTCTGGCCTCAGAGCCTGTGCTCCTAGCCATGATGCACATTGTCTCCCCAAGGCACTATCTATTCTCAGAAGCCTTTGGCATTCTCACCATTTTCCCTTTAATGTGGCCTTTGTCTCCCTTGCTTATTCAAATATTGTTTAAACAAGAAGCATAAATGTGACACAGTGTTTAATACTTATGGTGATCAACCTACTTTGAAATTAGGATGGGATAATTGCTCTCCTTGTTCTGGAAACAGTATTTCCATTAAAAGCTGGTTAGTTTTGATATTTTATCTCTAAGATGTTTTCAAGCTACTGAGTACATAGATCCTATGAGTCTGTCCCATGAATACTCCTTGATTCAAGAAATAAATGCATGCTACTGGTTTTTTATACAAATGATAATGAATGTTACCTCTTATCACCTCCACCAACCCACTAAAGTCATTCACCTCTGATGGTCACCTCCAACCATCTCCCTGCTTTTACTCTTGTCCTCCTACAGGTGATTAGCCATAGAACAGACAAAGGAGCCTTTGAGACCTTCCAGTGGCTTCTTGCCACAACTAAGAAAAATTCGGAAGTCCAAACTAAGGCCGAAATGGTCCCACATGATTTGGCCCCTGCCTATCTCTCCAACCGTTCTTCCTACAATTCTTCTGCTAGCACACTCTGCTTAAGGCTGGCCCTCTTGCTGTTCTTCAAATACTCTACACGTGGTCTCACCTCATGACCTTTGTACGCCCCACGCCCTCTCCACCTTAACGTGCTCTTTTCTCATATAGTTTCATGGTTAACTCTGTGTTTATTTCAGTCTCTGCTTAAATGCCTCCTCTTCAATCTATTTTTCTTCCTGACATTTAACACAACCTGACATTTTATGGCAAATGTTCTATTTCTTATTTGTCTCACTGAGTAGATGGCAAGCTCTATTCACCACTGTATTAACCAGCAGCTAGAACAGTGCCTGGCTTGGAACAGAAACTCAAAACATTATATGCTAAATGAATAGTAGAAGTAATCAGCATAAAACAAAATTGAAAATGGCTACTACTACACATTGTGACATTTCTTTTAGACACAAGACTGACTGAACTTCTACCTTTTGGTTCCATAGAACACTACAAAATTGTTTCTAAACAACACCAAATAACACTGTAGAAAGCTAAAACCACCAGGGTAAAATCTATAAGTGACCAAATAATGATGGAGGAAGCAAATCTTCTTGACAAAAACCAGGTCTATATTCTGACTGAGGTAAATTAGACCTGCTGGAGATAATAACCATTAAAAGAAATCACACCAGTACCAGCTAAAATTCATAGACTTTAAGATAGACAAAAATTAAATAAATGAACCCAAATTTCTTTGTTAAGAAATTTTAAAATATTTGGAAGTAATTTAGTTTCACTTCATATATATTAATTAAAATATTAAGCTGGCTTAATACCGTTTCCCCCTGGAAAATGCTCTTCAATAAAAGTGATTCAATATAGGTATAATTCTGATTCAAATTTGAATTCCTAAATATGGGAGCATACTGTCCCAAAGATTAAAACATCTAGTAAAACAAAATAGTATATTTAAAAGAACAGTGTCAAAACATCTTATATGCATTTCAGTTAGTATAGGGCATGAGAAATGAGCTTTTTGGTTGCTGGATCACACTGTTGACAACTTGACCTCCCCAAATTCTTTTTTCAATCACTACTGTTTATCCATGACTCACTTGTATAGTTGAGTATGTAATCAAATACAGAACAGAAAATTATCCCTTTTAGGTCTCATTATTTGGTTGACTGTCAAACACTTCTGTAATCCTAAAACTTTCTTCTCTTTCTCGGCTGCTTGTCCTGTACTCTCTTATGCTTTGTTGCATTCTGAAGGTGAGGAAGCTCCATGTCAGCTCATGCTGTGAGATGGATTAGCCTCAAAATATCTTCCTCAACTGTGATAGGCACTTCGGGTTGTCTGCTTCTCACACCCATTCCAATCCTCTTGCTCTCTAATCACCTTCCAGGTCAGAAGGAACTTGTGCTTGTTAGAGTTCTCCTCATTCAGACATCATTTGAAATCTGTTGGATGGGGCATTTGGGAAACAAACCGTTTCCCTGATGGGAGGGGAAATCTGACGACTTATCTCTTTGCTTCTTCCCCTAACGGTCCTTCTTCCTATCTGGATGGCAGATTTGATGCATGGAGGTATGAGGAGAAAGGCCAAAATCTAAGAAATGGAGGACAAAAAGGCAGGGTTGCTGATGATATCACACCAGCTTTGCACTGCCAACCTCCAGACTCCAAGTTACATGAGACACATAATTCCCTATTTCTCTCAGCTATTACTAGTTAGATTTTCATTATTTACAATCAAAGGTACCTTTTTATTAAGCATTATTTTTTTTAAAGATTTTATTTATTTATTTGAGAGAGACAGAGAAAAAAATGAGTGTGTGTGGAGGGGAGCAGAGGGAGAGGGAGAAGTAGACTCACTGCTGAGCAGGGAGCCTGATGCAGGGCTCAATCGCAGGACCCCAAGATCATGACCTGAGCCGAAGGCAGAGACTGAACCGACTGAGCCACCCAGGCACCCCAGTTTCAAAAGCATTCTTAATGGTTTAATCACTAAGTAATCTTCATGCTCAGATACTTCCTCGTAGTGATCTCTACACAAAATACACAAGCCTTTAAGATGAAGCTAGTTATCAAGGCTGAGAAACTAGATAAATTGTTTATATTTAGAAAAGTTAATTTTAAAGTGAAATAATGTGAAAACAGCTTTCCTACTTCACCTTTTTAAATACTAACTTAAGCAATGAGTTGAAAGAAATGCAGTTAGAATCATCTCACTGGTCTGTTACACTGAACTCATCCTTGGCGTTATGGATCTAACAAGCAAGTCATCAGTATAAATCCCACCTCCACCTTAACCCCTAGGCTTTCAAAAACTATGTTGTAAGAAAATGTTTATCAGTATAAATACCGAGATTGAAAATGAGGATAAAAAGGAGTGATGCTATCATTGATATCTAGCAAGCGGATATTTTAGCAAGCGGCAAGGTGGGAAGGATGGACTTAGGCTTGTGTGATGAATTAGATAAAGGAAACAAGATGGGCTGGTTCTCAATAGCAAGAAAGGGAATTGCTGGGTTCAGTATGTGACACATTACAGTTGAGGGGTCATTGTGACATTGCAAGTAACTTGAAAAGGTTTAGAAGTCAGAAGAGAAGACATTTATGATGACTTAGTCACCTTTGCCTCAGTTCTCTACGTTGACGTTTAGTTTTTCGTTGTGCTGCTCTCAGGACAGTTAACTACACACACACACAAACACACACACACACACACACCCCTCTACTTCTCATTCCACATGTTACCAGTTCTTCTTAGTTAAACCTTAAAATCCCTGCTAAAAAAAAATGTATCCACTAAAAGAGATGCAAGAAAGCACATGTCATTTACCAGTTTTTTATTGCATCTAAGTAGCTATTTTTTATGTGATACTGACAAGGTATAAATGTTTTCACTGTTAAATTTATGTAAATATTCTGCAAAAATACTAAATTAAACTAGAAAGAAATTTCTACTATTTTTAAACAGTGGAAGAAAAACTTTTAAAATTATAATTGTTATTATGGCATATGCATAATAATATGCTAAACCCAGTTCTAGCTTCAACTCATCAAAAGAACATGCAAATTTATGCTAATATTAGTTATTTCTTTCAGCATTGAATATGCCAGTTTGATTCAAGAATAACAGAACTGCTAAGAAGCTTCATATTTATCTCAAGTGTCTTTCAGAGAGGCTGATCGGTCCTGTGCTGAGGCAATTTTATTAGTTAAAAAAAGCAAATAGTTTAGTTGATAGCTTCTCTTTCAGAGTCTTGATTGCTTAAGACTGACTGCTCGAGAAATTCCTTAAAACTTAGAAAAAATAATTCCCATTCCACTTGTCAAATATGTAGAAAATAATATTGAGAAGCTATGTAATTATTGACACGTAGAACAGTTCATTTAAAGCCATGTAAAATGAAATAATGTTAACACATTTGTCTCATACTTTTTTTTTTATGATTTTATTTATTTGACAGAGATAGAGACAGCCAGCGAGAGAGGGAACACAAGCAAGGGGAGCAGGAGAGGAAGAAGCAGGCTCATAGCGGAGGATTCTGATGTGGGGCTCGATCCCAGAACGCCGGGATCACGCCCTGAGCCGAAGGCAGACGCTTAAACTCTGCGCCCCACATTTGTCTCATACTTAAGAAATAACCCAAAAGAAAACAGAATGATATCCCTTGTGTTTTGTAAGCACAGTTATAACTACAAAAAACAAGTCATTAAACTATAATTTAACATTTATGTTTTACTGTTTTCTAGGGAAGCTCTTCACTAACTTGAATAATATTTTAATAACATTTTATTGTTGAAAAAGCATATTTGTCTGCTAGAGGCTCTAATCAACTAATTTCCTCTAATGATAGCTGAACTCTGGCAATAAGGGTACATTTTTTTCTCATTTTTATAATAAACAATCTCTGTTACACCATCATAGCAATCACATCTACCCTCACTGCCTGAACATGGGCAAGTCCAATGCTTCTTAAACATTCACCTTACCTTTTTGATGATAACTGGGTAGTCAGCTGAACCGCTTCAAAAGCACACATCACAAGAACAAAGGGGATTAAAATCTGTTTAAAAGGACAAAAAAACATGCCATGGGTAGCTGAAACATTTGAAAAACTTAAAAATAAATGCTATTTCTGCTTATAGCAATACTTCAACTTCTCAAATAAATTTTATCTGTATAGTGAAGAGCAAACTCTGAAATAAAACCATGATATCAATGACATATAGAATATTGATGAAATGGATTTAAAAATCTACATCAGTAGCGTATGTAGTATAAAAAGATAAATATCAACATTTATTTCAAAGAACACCTAATACAAATTTTTGTTCTAGCTAACTCATTATAATAATTAATGACCATGTTCAAATGATTCCAAGAAAGTATGAGAGGCACAAAATGTCCAAATCAAATAAATTATAGAGCCTGATAATTTGATTCACAGATCCCTGAATCCATCTAGTTACTTGATACTATAACTCTACAAACATGATCTAGTTGCTCTGCCATTGCTTTTTGTGCATTTATCTTAATACAACTTTATTTCTGATTATACAATTCATATTCACTGTAAAATATTTATTAAAAAATTGAGAAAGGTATATTATAATTTATACTAGTTGAAAACCCATAATCCAGAGCTAATACTGTTAATATTTTGAGATACTGCATTCCAATAACCAATTAAAAAAATATATATATATATATATATACTTGCCGTATAATAAAAAAGAAAGAAAATATGGAAAAGATGTGATGTTCAGGACTGCAGAAGATTCCTTCAAGCGAAGGGCATATGACTAAAATAGTTTGGGAGAACCTTCACTTCTGGCCACATCCATCCAAAAAGGCCATCCAGTGCATTATGTCAGTAAAGCTCTGAATGAGGCTGGAGAGTAAAGATGTAGTATTCTAATCTAAACTTTTCCTTTTCTTTACTTTTTTCTTATTTTTAATGAAAGGCCAATGGTCCCCAATAGAGTAAGAAAAGAGCAACTGCTATTAAAAAATGTAAAAGAAAGTTAAAGAAATAATGCATGTTTTAAAATAACTCAATTGGTAAAAAAATAAATAAAAATAAAAGAAAAAATAAATATAAAAATAATAGAAATTGGAACATGAAAAAAATATCTTTTTAACGTTTCTTAAGATTACCTTTGTATTAATGCAGCAACAAAAAAAGGATATTAATCCAATTAAGAGACACATACTTTTAACAATTAGTACTTACATGATCTGAACAGAAGGAAATTAGATTTTAGGCAGATATATACTAACTATATAAAATGTGCCAGGCACTGTGGTAGAGGGAATAAAACAGGCATAACTGACCCTTAAGAAGAAAGGAAAGAACATGAATTACGTTCCATAGGAGTCTGAACCTCCAAAGCTGAGGAATTTGCCATTATCTTGGTACCATCAGCACCCAGCTGGTGCCTGCTGCATCACACAATGTAAGCACTCGATGACGGATCTGTGGAGTGCACTCATCAATTCTAGGTACATGGATTATGAGAAAAGATTATAACATGTGGGCAGTCTCTTGTGGAGCAGAGAGAATCTTTGGGAGCATTGCAGTTCTGATCTGCACTGCCCTTCCCCACACGTTTTAATCATCTGTGATAGGACTTCCTAGGACTTACACAGAATCTGTACTCTATGGAATTTAAGCGGGCTTAAGGATAAAACAAAAAGGTTAACTGTATTTTGGAGTAAAGCTAAAGGGTCCCATCTCCCATTCAGCATCATCTGTGACAGTATCTTCTTTCTGTGCTATTTCACTCTGTCAGAATGACTTTAGTCTTAAAGCCATGTAATGTTCCATAATCTTAATGTCACAATGAACTGATAATCAGTATCTTAGGAAAATAAGAAAATAAGAAAACTAACCTTCCACATCATCAGGGCTCCCATCATAAAAGGACTAAACACGGTCAGAAAGCAATAGACAGAGGCAAGGTCAAAGCTAAGGAACCAACATAAAGAAAAAAGATTTTAGAATTCACACTGTAACTTTAAAAGAATGTTCTACTAAAAAGGTTGTTTAAACTACCTTTCTGAATATTAGGAAGCCACTAAAATGAATGAGGTAGATCTGTATGTGCTGATACATACCAAAATATATCATCCTTCAGTGTAAAAAGCATAGTACAGAACAAAATCCTAACTTGTATTATCTTTTATTATAAATATGCTGTTTTCATTTAAAATTACCTGTTAATAGAAGCTATGTTCCCAGTTCCAAAAAATGCTGTCACTAAGAAGAAAACCTAAACAGAGTTAAGGAAATGCCAAAACAAGTCAAAATTCATACAAATTTCTCCTTCATTTAGAAAAGATATGCCTATTCTACCATGAGGGTAACTTGATTTTTAACCTGTACATTCAGCCATAAATTGTTGTAAGTGAATGCTCCATTATATCTCCTTGTGAATACATTCGGAAAGAACCAGACTGAAGAGGCAATATGCTAAGAACCAGAGGCGTGGGAGGTTATCCTCACTTGTCACTAGTATCTTTGGGAGGGCATTTTTCTCTTCTCTAGCAGAAGCAAGTCATTCTATTGTATCTGTCGTTGGCCACTGATGATTTTTTCACAAGGAGAACAGGGACCTAGTGCATCAGACAGATATTTTCAGGAGAAATAGTGTTGCAGTTCATATATACTTGCTGTGTGCCCACTATCTGTGAAACGTGCTAGGTTCTTTTGAAGGCTCAGAAAGAAATAAGAGACCGTGTTCAGACCATGTTCTACAATAATTCAACAGAGAATGAGACGTAAGAAAATGTTAGACATCTTTTTGATACTTCTTAAGCTACATCTGTTTTAGTGCAGTAATAAAAGGTAAATATTAATCCTACTGGTGTCTAAGAACTAACTGCTAGGAAAGCACTAGGAAAATACTGCTTGGCCCATTGAAAGGACACAATAAATGTTAACTATTTTATTATTATAGATACCTACACAAAAGTGATAAAGAAACACTAAAGAGGATGTGTGAATTATGACAACTTTCAGTGAAAAAGTGACATTTGAGTTGGTTACTTGAACCTCAAATGTATTCATGGTTCTATTCATTCAACCAATCAACCAACCAACATTTATTGTCTAGTATATGCCAGAGGCAGAGATAGACACTAAGAACATAAATATGAATAAAATAGTTCCAAAGTGCTCACACATTAACTAAGATTATGATAATATATAGAAGTATACGAGAAGCATTTTAAGGTTAACAGGGGAGAAATAAAAGACATAGTCAAGAAACATTAAGAGGTGTGATAGAAGCTTAGGGTTTATTGAAGGATACAGTGAAGATAAAGCAGGAACATAGATTGGTGGCATATCAATAAAAAGCCTTGACTTTACTGTGGAGACAATGAAAAGCCAGCAAACATTTTAGTTGAGTGATATAAACAAGAAATACTAGTGACAGTGAGATATTCAAATCAGGGAGATAAATAATTATAGGCAGGAAATACAATTGGGAAGCTATTTCAGTAGTTCATGTCAGGGGCAAGGATGGTCTGAACTAGTGCATTGGGAACAGAGATGGAGAAGGAGGGGAGACAGTGGGACTTTAGAACTGGACAAGAAGTAGTTAAATATGACAAGTTTGACGGCCTGTGTGACTGGGAATACGGTGATGCCATTCAATGAGATGAGGCCTGCCAGAGAGAGACTTTGGAGAGGAGTGGGCGGTGTTAGTCAGTTTGGGACATATATTTTGGTGATGCCCAGCAGAATATTGGACATATGGCTCATGAGGTCAAGACAGGTCAAGGCTGGAGAAGTAAATCTCAGAGTAGTCTGCATGGAGGTGTCAGTCAAAGCTATAGATGAGGGTGACAGGATCCAGGCAGTGTAAGAGGAGGAGGTTAAGGATAAAGCCTGGAGAAGAACATCATTCAAGATCAGACAAAGAAAGAGTATGTTTTAGTGAAGGAGAATAGAGATGATATAAAAGCTAAGAAGAGGACCTAAATCATGTCCTGGAGGTAAAGGGAAAAGAAAGAGAAGTCAACAGAGTTGAATGTTGTAGTGGTCAAGTAAAACTGAAGCCCAGACTGCGCAGTCAGGGAGCCCCTGCAGACCACTGACGGTAAGCCTCGGCAGAGACATCTGACGGATGTTCACAGAGCGACTGTAAGCCACATTACTATGTGCCAGGCACTGCTTAAGACTTCAAGATACAGTACATAAGTGGGGAGGAAATGATAGCAGCAACAACAGATTTTTCTTTTAAGGAGCTTGGTAGAAAACAGAAAAGACAAGATGAAATGATACTTTAGGGGGACGCAGGGTTCAAGCGAAGAAGTGTTGATTAGTAGAGGGTGAGTGGAAGGAGCCTGCAAAGAGAAAGAGAGCAAAACTGAGGACAGAAGCAAGAGGTAGAGGAGAGAAGGACAGCACCACGGTAAGTTCAAAGGAAATACCTCCCTACGGATTTCTTGAAGCCTGTCAGCCAGCCTTCCCAAATGAGACTTAATTCTGCCATATTGTCTTCCAAACTTGTAACACTAACGACTTTCACACAATATTGCCTCTGATGTGATTCAGAAACCTTGTGAGGGAGATGTTATAGAACATGAATATAGTATAAAATACACATAGAAAGTGCAAACCAAACTCATTATAGTGGTTTCTTCTGGATGAGGGAAATTAGAGTGGAGCTGGGAATTGAAAAAAAAAAACTTTAGCTTTAGTGGTCATGTTTTAATTTTTTAAAACATGTGACAAAATATTAATTGTTGATCTCTTGGACGGTGGGACTACACACATATACATTTGCTTGTTATATAATTCTGCATGCTTTTCTACAGTTTCGACATTTTTTAAAAACGTGGACTATATAAGAAAATTATGGTTGAGAGGGGGTTAAATGGCCTCCAAGTGGTCACTTTTAAGTAAGCAGCAGAAGTACCTCCCAATAATGGGAGTTGCAGCACCTTAAAAGTCCAAAGGATACAAGGAAAAAGGCCCTCCGGACATCATCCAGATAGAGCTGTCGAAACTGGGTTATATCAGGATTGTAGGTGAACTGGACACTGGTGACCTGTGGGACAATAAGAAATACATGAACACACAAGAACAGTTCACTTATTTCTACCCTCGAAGGCAAACTTCCAGTCTGATACAATAGCTAGAAAGTTATCCTGCACTGACAAAATTAATCAACAATAAAGCTGTTCCTATAGCTCAATTACATCTTAACACAATCTGCCAAAAGGTAGAATACATTGCTAATAATAGACTGAACAGAGTTGTAGTATTGCTGAACGTGTAATAAAAGGGAGAATCAGGCTTTTCCTTATCCTATATAAATGCTTCACTTTTAAGTCCCTATATAACTCTTCCCTTTTCTAAGTCCTGATTTCTCAGTGTCCTGATCTTCTAAAACCCAGCTATGGTATCACATTTAAAAAGCATGATAAAATCAAATATTTCTGTTTCTTTCTTCTTCTGTTAGTTAGAAATTATTTTTGCTATATACAAATGCAAAATACACCTATTTTTGGTAAAATAGAAAGTCACTCAATTTCAACAAGATGGATGCACTTTTGCTTAATCCCCCTCTCCCCATAACAGAAAAACTCATGAGTGAGTTTAAAGGGAAAGTTTCCCTTCCTCCACTATCCATGTAATTTTCCACTAAGTTCTCTGGATGCTTTAAGACTTCTTTCTATAAAAAGAAATATCTGCTTTCTGTTAAAAAACAGAATTTAAAAAAGGACACAATGAATCTCATTTTTTGATTTAATATTTATTTAATATTAAAATATTTACTATTTACTATTAAGGACAGTCTGACCATTTACTAGAATCGGAACAAAACTGTTTTCATGTACTGTTTTAATATTCCAGGGCTGAATGTTAAAAACCAGTAATTATTTAATATACTTCAATAAAGGTTTCATTATTGAAATTAATTATTCTAAATTATCAATTACTCTGTAAGCTCAACAGGAACCAGTTATGGATGGATCAATGGATCAAATACGAAGGTGTTTTTCTGCAATATTCATTTTACCTGACCTCAGTAAAACTGTAAATATTCTATCACCAATGGTTTATAATTACCTTTGGTTCTAAAATAAAGGCAAGAGACATCAATTTAACTCTATAGCTCAGCATGATAAATGTGTCCTTAAAATTTAGCTGGCTTTTAGCCAATTCAAAGTGTACTGTGTTGAATAAATAGCCTAAGATTTGGACTGAGGCCACAGTCACTAGGGTGGCAGAATAAGCAGTTTGGAGTAGGACCACTAGAAAAACAACACTGCAAACACAAATGTCACCTTACAATCAAATTCATGGATTGACTTGTGACAACATAAATATTCCTGTGACTACAATAAATTGAGGGAAAGAAAAAATAGATATGAAAATAGAGGAAAATAAGATAAAGAGCATTCTTTCTCCTTCACTCCTTCTTCTACGTTGATGTTTTTGTACATCAGTGATTCTCAAATAATCTCTAAGAAAAGCCCAACCTATTTAATGCCTATAAAAGAATAAAATCATGCTTTTCTGTTGTAAATGAACAATTTTCTTACAAACTGTTTAGCTTATTAATCATTAACTTAATTATGACTGCCTTAAATGGTGCATAGTTTTTGATGAAATAACACCGCAACTTCCTTACAGAACAGGGAATATTTTAATATTCTCAAATAAACGCAACAATGATTTTGACCAGCTACCTTCTGTTTGTAGGAAACACTGGGTTGCTTCAGGGTTTCTTGCTCCACCTGTATCCAGACAAACATTAAGCACGACAATACTAATGGAAAGAGAGCTTCATACCTAAGAGGCAAGGCGGTTTGGGGTAGAAGTGGGAGGGTAGAAAAGAGAAGAAAAAAACATTAAACAAGTAAAAATGCAAATTTATGCTGAGAGGTCTTTCTCAAAATTAAAACAACCTTGATAATACTTCAAAGTCACAATATCACAAGATTTAAATTTTCTAGGCTTTTCAGAAGAAGAAAGTGGAAAAGGAAAGGAACATTTAAATATCAACCCCAACATCATCTTTTTTGAAATTTATTAAATCTTGAGATCATTATAATTTTAAAACAGTAGAGATATTTAGAAATCATTCATAAGGTAAATGACAAATACACAAAAAAGGAAAGAAAACATTAAGACAAAGGTAAAAAGACAATACCTGAGTTAAAATCATTAATATACATAGAAGAGCAAGACCAATGTTTCAAATTTTTAAAAAAAACTATAGGAAGATAGCACGTTCACATCACATTTATCCAGTAAAAAAAATCTTGTCAACAAGAGCATAATGAAAACTAACTCTCATACTCTCTATATAGGAATAAACAATTTCTGGAAGGTGATCCAACACTCTGCATCAAGAATCTCAAAAATATTCATATACCATAATCCAATGATGTCACTTCTAGGAATTCACCCTGAGAAATAATCCAGTACAGATTTACTCTGAGAAAATAATCCATAATGGGCACTAGAATTCTCATATGAAGATGTTTGTTGTAATACTGTTTACAGAAGGGAAAAAAAAAAAAAACCAAAGACAGGAAACAAGCTAGGGAGTGATTAAATAACGTATGGTACATCTCTAGGCTAGTATAATGTGGACATAATGTGGACAAAGGAGAAATGTTCATGAGATAAGACAGTGACAGAAGTCTTTTCTAATTCTCTTCCAGCCTAGTTAGGGATAAATGTGCCACCTTTGTAATCCCTCAAATAGTTCCTCTCCCACCGTTTTAATCACATGTTCACTGGCACGCATTTCCTGCTAGTTTGGAAAAGCTCTGTCAGTCCTGTCACCACTGCAGGCCCGGCTAACAGTAAGTATTTGCTGACTGAGTTACTTAAGTGGAAGTTACAAAACAAAATCAAACTAACCAAACCAAAATAAAAAAACTTTATTTCTTTCAACTTTTTCAACTACTGAATTCTATTCCATTTGGCACTACATGAGAAGCCAAAACACGAGAAGACAAAAGAAGCAAAATGCTTTAAATTCTATCATTTTTTGATAAAATAAAATAAAATATAAAAATAAAATAAAATAAAAATAAAAACTGAAGACCAGGCAGAAGGAAGTATTTGGATTTAAGAAAGCATACACAAGTCACTCGGTATATAAGATGTAGAATGCCCAAGTACATGAACAAACAATTATATATATATGAGAAAATATCATTAGTAAAACAGGTACAAAAAATTTATACAAAGCTGTACCATTTTTGACCTATTAAAATAGCTGTTGATGTTCATATTTAAAAATGAAAATACCAAATACTGTGAAGGATAGGACCCCCCATCAGTTACTGGTGATATTATAAACTGGTACTGTTCTGAAGACAAAAGTAAAAAAAATAAATGAAAAATAAATTCATACTCTATGGTCCACCTATACTACATGTGAGAAATGAACAAAGGAAATAATAGAAACAATATAGAAAGCTTGTGCACAAAAACATAACTCAAAATATTATAATAAAAAATGGAAAAAATAAAACAATCAGAAATAGAGGAATGGCTAAGTGAATCAAGGTTCATCCACATCACAGAATATTAAATATCTATTAAAATGATGGTTAGGAAGCCTATGAGCCACCTGGGACAATGCTTCTAAAATAATGTTAGGTATGGGCATCTGGGAGGCATAGCTGGTGAAGCATCCGACTCTTGATTTTGACTCAGGTCATGATCTCAGGGTTATGAGGTAGGGCTCTGCGCTCAGTGTGGAGTCTTCTTGTGACTCTCTCTCCCTCTCCCCAATCCCTCCCCCCCTCACTCACTCTCTCTCTCAAATAAATAAATAAATAAATCTTAGAATAAAAATAATATTACATAGAAAAGAAAGATAAAATAGTACATGGACTATAATTAATACTATGTTAAAAAGACAAACACAGAGGTAAGACTGGAAGAAATGTATCAGAATATCAGCAGGAGGGGTAGGGTTAAGGGGATTTTTCCCCTTATCCATACTTTCCAAAATGTGATCAATACTACTTTTACAATGATTTTTAAAAAATAATTGAAAAACAAATGTTGACTTAGAATGCCTGTATCCTAGCCATTCTTTAAAATTTAGTTCTACTTCCACGGGAGTCCTTAATGACACCAATTCAGCTCCCCTACTCAAATTCTTTCTCTAGCCACTCTTTGTATCTTTCAATTCCCAACCTAATTAAGTCACAATAACTTAACTGTTGCATTCAGTAATTGCCTAACACTGTAAAATAAAGTCCTTATTTTATAGCAGCTTACAACTCTATTATACACCTGGGGTAAGCTAATTGTTCTGCCTGTTTGTCTAGTGTTCAGGACACTGGAGATGGGAAAGAAAAAACAATTGTTGATTAATTGAATCAAGAAAGTGTATACTCTAAGCAAAAGAGGACCATGATTTTTTTAAAAATATTCGGTTATATATGAAAGTATTCTTTCCTAATATATGAAAACATAAATTTCATAGTTCTACAAATAGTGCTACAGATTTATTTCCTTTCAGAAACTATAAACTATAATCATTTTCATTTGTAAAACATAGATGAATAAATCTGATAAAGACAATCTTCCTATGGGACTTTATTTCTTCAGACAATCAATATCTTGTATAAAGTCTGCATATCTGAATTAATAAACTGAAATGCCAATAAAATGTCATCACAGGCTCACAGTGTACATAGTAAAACCTTACAAAATTAGGATCTGCTAGTTTGGTCTCTGTGCAAATTCAACAGGGCAGAAAAGGCATTTAGCTTTGTATTATAGTTTGTCGAGCAAAGGGATAATATAAATACAATTTTGGCAAGAAATGTTTAACAAACTTGAGAACTATTTTCAAGCACTTCAATAGCTTCCATTTGCATAAAAATAATGAAATGCTGATTGAAATGAATCTTCTTTATTCATTAAATCAAGGTTACATTGTTAGAATTTAGGATTACTATTACTGTATTTCTGTAAAGTAATAAAACTGCATTTCTTTTAAGTATCTTATAATTCTGACTATTCACTAATTTACATAGAGAACCCTCCAGATTGTCCAAAACAGTGATGTGGAACAATCAGGAAGACTACAAGTTTTGCAAAACTGATTTGAAATTGAAAACTGTACTAACTGAAATTGTTAGACTGTGCTGTTTTAGGCTATCTCTGTTGCATTTTTCTGCAAAAGGAAATATACTTTCTGATGTTGAATAATATATTTCTTAATACATTCAATAATAAGGTCATACTCATTATTACTGTTCTGACTTTACACATGATTTTTGCTTTTCAGATTTTCTTAAAATAAATGTGCTTATGGTAATGCTTTGGGTATCTTTATGACTATGAAATTGATGATTTAAAATACTACCATATTTATCCCCAAGTTACATGATTAACTCATTATACATTATGAAACATTTTTTCACTCAAAATTCAACTTTAATCATCCTTTCTTCCTTCCTTCCTTCCTCCCTTTTTTTTCTAATCCAGTAAACCAGATCTATTTCTAGATTTGTATTTCTTAAATCTTCTACACATTTCTTTAAATTTGTTTATTGCTTCAGAATGTGAAGGCTCAAAAAAGAAAAGGATTGATTATTGCTTTAGAATGTGAAGGCTCAAAAAAGAAAAGGGATTGATTATTAAGTGACTGTGCAGAAGTTGGCACATATGTCTGGAACCTATCAAATACATACTTTCTTAAGGCAACCTCTAGGTCAGATCTCTTAATGAAATTCGTGTGTCACCCAAAAATAGTGAGTTAGAATAGAAATTATTTTATCTTTCGTCTTCTTATCTAGACTAAAAACTAATTCATATATAGTTTGATGGTTTCTGATTGTAACTAAATTATTTATCCTGAAATTTCACCAATAAAGGGGAAAAGAGTGAACAGTTTTGTTTTTGTTTTTAAGCAGGCTTCACGGAGCCCAACATGGGGCTTGAACTCAAAATCCTGAGATCAAGATGTGGGCCGAGATCAAAAGTTGGACACTTAACCAACTGAGCTACCCAGGCTCCCTAAGAGTGAACAGTTTTAAAGTCTCATTATGTTTATCACTCTTGAGTAAGCATACGCTGATAGACTTCCAGTTTTATTTGAAAATTCAAAGTTCTAATCTCAAAGAAAGCCCCTCTTCAAATCTTATTAGGTAACTGGTGAAAATTTCCATGTTGCTTATATTACGTCTTCACATCTGTGTTTCAGATCTGGTTATGCAATAGAAAAGAAGGCAGGAGGTGTGGGGGTGCTTTGGTAAGAGAAGGTTTTGCACCCCACTGGATCTTCTCTTATCTGAGGACTACAAGAACTCCTGGGGCCTATGTCACTTAGGATATTAGGGCCTATTATGAAAAGATTTTTTAGAACATCCCTCTAATTCTGAATTAGGACAACTAAGTTTCCTAAAGAATGAACCTAAGTCTTGGACCCAAAGTGGCTTTACAAAATCATCTAAACTGGGAATAATCTGTTGATAGCACAATGGTGAATCCCAAGGTTTAGCCTAGTTGGGATTAAGATTTTCTATTTGGGCCAAATTTTGAGCTACCTATGAGCGATGGTGATTTGTCTGTTCTATACAATGTTGTTATAACGTACACGTTTCTCACCCTCATAAGCATTTACGTAAGGATGAACTAAAATTCAAAAGCAAGTAAAGAATCCTTTTCTTCAAAGTAGATGCAGAGATTGTATCACTGCTTCACTGACTTCTAGAGAACATTTCAGGATCCACCCCAAATCAAGATGCTAGTTTTTGTTTTGTAAGAAAATTTAAATCTTAAGTAAAAATGGATTCTTTAACTTCTGGGAAAATATTCTGAAAGTTTCTGAATCAAAAGGAATATTTGGACTTTGATATATGTAAGAGTAAAAAAAAAAAAGAAAATATATTCAAATAAGAATGAACAAATCAAGGCATAATTTGAAGTGCATGAAAGGAATGGAACAATGCTACAGTTCTTCTAAGTCATTGTTTGAGACTTCAAATTCCTCCATAATCCATCAGAACTTTCTAACACTGTATGAAATAACACTTTAGCAACTTCAGGAAATAAACAGAAAGACAAAGACAACAGGCAATACTATGAAAATAAGAAAAAGAAAACAGAAGATTTAAGATCAAGTCATATATAATTCTTACAAAGTAGAAAATATTTATAATTTATTCCTCCAGATTTATATATTTTTCATTTCCAGAGGTAAAATATTCAAAGAGAAATGTCAAGATCATTTAAAACTTGCTACTAAAAATTAAATTTTAAAAAACAGTTTATACCCTGTGCTTAGAAGTAGGTAGGCTGACATCGAGGAAAGAAGTATGCTAAACAACCGCTCAAAGAGACTTGTAGGACTCAGCAGTGGTAGGACGAAGGAAGAGGCTGCAATAAAACAAAGCAGGGCAATGTCAGTACGACAAACACCACGTATATGAGTTTAGAAGCACTGATTCTAGTATCATTTATAGAATTTATTGTTTCTGTAACTTCTCAAATGGGCTGTACTTGTCCTAATCATTTCTGTAAGAAATTTGAAACTTCACATTAAAAAAAAAAAAGATTTTATTTATTTATTTTAGAGAGAGAGTGCACACACACGCACGCAACTGAGCAGGAGTGGGGGGTCGGCAGAGGCTAAGGGAGAGGGACAAGCAGACTCCCCACAAAGCGTGGAGCCCTACAACATGGGGATCGACCCCACAACCCCAAGATCATGACCTCAGCGGAAATCAAGAGTCAGGGGCCTAACCGAACGAGCCACCAAGGCACCCCTGAAACTTCACATTTTTACATTTGATCTTAGCCCAAAGGCTGAGAAGCGATGAAACTTCACATTTTTAATTAAAATTACATTTCATTATTTTATCATATTTTGGCTCAGGTTTTCTCAATTTTATTTAGCTTTGTTCACTGTAATATTAACCACTAAATGAGTAATTTGTTATTTGCTAATATAAATAATAAAAAAACATAATACAACACATTGTTCAAGATTCAGCCAATTTTCTTTTAATTAGGCATTTAGTTCAAAGACAACTTATTCCCCCAAAATTGATTTTTCGTAACCTCCTTCTCCTCCTCCCAAGTTTTCCCACTGCAAAGTATGCATTGACAGAGGTAGCGTGCCACTCAGAAAATGAAAAACAGGAGAGGATTTCCCCACACAAGAGTTGTAGTAAGAGTAATGAAGTAATCTTTCCCCACAGGACAAGAAAGCAAGTACTTCGGTAGAAGGGCAGCAAGACATTAACTCCCCATTTCTATTTTGGGAAGGAAATATGCCTACATTCCTCATCACCCTAGTTCGGCAGGAACCATGCATGGAATTAATAAACACTCCAGAGTATGGGGACAGATGACTTGGGATAAAATCCTGGCTGATTCATTATTAACTTTTTAACCATGGGGCAAGTTTATTAACCCATCTAAGTAGTATTCCTATTTGTCAAGTGGAGAGGATATAAATAAATAGTTATGAGGTTTAAATACAACTTCACCTGTAAAATGCTCCCTGAGCATAGTGCGAGGGATACAGTAGGTGCTTAATAACTGTTAGCTGCTATTATTATTACTAATCAACATCTATCAGTAAGTTATATTTAAAGACAATCTCTTTCAAAGTCAAGTCACTACAAGATGTAAGACTCTGAAGGTTATATTGATAGTCCCCTAGACAAATAGCTTCTGATCTTTTCCAGATGTGTAGTTCCAATACTGTTATCCTCACCTGATACATATTTTAACAGAAAAAAGTAACATTTTAATATTTCTTATTATAAAAGCCAGTTCAAATGAGACCTCTTCTGTAAAACTTCACTTTCTATCTTTGTTTTACTTTTGTTTAAAATATTGATGAGGTGCTAAAGGGGGAAATAAGAGTCCCCATTCTGAATGACACATGTTAGAACCAGTTTCATAACATATAATCCATTTGGAGATCACAGCACATTACCAGAAAGTGCTCACTGGAACTAGACTATGGTGAATTAGGGCCTGGAAAAGATCTCTGGAGATACTGCTGACCTACCTATGAGTCAACTATCTCATGCCTTACAGCACTTGGTAGGCATCCTCTAGTACCTAGTTCTCTCAGTCTCAAGGACTAAATGTCTTATTTAAAATGTATGCTCAGGGGCACGTGGGTGGCTCAGTTGGTTAAGTGTCTGCCTTCAGCTCAAGTCATGATCTCAGGGTCCTGGGATCGAGCCCCATATCAGGCTCCCTACTCAGTGGGGAGTCTGCTTCACCCTCTCCCTCTGTGCTCACTCTCTCTCAAATAAATAAATATAATCTTAAAAAAAATAAAATAAAATATGTGCTCAGCCCACAAATAAACCTCCACATACACAGTCAACTAATATTTGTCAACACAGCCAATAACACTCAGTGGCGAAGGACAGTTTCTTCAACAAATGGTGTAGAGAAAACTAGATAACCACATGCAGAAAAATGAAATTGGACCTCTATCTTACACCACTCACAACAATTAACTCAAAAGGGATTAAAGACTCAAGCATAAAACTCCTAGAATATGGGGATAACATTAAGGATAACACTGTTCTCAGCAATAATTTTTTTTGATATGACACCCAAAGCACAAGCAACAAAAGTAAAAATGAACTACACTGACTACATCAAATGAAAAAGTTTTGCATGTCAAAAGAAACAATCAACAAAATGAAAAGGCCACCTGTGGAATAAGACAAAATATTTCAAACCATATATCAGATAAGGGGTTAATATCCAAAATATATAAAGAACTCACAGAACTCATTAACAACAACAAAAAATCCAATTAAGAAATGGACAGAGGGGGGCGCCTGGGTGGCACAGTGGTTAAGCGTCTGCCTTCGGCTCAGGGCGTGATCCCGGCGTTATGGGATCGAGCCCCACATCAGGCTCCTCTGCTATAAGCCTGCTTCTTCCTCTCTCCCCCTGCTTGTGTTCCCTCTCTCTGTCAAATAGATAAATAAAATCTTAAAAAAGAAAAAAGAAATGGACAGAGGAACTAGACAGTTACTACTCCAAAGAAGACGTCCAAATGGCCTAAAAGCACATGAAAAGATGTTCAATATCACTAATCATCACAGAAATGCAAATGAAAACCACAATGAGGTATCACCTCACACCTGGTAGAATGGCCATTATAAAAAAACAGAAACAGAAAATAACCAGAGTTGACAGGGATGTAGAAGAACTGAAAGCCTTGTGCACTGCTGGCGGAAATGTAAAATGGTGCAGCCACTATAGATATAGTATGGAGACTCCTCAAAAAATTAAAAATAGAACTACCATATTATCCAATGATCCTATTTCTGGGTATTTATCCAAAAGAACTGAAAACAAGATCTTGAAGAGATATTGTACACTCATGTTTACTGTAGCATTATGCACAGTAGCCAAGACGTGGAAACAATCTAAGTATCTGTCAATGGAAGAGTGAATAAGGAAGATGTGGTATATACACAGATTGGATCATTATTCAGTCATGAGAAAGAAGGAAATCCTGTCATTTGTGACAACCCCAAGGATCATTATGCTTAGTAAGATAAGCCAGGCAGGGGCGCCTGGGTGGCACAGCGGTTAAGCGTTTGCCTTCGGCTCAGGGCGTGATCCTGGCATTCTGGGATCGAGCCCCACATCAGGCTCCTCTGTTGGGAGCCTGCTTCTTCCTCTCCCACTCCCACTGCTTGTGTTCCCTCTCTCGCTGGCTGTCTCTATCTCTGTCAAATAAATAAATAAAATCTTTAAAAAAAAAAAAGAGTTAAAAAAAAAAAGATAAGCCAGGCAGAGGAAGACAAATACTGTATGATATCACCTATATGTGGAATCTAAAAAGGCCACACTCATAAAAACAGAGGAGAATGGTGGTTATCAGGAGTTGGGTGGTGGTAGAATTGGGAAGATGTTTAAAGGTAGAAACTTAACAACCATTAGATAAATAAGTCCTAGAGGCCTAAGACAAAGTAAAGAAATTATAATCAATAATACTGTATTATAAACTTCAAAGTTGCAAAGAGACTAGATCTTAATTGTTCTCACCACATAAAAGAGATGACATTATGTGACATGATAGAAGTGTTAGCTAACACTACAGTGGTAATCACATTGCAATATATAAATGCATCAAATCGACACACTGTATCCCCATACCTTATACAATGTGTCGTGCCAGTTATATCTCAATAATTAAAAATAAGTAAATAAAATACTCTTTTGAAAAATAAATAAAAATAAAACAAATGCCTAGAGGAACGTTTATGCATTTGGAAAAAAGCAGTAGACTGAATCTCACCCTCCCAAAACAATGACAAAATCAATAAGGACAATAAATAAAATGATATAGGACATTCCAAATTTGGAAAGAAGCACAGGAACTACCGCACAATATGCACATAACTACAACATAAGAAAATATGACAGAATTGAGACCAAGTTTAAACATGAATATTTTCACTTAAAAGAAAAAAACTCAAATTGGCAAACATAGCAAAACCCAACTCTGTGCTGAATAAAAGAGACAGACTTAAAACACAGTGATTCAAAAGGCTGAAAATAAGGACAGGACTAGGCAAATTTTAACAGGAAGAAATTCAGGGTTGCAATTCTGATACCAGATAAAGTACATTTCAGGCCAAAAGGCAATAAATAAGACAAAGGGGGACACCTTATGATGTTAAAGCCACATTCCACAATGATGATGTAACAGTTATGAATTTTGCTACAAAGAACACATCGACTACCTACATAATACAAAATTTATATGAGATACAAAAATATGTAGAAACATACTACTAACAGAAAACTGTAACACACCACTCTCAATATTATAGGATAAATTGACAAAAAAACAAGTAAGAATATAAAACCACATAACCAACAAAGTAGATATTCTGGATATATACTGAACAGTACAGTCCTATAAAAGAGACTACAGTTTCTTTTCAAGTACATATGGAATGTTTACAAAAATGGATCATACACTCTAGAGCATAAAGAAAATATCAGTAGGTTCCATAAAGTGGAAATAGTACAAACAACCATGTTGGGCACAATGCAATGAAACTAGAAATTAAAAATAAAACAAAAATTAATGAGGTAGCGAAAAGAAACACAAATTAATAAATCAAAATCCAAACTCTTTGAGAAAATAAACAAACAGGACAAACCACTAGCTAAGAAAATCAAAGAAAAGGGGAAAAGTGCAAATACACAAAATAGATGATGAGGGAAATGTCTAATGATACAGAAGGAACTGCTTTTAATCATTAAGAGATTACTTTGCATCCCTCTATACAAATAAATTGAAAATCTAGAAGAAGTGTTTAATTCCTTAGGCAAATATGGTTTCTCAAACGAATCCCAGCCGAGATAAAAAACTTAAAACAGGCCAATTACATATAAGAAATATAGGAAGTTATCAGGGAAATACAGAACAAAGAACTACGTTTGGATAGTTTCAAAGGGTAATTCTTCCAAAACTTTACAGAACAGATAGGCCAGTGTTATCTAAATTATTTCAGGGTATAGAAATCAAAGAGAAACTTATTTTTTTATGAAGAAGTATAATATTGAAACCTAAACCTGATAAATATAGAACAAAAAAAAAATTAAAGGCCAATATCATTTATGAATACTGATGAAAAAATACTATCAAATGGACTCCAACACCATGTTAAGAAAATAACACATTATAATAAAATGTGTTTTAGGGGTTTGTATACGGAATGCAAGGATGGTTCAATACTTGAAACTCTACTGGTAATATTAATAGGCCATATTAATAGGTCTAAGAAAAAACACATTATTTCTATAGATGATGAAAAAGCCTTTGACAAAATTCAACATCCATGCATTCCTAATAAGAACTCTAAATAAAACAAGAATGTATATACTTTCTTTACCATGACAAATATATGTACCTCAATCCTAAAGCCAGTATCTACATTAATGGGGAGACTCCAGAGGCATTCCCACTAAGGTCAAGGGGAAAAAAGAAAAAATCAAGGAAATTCACTATCTCCACTTACTTAACATTGTTCTGGAGATACTAGCCAATGCAAATGAACTAAAGGAAACAATCAGAGGAATAGGAACAGAAAAGGGGGAAAATATATATCTATATTTGTAAATGGCATGATAGTATACTTGGAAAATCCTAGAGACTCAATGATAAACCTAACTCAAGAAATGAAAGAATTCAGTAAAAAAATAGAATATAAAATCAACATGTAAAATCAATAGCAACTTATACTCAATAATAGTAGTTAAAATGAGTGAGAAAAGCCCATTTACAATAGCAACAAAGCAGATAAAATACTTAATTCCTAACAGGAAATATTTAAAGCCTATATGAAGAAAACTATAAAAACTACTCTTAGAGGCACGAAAGTAGACTGGAGCAAGTGGAAAGACATCCCTTGTTCTTGGTTAGAATGTCTCAACATTACTCATGATTAAAATATAAGGTTTCCCTAAGTTAATTTACATATTTAATATGATCTCAATAAAATTTCCAGCGGCCTTTTTTTGAAGTTTGAGCAAGTAGATCCTGAAGTTCTTACTTTATTGAAATATACTATGAACTCTCTGTAACTAAAACAGTATATTATTGGCACATGAATAGACATATAATTGGAACAATATAGAAAGTCTAGAAATAGACCAGTGTTTCTAGTGTATGACAGAAGTGTTACCTTAAATCACTGGGGCAAATAGTCTTTATTAATGATACTGGATAGCCGTTTGGAAAAAAATTAAATCCTTTCCTTAAACCATATATTTAGAATAATTAACTCTAAATATATCAAGGATTGAAATGTAAATGTATAAGTATGCAAGTACTAGAAGGAAATATGAGTGAATTCCTCTATAACCTAGGTATCAAGGAAAGGCTTTCTAACTATGACTAAAAAGCCAGATGCATTAAAAAAAGACTGATCACACAAAAACAAAAATCATTTGCAGGGCAAAGGATATCATAAGCATAGTCAAAAGACAAGTGACAAACTGGGAAAATTTTTTGTTACATATATCATAGGTAAAGGACTAATATCCCTAATTTATAAAGAGCTTTTTTAAAAATGAAAGCAATGGACCAAAAATTCTATAGAAAACCAGGAAAAAGAGATGAATAGATAATTCCCAACAGAGATATAAAAATGGCCCTTAAGCATGTGAAATGATGTTTGACCTCACTCAAAAGAAAAAAAGTGCAAATTAAAAACACAGAGATACCATTTCTCACATACAAAATTGGCATAAATTTGCTGACTGGCATAAATTCAAAAGACTTTGGTGAGGCTATGGGGAAATAGGCACTCTTCCTACCTTGTTGGAAAAAAATGAAAAATGGTACAGCTCTGGAGGGGAATTTAGCAGTATCTAAAAGTACTACGTGTGCATTTACCCTTTGCACCAGTAATACAACTTCTAGGAATTTATCCTGAAAATACACCTCTAAAAGTATGAACTATGCATACTGCTCAAAGTTATTTGTTGCAGGATTATTTGTAATTAAAAAAAAAAGATTACCTACCTAAACATGAAAGCATAGGAGACCGGTTAAATAAACAATGGAATACACACACAATGGAAAACTAAATAGCTGTAAAAAAGAATAAAGAAGAGCTCTATGAATTGATATGAAGTGATTACCAAGAGGTATTAAGTGAAAGAAGCAAAGTACAAAAGAGGATATATAAAACGCTATCCCTTTTGTGTAAGAGAGGAGGAAAAATAAGAAAACCCACTTATGTCTATTTATCACTGCAAAGAGAAACACATAAAGGATAACCAGAAAGCAATGAAGGTTATAGCCCATGAAGGATTAGGGGTACAGGAGAATGGGGTGAAAGTACCACAGGCAACACTTCCACCTTTTTGTATAGTTTCTATGTTTGGAAGCATGTTCTACATACATAAAAAATTAAATAAAAAAGAATAGGAAAGGAAAAAAAAAAACCAAAACAGCAAACTGAAACAAACAAACCTAGTTGTAGTTCAAATGAATACCTTAATCACAGTGAACAAAATGGAGGAAGGGAGGGAAGCAGACAGGCAGGCAAATCCAAATAAATATGAACATTAATATTTAACCATAAACCCTCGGTCTTGGGCAAGGTGAAGTGCGGGGGCAGAGTGAGAATTACAAACAAATCTCGAACAATAGTAAGTTTTTTTTATTGTGACAGTATGGGTGAAACACTCCTGAAATTGCTTTAGATGTACCATAGGACTGAACAAATGAGTACACGTGTTGGTGGTGTTGGGAGCCAGGGTTAGTTATCATCATGGGAGGAGCATATAAATATGGAATGGCGGAAGGCAAGAAAGAACAGATAGAAATATAGATATCAGTGTGAACTTATGATTTCTGTAATATGTATAGGTATGGGTATATGCATGTTTATGTGCATATATGTGTGCATTAATGTGTGTATATGGATCTGTATGTAAGAGAAGTTACATGTATATAAAAGCATATATTTCCTAGCTCTGTCCATTGAAGAGCAAAGAAGCAAAGACAGCCCAGTAGTGATGTGTACATATGGCCCTAAGATCTTGGTGTCTAATACCATTCACCCAATTAAAAGAACTATGGCTCCTCAGAGAAATAACCAATTCCAGAGCTGGGACAGTGTGAATATAAGGTAAACCTTATAAGGTAAACATTTTCTTAATGCCAGAAAATAAGAAAGTGCTCAAAAAAATTAAGGGAGGGTGGGTGTCCATTTACAAGCTAGCTCAAAGGTGCTCTCTCTAGCCAAGTTTGGGACAATTTGAAAACCACAGTATCAACAGTAATGAGTTATAAATCTTTGAAAAAAATAGGTGCTCGTGAGTCCATAATAATAATAAACAGATAAGTGAGTGAATGAATGAATGAATGAATGAATAGGAAAGAATGGAAGATTCTTACAGGAGACTCTGGTAAATGCAGTAGGAGTCATTTGTAGCCATCATGACAATGACTGGATCAGGAAAGATTTATGAATGGATGCTACATCTAGGGAGAAATTTTGATGAGGATATTTGCTGGTCCTAGAGTATGTTCCCACTGACAGCTTATTAGTTGCAAGGGAGGGGGAAAAAGTAAATTTACAGTGAAAACACTGGGCAACACCTTGATAGGGTGATGGAAATTAACATCAACAATGAGGGACAGATAGAGATCATATGCCTCCAAACGTGACCCTAGGAAGGGCACAGCATCACTTATGCAGTATTCTGGCCATAATACATAAGCTCAATTTAATTACAAGGAAACATCAGACAAATCCAAATTGAGTAACCATCCGTTGCAGGGTGGGGGGTTGCAGTTGGTTATGTTCTTCAAAAATGTCAATGTCATAAAAGACAAAGAAAGAAAAAATGCCATGAACATTGCTAGGTCAACTGAAAAATTAATATAAGGATGGCAGAAAAAATAAAAATACTGACTACGGTATCTAAAAAATGTTACCCATACATATATTCATAAACACAGATGAGGGACAAGCACATGAAGTGGAGGATGGCTTTCTGTAATTCTGGTAAATGTTCTCTCTTTTTTTTTAAACCTTTTTAGAAGTTTTAGATATTTAAAAATGAGATATAATGAAATGCACACAAATTGTGTTTTCTTTGCTTCTTTTCTTCACTGTAGTTTACCCCTAGGTAGGTAAGAAAACTAAGGAGGTGAGCCAGGCTGCACTGGAAAGGAATGAGCAACAGCTGCATTGCTACTATGGACGTTGGACCTCCTATTTGCCATATACTGTTTATCTGCCAGTGTGTATTGTATGACTGTGCATTTGTGAAGTTATGCACTATGACAGTAAGATTTCCCTTTAATACTACAGTTCCCATTCATAGTTTTTGTTTTTTCTGGGGAAAGAGAGAGCTCATTACGAATAGTCACCTCACTAGAATATTACCCACCCCTTCCTTGCAGTTTATAAGCTCCAAAAGGGCAGGGATTTGGTTTATCTTAATTATTCTCAGGGAAGAGAACAGAGCAGTGCCAGAGCACAGTACAAACTGAACGTACTGTTTTTTAAATGAAGGAGCAGTCATCAATATTGTTCATTCTAAATGAATATAAATAGTAATTTTATTAAATCAAGATAGTTTAATGGAAGGCCTACAGAACAGCCTCCATCATTTTTAAGGTAAAGTTCCATCCAAAGATCTTTTTCTTTTTTAATGATGAACAACAAAAATCATTAAAAAAACCCAAAGGGTTTAAATTAGTTGTCACATTATTCTTAGGTATCACGAAGTGTCTTTTTTTTTTTTTTTTTAAAGGAAAAACCTAGACTTCAAGCTTGCCTCTGTCTTGTCTTCTAGTTGGAAGGAAAACCCTAGGTCCTTAAATTACTTCTGTTTCCTTCACATGCACATTTCAGGATCCTTAAGAAAAGGTACTAGAGAAGAATGTGTTTTGAAACATTTAACTGGCTTTATAAAATGTGTAATGTGTAGGGAGGTGACTAATCAATGTTATTTTCAGCAAGGGAAATACAGATAAAATGAACTGTTTCCCAGTCACTGTGTTAAGAATGGAGAATTTATGAATTGACATGAAATTTCAGCATAAGAATTTCTTCTCTTCGGGAATTCCTTAGAGTTTTATTAGATGTGAATAAATATACAGCCTTATATATACATATATATACAGCCAGTAATATTCTATCAAGTAATTCTTATTAACACATGAATGGTCACAGAAGTTCTAATTTTCTTTGTCAAATTCCAGCATGAGATAGAAATCACAGCTGGTTAAACCATATTATTTTTATTCAACAAAATTATTTCTTTCAATAACAATAATATAGATATAAATGGATAATTTTAAGACATGACTTGATATAATAACATTAACTTATTTAGTTTGATTGCCCTCTTACCTAATGTTATCCAGCTAATGATCTGGTTAAAAAGAGGCAGCCCTTGTTTCTTGCGCAAACTGTCATGGGTCGTATACACAACGCACATGGAAAGCACGATGCTCAGCATCTGAAAGTAAATACAAAACACATCAGTAGAAGAGAAGGTGGTGAGAGACCAACTTATATATAAAAAGAATCCTTAGAAAAGTGCTCGAACAACTGGAATCTAGCCCCAAAGCTATTGAAATTAGACCAGCTCACCGTCTCACAGCCAAGGCTACAAGATTGAACTCTGGCAGTAAGCAGAGGCCCTCCTTTACAAGCACGAAATAAGGCATTTTACATTTTCAAGAGTAGTCTGGTATACGTGATCACACTGTATCTATTTAGAAATATTCATTATTAACGTCGAAGATTTCTTAACTCATGGAAATGCAGACGGTGCAACGTGGTTGACTGTCTTCTACCTGTGGCCCTCACCCAGTCATATCCATTGATTCAACACATATTTGTGGCCTGAACGTTCACCTGGTACTGGGAACACAAGGAGCACATTTTTCTCCAGGGAATATATATAAACTTGTGGAGAACTGGTAAACTATGGTGTGTAGGCTGGTGGCCTGTTCCTAGAAATACTGTTTTGTTGAAACACAGTCACTTATGTGTATTCTACATTCATTCATTTGAGCGTAGTCTACAGCTCCCTCTGCACTATAGTAGTACAGCTGAGAATTTACAACAGACTCCATATGACCCACAGCCTAAAATATTTATAATCCGGCTCTTTAGAAAATTATTTGCTAACCCCTGAACTAGTGGATTATTTGCCATTTTTAAGAAATGACATAGCTATGGCTGTAAATAAAGTAAAATCTCCTAGAGATCAGATTAGCAACCTCATCATCAATCCTTGAGATACCTTTAATTCTCTTATATTTTCCGTGAATTTAGAAAAAAAAAATGCTGTTGCTAAAGCTATGACACAATCCTAGGATCCTTTCAATTGCAAGACACATTCTCATGTCAGAGATGTTAATATGTCAAAAGATATTTATCTTGGAATTACCAAAAATATGCTATATAATAAGAGCAATTAATCCAAATTAATAAAGTTATTATAAAAAGAAATTTCATAACAGATTTACCAACTCAGGGGTATTTCCAACAAAGACCAAGAATTTTAACATGATATTTGCTCCTACAGAGTGGGATCCAGGAACATTCACTTCTGCCAAAGTAGTCATGATTATAGGTGAATTCTGTCAAAGCTACCTATGGGCTTTAGTGTAAAGCCAGTCAGTGTACCATTTAAAATGAAATATACATTCCTATGTCTTGACAGGACATTTGACAAAATATTTCTTCTCTTTTTATATGTTCTCTATTATTCTCCAAGAATAAACTAACATCTTTTAAGTGTTGTTCTATTTTTATTTTAGAGTATTCTTAGCATTACTTTTATTACCCCAGCTTTGTTCGGAGGAAATGTTTTGAGAAGACTCCTATAAGTTTTCTTTTGTCAGTGTTCTGGATGTGTTTTTTAATTTTTTGTTACAAAAACAAGTAGTTTCCATGCTTATATACAAAACAGCTGTCACTTTACAGAATATGACATTATATATTCTCTAATTTTCACAACTCTATTAGATATTATCTCTACAGATGAAAAACAGACAGAAGCTATATTACTGAAAATTGCATATCTAGTATACAGTATAACTGGGAATTGACTCGATTTTGAAACCTCAAGTTCAAAATTCTTTTTGCCACATCAAAGCCAGCAATCAAGGTGAAGTCTACTTTCCCTGGCACGTCATCTGAAGTCTTAAACTGGCTATTCTTCACATAAACATACTCAGAGGCTGCTTTCACTTCAAAGATTACGCTTCTCCCAACGAGAACAACACAGAATCTCAGTACAAAGGGGGCCATTTATAGCTCAGCTTTTTGGTCAATATGGATGCTTCTTATATCTCCTTAACCTCTGCTCTCTTGGCATGTTTGGGCTGCCTCCAGCTGACCTTTTGGCTATTTCATACCTTTTAGAGAATATATTTCCGTGTAATATCTTAAACAGAGAACTTTCTTCTCAGCTGGCAGGCATTGAGCAATGTAAATGTGATGGCATTTTAAGAACAATATCATTAAATACAACCGTAAGACCCATTTGGTGTATCATTAGTATAACATGGTGTTGAAAACCTGTAACTGACCTGAAATAGATGTAACAGCAGCTCTTCGTTTATAAAATGATCTTTTCTTTTTATGAGAGATGTTACAACACTCAGGGATAGCAGGAGAACCAGCAAGCCAGCACCCATTCTGGTTTAAAACACAAATCACAATTTCAAATTTTCTTAAGATATTTATTGAACACATATATAAAAATAGTTAGAACACATATATAAAATAGATAGAACACATATATAAAATAGATACTTTAATGTAGACTCTATCAGTCATTTGGTTTTATCAAGATGAAGGAGCAAAATAGATACACTGGTATAACAGGAATAAAAATCACAGGATGAAGATGCAGTAGGGGGACACCTGGGTGGCTCAGATAGTTTAGCGTCTCCCTTCAGCTCAGGTCATGATCCCAGGGTCCTGGGATCAAGTCCTGCATTGGGCTCCTTGCTCAGCGGACTCCATGAACCAGGAGTCAAAATAAAGAAGTTGCAAATATAGCTAACTAGAACACCAGCACAAACTTAAATCACTGAGGAATTTAAATTAAGCATAGAGGGGGAAAAAACATAATTTTTAAAAATACAAATTAGATTTCTCATGTTTTAACAAGCTTGCTTCTTGAATTCATCTTTAGTAAAATATGCAAGTGGCAAATTTCTATGGAGATTATTTATATAATCTCTTCTCCTTTTAGTATATAAATTCTACTCAACTATGTTAACACTGCTTGAGCAGGAGAGAAAGGCAGAGACTGACCAAAAGTGGAGAAAGGGGCTTTGTAAAGACAATAGGAGAGTTCACACAGAAATATGAGGCAAGAAAGAAACGAAAATATTTGAATTCATTTTCCTACCTACTATTATAGTTTATGACAGATACAAAATGTTTTTACTTAGTAACACTAATAAATTATGGCTTAGAAGAATGGTCTTAAAATTCAATACAATTATTTTAGGCTCTGCTAATAAACTGACTTTCTGGAATAATTCCTGACTTATTCCATACTAGTACTTCACAGAAATGAGATAATGTGTTCACTGAAAATCAACACATACTTTAAAAAATATCATTTAGTTAATATTCCTTCAGTTAAAAAAGATATACCCTTGTCAATTAAAGAATAGGTTAAAATGCTAAAAAAGCTGCTTATACAGAGTTCAAAACAAAGTAACAAAGATGATTGCATGATTAGAAAATGAGAGGAAATGTTACACGAAATACAGATCATTTAGCTTGCCAAACACACACATACACACGCACATGCACACACACACAGCCAACCAGTGAATTTCTTGATAATAATTTAGAAGTAAAGTCAAAATAAAAAGGTAATCAATTATTTTACAGATTTATTCGGGATATATTGAGAAGAAATAAATGTGACAGCAGCATGGAGAATTAGGTAAGGTATACAGAATTTTCTAACAGTTTAAGTGATCAGATAGCGTAAAGTTGTCAAGGTACAGAGTTTTCTCCCCTAGAGATCATTACATGCTGATTAGAATAGAAGAGAATTTCATTATTCTAAGACATTTAAGTGTGGACATGCACAAAGACAAAGATTACATCAATAGCCTTTAGATATTTTCATTTTTGGCAAACAACATTTTTTCATATGAAACCTTTACTGATTCCTCAATACACAAAAGCTTCTAGACTTTTTTTTTAATTTGGCATTTTAAGTTATCACTGTTTGGCCCAATTTCATTTTTTTGAAGGCCCAGAAGCATCGCCAAGGAGCTTTAATGCTCCCCAGAGCCTGAGCCAATATTTATGACTAATTGTTTGATATTAGTATTTTAAGTTTATTCACTAGTTCGTTTTGAAACTCATGACCAAGATTAGGTTCATATTTCACAGTGCTGATTGAGAAAAACAATTACATCGAAAAGAAAATAAGTTAAATATTGTTCATACACTAGAAAGATATCTGGCTTTCGTCCTACAACAGGCATCAGTGGGAACACTGCCAGGAGCAAAGAGAAGAAAATCCAACTCAGTGAGATGCTCTAAAATAAATAAAAAAGTTACCTTTAGACAAGTATGGTAAAGAAAATTGTCTTTAGTGTTTCACAGACTGTGCAGCTGTGAAGACTACATGCAAAGCCTTAGAGCTATTTAAATTGTAATATAGTTCCTCTTGGTGGTGGATCTGTCATGTAATAGGTACTGTATTAGGTATAGTATGAGCATTATCTGATTAAATTCTCACAATAACTTCATGAGGTAGGTTATACCACTCACAGTATTTCAGATAAGGAAATGGAGCTCAGAGATGTTAAAGTACCAGTGGTACCAGTTCTACGACCAGTAAATGAAACAGCCAGGATTTAAACCAGGGTCATATTTCATAGCAAGGGCTTCAATCAACTTATGTTATACCATATGCTGATGACATCTATAAGAAAGCTGGCCTGCAAGTGACTGAACTCAGGAGGGAAGGAGGTAAAAATACTTTTGCAATTAGATTAAGACAAAAAATTATCAATAACCCCATTAATTGGAGAATCTTATAAGTTCTCATAGGGTGGAAAGAAGATATTTCTATCCTCCTGGTTCATTCATTAAAAAGTATCAAAGTGCAAACATGAGCCAATTCTCAGGGCTAGGAGAAAGATGACTCTTCTGACTTGAGTTCAGAGCACTGCTTCCTAAGCCACTGCACTGCTGTAGACAATACCATCCTTCAGATATTTGAGGCTAATGGAATCTAGGAAGTGATTTAGAGAAGGACATACCAGTTCTGCCTCAGAGTATTTCAATCACAGCATGACCAAATTCATTTTGATATCAAAGTCTATGTGAATCACTTAAAGGTAACCTCAGTCCTCCTGTCAAAAGGACCAGGCTCTTTATGTAAGAATACATTCTACCCTTTTCTTTAAAAATGAACAATTCTCTGAGTTAAGCACACATCAAAACAAAGTAGTTACTAATCTGTCCAATGTCAAAACAAGTACTTGTACCTTTGCTCGAGTCCATAGCTGAGTGATAAATGGCCAACACGCAAATGCAATAAGTCCAGCTGTGAGCATGTAGCGGTAGAAAAAACTGAGAACCTAGCAATGCAATCCAAAGAAGAAATGAAAAATGAGGTCATTTAAAAGGAGTTACATATGTATGAAAGAGATCCGAAAATGCTGGAATGCGGTAAATTACTCACTAATACTTCAATTCCCAGGGTAAAGACGAACAGGTATCCAACCAACTGACTTGGAGGAAAGGTCAACAGTGATATGAC
Source organism: Ursus maritimus (assembly GCF_017311325.1). Lineage (NCBI taxonomy): Eukaryota > Metazoa > Chordata > Mammalia > Carnivora > Ursidae > Ursus > Ursus maritimus. The sequence continues at coordinate 13,879,758 of NW_024424230.1, read as the reverse complement.
AAAGTCTTGAATGACTTGAAACCTGTTTGACAAGATTATTTATAAAAAGGTTATTTATACTGTATATTGAACAAAAAATTTAGGTAATATATGGTAAAAAATAAAAACTGCGCAAACCCAGAAATCAGGGACTTTTCAATTCATAGGTTACTCAAAAACTAATATAATCTCTAACAGATTTCTTTCAATGGCTTCACTTACCTAAATCATTTTTTTGAAAGCTAGAAGTATTTTAGGAAAAAGTGTAATTTCTGAATTTGATAATGATCACAAAAATTTGTTTTAAAAATAAACATTAATGATAAATAAATATTTGATCTTAGGTTAAACATGAGTACATACAATTACAGATACATGATCAGAAATAAGATGCAATGAACACAAATGGATAAAAACGGGAAAAAATTTTAAATTCACCAAGGTTATATTGAAATCTCAACTGTCTTAATAAAATAAGCATAGGTTTTCCTAATCTAGGTAGAGAAAATCTTAATTGCACTTTTTCACTGAACTAGATAACCTCCTCCAAACCCAATTTAAGATGTCGCTAATTGTACACTCATTGTAATTAAATGTAAATCTATAACCATTAAAAATGTATTACATACTTGAGTACTTTTTACATTTCATCACTGGAAAAAGTCTTTTCAGCATTTGTAGTGATTAAGTAGGTAATTATAAAAGGTCAGTATCATTTGGTTTATGATCTTTTCTTGACTGAAAACAATGGCCACATAATGTTATTAAAACTACTAAGGTACCATGTAGGAAAGTAAAGATAACACCAGTCCAAAGGAGAATGCTTCTTTTATTCTCAACAGTGAACAAACATAGGAAAACGAGATAATTTTGTACATCATTTAGAAGATTTTATAAAAAAAGTGAATTTTTATGTTTTATTTTCTATATAATCTATCAAAAAGATAAAGATAGAACACAAAGTACATTCAAAATCACATTTCCTTTTAAAGTTTAAATACATACGTCATCTTCATAATTGGGATATTTAATGATTCAGGAGAGGTTCTGTAGTAGAATAGAATTTTCTGCAAGGATAAAACTTTCATTCTAAAATTTTTTTTTTTAAGATTTTATTTATTTATTTGACAGAGAGAGAGCCAGTGAGAGAGGGAACACAAGCAGGGGGAGTGGGAGAGGAAGAAGCAGGCTCCTAGCAGAGAAGCCTGATGTGGGGCTCGATTCCAGAACGCCAGGATCACACCCTGAGCCGAAGGCAGATGCCTAACGACTACGCCACCCAGGCGCCCCTAAAAACTTTTACACCAGAGTAAATGACATGAGAAAAAAAATCTGATTTAAGTACATATATCCAGCAATCCCATCCCCTTCAAATGGAGAAGCAACACTATGTCCTTTTGTTAGTGTCTTTTTGTCTTATACTTTTAAATGTTAATATTTTAAACATTTTAATATTAATTTTTATTTTTGACATTTTAATATGTTAATATTTTTAAATGTGTAATCTTTTAAAGGATAGAAGTTGCAGTCAAAGCTGGAGTTAACAAAAATTAGAATAAAAATACACATTGTGTCATGACAAACATGCTGGCCAACCCTGAAAATACCCTTAAGTCTGGACTCTTATTCCTTGGTCTGCTTTTGGGGTCTGGTTTGCTCAGAGGATACTTGGATACCAAAGACTAAATTTAAATTCTAGATTACTGGTGCAAATCTAGAGGTCAACAAGCTGTGCAACATGAGCCTTGCTGCTGATGAACGTGAACCACTCCAATATTTGAGTGATTTTAAAGTGCTTAAAACTCGCCTGAGAGCTCTACCTCTGATGTTTTCTTTTTTCTTTCCTTTTTTTTTTTAAGATTTTTTCTATTTATTTGACAGAGAGAGAGACAGCGAGAGAGGGAACACAAGCAGTGGGAGTAGGAGAGGGAGAAGCAGGCTTCCTGCTGCACAGGGAGCCTGATGCGGGGCTTGATCCCAGGACTCTGGGATCGTGACCTGAGCTGAAGACAGATGCTTAACCGACTGAGCCACCCAGGCGCCCCTGATGTTTTCAACAATGGTAAGAATCCATTTTACTTCCAGCTTGTGAGGAGGCACTTAATGGAAGAAACCACGGCACATGTGAATAATATCCACCACTCTCTGTATGTACACATTACTAGCCTGGATTTAATTACAAAGTTCCATTTATCTAGGCTTACATGATAGCTATGAAAGAAGGGCAAAAAAGTGTGGAAAGACAACATGTACATTTCCTTGTGAAACACGAAGATACATTGGAATCTCGGATGATGAGACAAATTCAAAATATAAGTTACTCCTGGCATAGTAACATCAATATTATTCTATTTGTAGTCCAGATTTTTCTTATTTATAAAGCATACACAAAGAAGGGAACAGGTCAATACTACCCCAGGGCAATAAAAATGAAGTCAAAAGGGAAAGGCAAAACAAAAAGGATGTTTATATGCAACATTTGTGCTGCTATAAATGAAGTGAGAGGGCTGAGATTGTAGGGTATATTATAAATACCTTTGATGATTTATGCTATAGAAATCTAACGCACTTTAAATACAAATTAAACTGTCAATGAAGTGTAAAATAAGACAGCAAGGTGTGTTACTTACTCTCTTAGCACAGCATACCATATTGGCATTGGCAACAAACAATATACGTAGTAAGTCCAGGGACAGTCTTGAATCAGCAGGAAAAATGCTACTAAAACACCAATAGCTATAAAACTACATGGCAGAAGGTGGCTTGGTTTCTGAAAATCAAACAGAACATTGAAATACTTCTAAATTGATGCTAATTGATAGGTTTTTAAAAGAGATTTTATTAAGTGAAGAGACATATTACTATTTTCTTTCAATGGTTCCACACAACTACCTGATTAATTGAAGAACTGCATTTAAAAAAAGTCCTGTCATGGGAGAAATATCATTACAGAGTAAAAAGTTGGATATCCTGGCATTGTTGCAACTAGGCAATTCTCAATTTAAAAGTGACAATGTTCCTCAAGTTTGTTTGCAAGTAACTTGTTTGGAACTCTGAACATATTTCTCCTTAGTAACAATCTTATAAATGTTGATTGAGCTCCCTGACCAGCTCACAAAAGCCCATTTAATGCACAATAAACTGTGGGACTTAATCTTCCTTTGGAACAATGCTTCTATCTATTCAAACTCCAACTTGACATGCTGCCCACGCTCCTCTCTCCATTGCCCAACCACAGTGTGTTCATTCAGTCCTATCTTCTCTTCCCAACCACCTGCCAAAGAAGAAAGGAGTTCCTCAATGTAAGCCACGAGTGATGGCCTCCATGCGCTCTGCAGGCCCATGGGTGCTCTGGGCCAGGAGTGATGAAGCAAGCTTCAGGGACAGACATTTTCAGTAATTGGAAAAAGAACACACCTTTGGAAAGCTGTGATGCTAAGAACAGCACCAGAGGAAAAAACCAGGAATGGAGGGATAATATGGCATTCTCTTTTGTCTGTTCCTTGTTTTGTCTATGTTTTCATCTCACTTTGCTAGCCAAAGCTAAATAAGGTGAGAATTAAGAATTACTCACTGGAGTAGAGGAATTGCAGGGGAGGGAGACAAGAGATTTTTTTCCTCTTTATAACTCTTCCTTATAGGCATAATATGTCACCAGAAAGGAAGTAAGAAACAAGGATAAACTAGGACATAGTTGTAAAAAGGAAGGTGAAATACAGCAATGTGATTAAGAGTTTAGAATTACACAGATCAGAACTCAAAATCTGGCTCAGTCACTTGCTCTATGTGCAACGATATACAACCATGAGCAAAGTACAAAACTGCAGTGAGACTTAATTTCATCCCATTTATAAAATGGGAATAATAATTCCATATCTACTTATCAAGGTTGGTAATGTTTAAATTAGATTATGCAGAGCTTAACAAAAAGCCTGGAATGTCATTAATGCCTACTAAACAACAGCTGCTATTATTACCGTCATTTCTCCTCCCCCACTTCTTTGCATTAGTCCCAGCAGGCACTACAGAAACCTCTAAGTGAATAGCACTGGCAACGGAAATGTGTGAGACAGCAAGGGAGGTCCCATAACAAGCTGCAAATCTCAAATAGATGGGGAGAGCTGGAGTCTATAAGCTGAAGATGGCCGAGGCATGTATTCATTTTAAGAGGTGAGACTGTTTCACATCATTTTGAGAATAGTAAAATAATAACAAAAGAAGTTGAAAAGAGTATCTAAAAGAAATTCCAGGGATTTTCTGGAGTCAATATAATATGGTACAATAATCTAATCCTTTGATACCTAAAATAGACCTTACCAATGACATCCACTTGTAGGAAATGAAGTCATAAAGAATTCAGTTCAGCTGAAGTAGAGATTGAAAGGCTTTTAAATAATAAGAGTGGGGGGCATTTTTCACTTTATCTTAAGTTGACTCCCCACTGCCCCCTGGCCCCTCAAAAAAACACATGATAACGAGCCATCCTGGTGCATTATGATCACTCCTTCATCCAACAAACATTTATTAAGTTGCACACTCTATGCTGTGCTCCGTACTAGGTGATGGCCTTCAAGGAGTTCAAACCATACAGGTCAAGATGGAATCATGAAACTTGGTTTAAGGGATTAATATTTTGGGATTTTTATTAGGTAATAAGAAAATAAAGCAAAGCATGTGGCAAAATAAGGATATTTAGTTCTAAACCAAGTAACATTTGAACTGGCAAAAAAGCAGAGGAGAAGAGTACGTAGAAGTTACATGCAGAATACAAGTAAGAGGAGCTGTAGCAAATTACATTTAAAGAGAAGAAGATATTCACTGTCTGTAATGGTGATAAATTAAAAACGACCTGTATAATCTGGGTGACACTGTCATGTAGAAGGGACACAAATTTTGGAGTCAGACCTAAATTTAATTCCAATGCTGTCCTTCTAGTTGCTCGTTAATTTGACTAACCCATTTAGCTTGTATAAAGCTCTGTTTCCTCAGCTGGCAATGAGGATAATATTTCTTGCAAGCCCATCGCTCCTTCCTCTGCAGGCCCTCTACATTCTAGCCGCATCAGTGACCTGCAGCTCTTGCAAGAAGCCATGCTACCTCCCTCCTCATGCTGCTCTCGCTGTGCATGGCCTCCCTGTTTTCTACTTGGCTATCCTAGTCACCCTTTAAGACTTCACTTTGGGGGCACCTGGGGGCTCAGTTGGTTAAGTGTCTGCCTTCGGTTCAGGTCATGATCTCAGTGTCCTGGGATTGAGCCCCACATCAGGCTCCCTGCTCAACGGGGAGCCTGCTTCTCCCTCTCCCTTCCCCCCGCCCCGCTTGTGCTCTCTCTCTCTGATAAATAAATAAAATCTTTAAAAAAAAAAAAAAAGACTTCACTTTGGCAACAACGTCCCTGTGAAGCTTCCCTACACCCCGACTGCAAGCATCACGTTCTAATACATGCACAGCTGGGCTTCATCTGACCTCCTAACTGCTCTCCAAACCTCTCTTTAGTTAAGGCTATGGACCACTGGCATTTTATTCTTTCTTCAGAGCTGTTCAGACTGCATCACTTCACTAGGTTATAAACACTCACCCGAAGACGAATCAGAATGTTTTTGCAAACAGAACCAAAGGGTTCAAAATATTTTTGATAACCTTAACTGCAACAGTCAGTTTTGTGTGTCAACTTGGCAAGGCGACCATCCCCAGTTCTTCAAACACTGATTTAGGTGTTGCTGTGAATGTATCCTGTAGATGTGATTAAAGTCCATAATCAGCTGACTTTACGTAAGGGAGATTATCCTAAGTAATTGGGGTGGGCCTCTTCAATCAGTTGAAAAGCTTTAAGAGCACAACGGTGGCTTCCCTATAGAAGAAAGTGCAACCCAGTGTGGCTTCAGCTCCTGCCTGCAGCTCCAGTCTGCCCCATCTGAGGGCCTGACCCACAGATTTAGGACTTGCCTAACTAGCCCCCACAATTACATAAGCCAATTCCTTACACTAAATATCCTAATATATATATCCCGCTGGTTCTTTCACTCTGGTTTAACTCTAATGAATGCACCAACTCCTCACTAATGGTTTAAAATCTATAGTCCACCATTTGAGGCCTTTGATTATTTCAGCCTAATCTATACTGTTGGTATAATCTTTTATTAGTCCCTTGAACAAACCTTCCACATTCTGCCCAAATTGAACTATTTATTTTGAAAGCAGTATGGTATAGAAAGAGCCTGAATTTAAGTATCAGTAAATATTGTTATTTCATACCAGTGTGTCCTTAAAGAAAACATGTATCTCTCCGAGCCTAAATTCCCCCACCTGTATTTACAAGAATCACAACCACCAAATTTACAGTAGTGTTAAGCTTAATTGAATAACACATGCAAAGTACCCAGGATAGTCCTGGGATAGTACGGCTCAGTAAGTGTTACTTATTATCCCAGCATAATAATACATTTTCCCAAATCTGCCTCTGTTTATATCATTCGATTTGCTTCCATTCTCATCCTCTTCCTATAGTTGTTAAATTTCCATCAAGACTTACTTTTTGCTGTTATCAACACCCTCGCTAAAGTGAGCTCCCCTCTATTTAAAATATGATAGTCTTTGTATCACAGTCAAACAACATATATTAAAGTTGTTAAGTGTTACAGCTGTCTTTTGCAATGTCATGTAGTATAGCAACCTACATCTGATCAAGTGATTATGTGTGTACACCTCTTACCTACTTTAATTCCAGGCTCCTTGAGGGCAGAATCTGGATTTTGTATTTCTTTGGCCAGCCTAGGCAGCAGCTAGCATTACACTGTACACTCAAACATTTACTGCATTATCAGATAAATGAATAAAGGAGAACTATCAGCCACGAAATTGTGTTGATTCATCAATCTAAAGACTTCATATCTTTTCTCAACCACCCAAATATCAAGGTAAACATGAAAAAGCAGTGTCTGGCCCAAGACTGTTCTGGATTCAAATCTCAATTCCTCCACATCCTAGCTCAGTGGCCTTTTGCAAAATACTTAAACAGTTCTGGCTTCCTCTTTTCTAAAATGAAATTATAATGCCTACTTTCAGCATTGTTAGGAGTTTAAAATGACAAAATAAATTTCAAGTACCCAGCAAAATGCCATTGCTAAAACATGGTTGGTTCTGTTTCTTTTGCTACCATGTCAAAAGTTATTCCTGTTCTCATCAATTTTACATACATTCAAATTATGAAAATTACTAGAGGGAAATTATTTAAGATGCACTAAAGCACTATAAAAAATTGGAATAAACACTACTGTTCTTCCTTCCCTCATTACAGAAAAATAAAATATAAAATTGGAAAAAGTTACTACAGGAAATATTTGCAGACTGTTAGTATAACAATATATCATCCAGATATATTACTTTGTAGAGGATTTGGACATGGTAATAATCATTAGAATGAAGTAACGAAAATGGAAATGGCATATTCTCCCTAATAAATGATAATTAGCAATATATTTTAAAAGAATAAAGTGTTTTAATGTAGTAAAACCATATATGTACTTTTAGATTTACTCAGTTATATGAAGTACTAGTAAAGGTTTTTGGGGTCTTTTTGCATCGAAAATGCAGTAAACTAGGGACTAATTCTTAAAATGAGGATAAATAGAAAGTTCTGAGAATCTGCATTAAGAATTTCAGAAAATTGAAAGAAGGTAAGAATAGTTCCAGAAAAGCACATACATTATTTAAAAAGGGACATTTTGAGTAAGTGATTTTATCACTTTCTAGCTCCTAAACTTTTAATATCAGATAGAGTTAAATATATTGCTTTGAAGTAGTTTTCTGACCACCTGTACTAGAAAGATATGGGATGTTTATAACATGCTAAATAATTATTAAAAGGAATAGAAAATCAACAGTTAATGCCAAAGGAGAATTTAAATTATACAGCTATCTTTATAGCTCTTAAGTTACAGGGCCATTATTATTAATATACCTTTCCCCAACCAGAGAAATAAAGATAACTGAGAAAAAAAAAAAAAAGACCCAATACAACAAAAGCAAATGAAAGGTAAGAATTAGCTTAGTACAACTTTGTATGCACATTGTATGAACTCATTACAGCTGATTTGATTCAATTTCTTTCCCCAGTCCTAGTGATTTTACACCATTATCTGAATCTTCATTGTATTTTTTTGAACATACCTTAACTTCTTTGCTGACACCTCTAGTAAGGTTGGAATGAGACTTGATGATCAACAAAGCAGCGTATGATGTCCATCCCACAAAACCAAGAACAACATTGATGCCCAAGAAGAATCTGTCGTAAGTGTGATAATAGGACAAGCCTTTCAATGCAAGATGAATCAGCTCCTTGCAAAGGGAGACCTATGGAGGAAGGAAAACATAACTTGCCACATGGAAGAATCAGAAAACCCAAGATTTAAAGGCAGGACAATTGTTTTTTGTTTGTTTGTTTTCAAGATTTTATTTATTTATTTATTTGACAGAAAGAGAGGCAGTGAGAGAGGGAACACAAGCAGAGGGAGTGGGAGAGGGAGAAGCAGGCTTCCTGCTGAGCAGGGAGCCTGATGTGGGGCTGGATCCCAGAACGCTGGGATCATGACCTGAGCCGAAGGCAGACACTTAACGACTGAGCCACCCAGGTGCCCACAGGCAGGACAATTGTTAAAATTGGAGTGCATAACTGTAAATGATGGATCAAGAAAAGATTTTAATTATTCAAGGATCTTCTTGCAAAGTACAAGAAAAATTCCTGAATAGAATGAATTTTGAATCTTGATAAGGAAGGGTGTTTTAAATGCAAACTATGATATGTGTAGTGATTTAAAATGATTCATTCTGTGGAAATATCTACAGATGACATACAAAAGAAAGAACTGAAGTCTAATATTGGTCCCAAATAGCAGAGATATCCACATTTGTATCATTTTTTATTTTCTCAAACCAGATTACCCACGTCAGTTATAAAGCATCATTAAAACAGAAAAACAATAGCTCACTGTTTTAAAACCGTAACAAAAATAAGCATTAGAAATGCATGGTATTTTACTTAGACAATTTGAGAAACTGAAAATAGAATTCTCTTTTTTTAAAATTATGACCATTTAACAAAAAGAAAATTAGTGGAAAACATAGTGGGGTAGTTGTTGAGAAGACCTGAAGCTTCATTAGACTTTGATAGTGTATAGATAGTGTCAAATGTACAAATATGCCATGTTCTAAAATATTGTACACTTAGGTAGGGTTACAGAAAATTAGAATATACTTTCTCATTATATAAAAAGGCAACTGTTCATTTCCATGCTAACCTGAAGAGTTTACCTGTGATGATATCTGAAATAACAGAAGCATGTCCATGGCTAAAGCAGCTACTTAGAAAATTCAATCCTTGCTTAAGGGTTCAGGAAAGCTCCCTGGCTTTTGCTCTCCATAATGTATCTTGACCCTCCCCACACCCAAAATGACGACTAGCTGTTTATATACATAAGGCCTGCATACTTACTGCTTCATCATACTTTCTCTGTTTTATATAAGATCTTGCTTTTCTTAAAATGTTTAGCTGTTTAGATTCAGAAAGCAACCTAAAAAAGAAAAGGTTATGTTTAAAATGTTTCCTCATTTCAATGATTTTTTTTCTTTTTCTTCTTAATTGAAAAATAAAAGGATGGTGCAAGTTGAGAAAATAAAGAAATGAAACGAAACAAAACAGAACAAGGAAAGAAAGAAACCTAAAGCTAACTGTATTATTGCTTGTTACCTGAACTCTCCCAAAAAACAGCTTTAGTTAAATTTGGTTTTCTTGATTCAGAGTTTCAACTCCAAACTACACTTAGAAGAGTCATATGAGCTATCATTTTGAAGAAATGGAATACTCTAGTTAACAAAGAAATTCTGACTAAATCAATGTAATCAATGGAACAGCAAATTAGTGGCGTGAGTTTCACTGCTCAGTAGTCTTGTGCTCATCTGCACACAACAGACAAGGCAAATCCATTATGGCTCTTTGTTCCCCTGAGCTAGACAGGGCCTGAGAACTGTCATGATCAAAAAACTCCAAGCAATCAAAACCAACAATCAAAGAGAGTGAATAATTTGAACCTCTCTGCCATTCTGTTACTACACCAATACCTTTTCTGGTTCCCTTACCTTGCATTTCTCTGTCGTTTCCCTGTCCTTATTTTACCACAGTAGAAACCTTAAATACATAAGGGAAATACTCCCAAAATTGCATCAACTGGAAATAAATCTGAAGGCATTAAGTTTATGGAATGTAAAAATTGAGGAAATATAACCAGAACTCAATTACCTGACTGAAATAAGCAAATATACTCAAACACAAAATTGAATGTACACTGCTTAACTAAAACTTATAAAGTGAATATCTTCAAACTTAAAAAAGTACAAAAAAAGTTATTTCAGGCTTTATTAGGGTTAGATCATGTGAAATTGATATTTTTCTATGTCAAAAACTACTAAATTGGGGCGCCTGGGTGGCTCAGTCATTAAGCATCTGCCTTCGGCTCAGGTCATGATCCCAGGGTCCTGGGATCGAGCCCTGCATTGGCTCCCTGCTCTGCTGGGAGCCTGCTTCTTCCTCTCCCACTCCCCTTGCTTGTGTTCCCTCTCTCTCTGGCTGTGTCTCTTTCTGTCAAATAAATAAATAAAATCTTTTAAAAAACCCAACAAACTCCTAAATTAAATATTGACAATTTCACATGGTTCAACATAATAGAATCACTTTCTTCTTTCTACTTTGTTCCAGCAATCTCTGAAGAGATAATAAGATGGAGACTTGTAGGAAGTAAATCTTTTAAGCAATGTTATTAATTTGGATGAGGTCACAGACTTCTTTCTGAACCTGATACTCTGTCCAGAAAATGCACATAATCTTACTTACAATTTCAGAAAATTCATGAACCCCAGAAGCTCATCTCTGGAGATCTATAAGTGCCCCTGTTTGAGAATCTGTGCTATTCCAAGGACCCCCAGATCTTTCAACTCAGAGGAATCCAATCACTATTTCAGACTGCAGGAAAAGTCTCCAACTCTGGACTCAATGGGATTTGAAAGAAAAAGATAACAGGAAGTGAGAAAGCATGAAAGAAAAATAAATTACTTTAAAATGTTGCCACGATCCAGTTCTTTGTCCTTCAGATACCACAGATTTTGGAGTATTTTCCTATAAGTCTTAGAACTGGAATTACTAGACAGAGGGCACCAGAATTATTTGAAAGTTATATCTAAGTCAAATTTTCTAAATTTCCATAAAACTCTTCTAGTTGATCTTCCACCCTCCCTTGATCCAGCTTCCTAAAATACCGGTTCCATCTTTTAACTTACTTTAAATTGATATGGGCATCTTATTGTCTATTTTATCAATTTTAAACTTCCTGGACTATCGATGACCATCTCTTTCTATCCTTCTTAATTTCCCATTATTTCAAATGTATACCATCAGCTATAAAACGGTTATACACTTCATTCTTCACCTGTCTTGTATTCACATAGGAGTTCTTGTTCATAAAGATCCTCCCTTATCTGTTTCCCAGATCAAATCTTCATCTTCCTTTATGGTCCTCTCCAAATCCTACCTCACACCACAGGCACTTTAGTGTGGTCCTATATCAATTCATTTCTCTTCAATTAAATTTTAATCTCCATGTAGGCCATTAATTATTTCTATTAAAAGTCAAAATAATACTTAGCAAAGTACCAGGCATATAAAATAAATCAATAAATCTTAACTGATTAAAATGCTATCAAAAGTGTAGGGAAAAAAGTAAGAGACTATACATTGCCATTCTTAAAGCACCTAATTATTTGTTAAACTAATTAAAAGATGAAAAGAAAGCTTGTCTGGAACAAAATTACTTAGGCTAATTTCATACACATTCTTAAGGAACTCAAGAATGAAAGAAGAAATATTTTTAAAGAGAAATATTTATATTATGTTAATTACATTTTATTATATTACATATGAAATATTATGTTATATATGGAATACTTAGGTAAAGAAACCAGTGTCAGGCTAATTTACATTTTTCCTAAAAGTACTATTTATAAATCTTGGGACATACTAAAGGTTTGGAACATGTCTGGAGTTAATTAAAATATTCCATACAAATCTCACTGTAGCATTAGGACATTAAAGACTCTACAAACTTGTTCCCCAGTAAAATTTTTTTTAGCTTTCTGTAAATTGAGAAGGGGTACAAAATCAATCTTAGTGTCACCTATTTTAATCATAAAGAAATTTTATGAGAAATGTAAAATCCAAAATATAAGGTACAATATGTTAACTTTTATACAAAACAAATAACAAAACAACAGGGGTTGGCAGGAGAGTAATCAAAGGAATACCATATATAAATTAAAATGAATAAAGAAGATCTACATGGGGATGCCTGGGTGGCTCAGTCAGTTAAGCATCTGCCTTCGGCTCGGGTCATGATCCCAGGGTCCTGGGATCAAGTCCCGCACTGGGCTCTCTGCTTGCTTCTCCCTCTGCTTTCTGCTCCCGCTGCTTGTGCTCTCTCTGACAAATAAATAAAATCTTGAAAAAAAAAAAGAAAAAGATGATCACGTGTCAACATAGATAAATCCTGAAAATCATGGTGAATGGAAAAAAGAGATTTATAAAAAATTTGGTAGATTTTAAAAAATAGGGATTCAATCACACTATACCATTTTATTTTTTAAGAAAAAGAGATCTCAAGAAATATGGTAAAATGTTAACATTTCTTTTTTTTTTTTTTAAGATTTTATTTATTTATTTGACAGAGATAGAGACAGCCAGCGAGAGAGGGAACACAAGCAGGGAGAGTGGGAGAGGAAGAAGCAGGCTCATAGCGGAAGAGCCTGATGTTGGGCTCGATCCCATAACGCCGGGATCACGCCCTGAGCCCAAGGCAGACGCTTAACCGCTGTGCCACCCAGGCGCCCCATGAGATGTTAACATTTCTTAAACTTGTTGTGGGTACAAAGATTTTTGTTATAGTCTCCATTCTTTTTAGCAATGTTTGAAGAGGGATATATATGAAAGATGTACGAGAAACTACAACTTTACCTCCAGGGAAAAAGACTGTAAGGCTAGAACTAACATTTTATTATTGGTTGTATAATTTTTATTGTGTATATGCATTATTTTTTCATTCATATTTTACTAACGAGGTTTTTTTTAATTTATTTTTTTTTTGAAGATTTTATTTATTTATGTGACAGAGAGACAGCCAGCGAGAGAGGGAACACAGCAGGGGAGTGGGAGAGGAAGAAGCAGGCTCCCAGTGGAGGAGCCCGATGTGGGACTCGATCCGGGAATGCCGGGATCACGCCCTGAGCCGAAGGCAGACGCTTAACGACTGCACTACCCAGGCGCCCCACGAGGTTTTTTTTAAAATAACATGATTAAAACATTAAAGTTTAACCACAGTTTCTGGCTATGCTGGAAAAGCTTGGACATATCAATGCTCCCACCAGGAACAACTAGAAAGCCTGATAGAGTAAAATTAAAAATCACATTGAAGGTGCTGGAGAGCTGCGAGACCATCGAGAATTGAAGAGTTAAGATCCTAGAGAGAAGCAAACCAGAGAAGTAGTACAGCACTCTACAAACTGCAACCATTAGAGCACCTGCCATTCTTATTTTTGGCAAAAGGCTGAGAACTTGGGCATACAGCTGATGCCAGGAGGTAGAGAATCCAACAGAGCCTTTGGCAATCCTATAAGATCCTATATTCGTGGCTGTCAATGCAACTCGGACTTGAGGACCCAAAATAGGAGGCAAATAAGAGAATAATTTACAATTTTCATTCTGGATTAAAAGAAAGAGACATGAATGAAAAACTATCTGGAATTACTTAAACTAATTTAATACAGATTCTGAGATGAAGTCTGAAGAATGAGAGAAGGAACTTTCATAAGTGACAACTTCTTTTCTATTCTATGGAGAATTCTGGTAAAGAAACAAAGGCCAGGTCCTGGTGAGAAGAGGAATGAGCTGGACACCCAGCAAATTCTTTAGCTGTGTAGGACAAGAGGACAAGAAGCTTTGAAGAAAGCCCCTGAACAGGAGGACATAAGTTTTGGCAGTTTGAAGATACAGAAGAGACAAAATCTGGTGTTCAGGGGCCACCAAGGAAGGGCTCTGGATAACATACGCTTTCCACTGAGATCCCTGGGAGGCTATACTCTAAGAGCAGACACAAAGCAGAGGTAAGGGAAGACCACAAATACAACACAGCCTTGAGTCAGCTACCACTCTGTGCCTGTCAGAAGACAAGGCGAAACCTCTCTGGAGAATGAGATAATCCAGACCTTCCAAAACTTTTAATATACAATGATAAGCATTCATCTAAAAGCAACCAGACTCAACAACAGGACTGAATGAAAAAAGCCAGTAGAAGCACACTCACAGATGATGTGGTTATCGGTTGTGTTATCAGGTACGCTTTAAAATAATTGTGGTTAATATAGTCAATAATAAAAAGCAAGATAGAAAACTGCACCAAAGAACTGGAATTAATTTTTAAAATGAATTGAAATGGTAATTCTACAACTGAAAAAAATGTAATAACTGAGATTCAGAACTTGGTAGCAGCAAACTGGACAAAGGAGGAGAGAGAGTTGGTGTATTAGAAGATAGGTCAGTAGAAAATGTCCTGCCTGAACTCTGAAGAGCAGAAAGAATGAAAGTACACAAAAGACTATTTAAAAACCCCAAACAACATACAAGCCATTGAGAACAGCCCTAATGTTTATATATGTCATTCGAACCCTGGAGAGGGAAAGAGAGAATTTGGCAGAAGTGATATTTGATGATAATGGCGACAGCATGTTTCCACATAGTAATTTGTATTGAGCTACCCTATGATCCAGCAATTGCACTACTGGGTATTTACCCCAAAGATACAGATGTAGTGAAGAGAAGGGCCATGTGCACCCCAATGTTCATAGCAGCATTGTCCACAATAGCTAAATTGTGGAAGGAGCCGAGATGCCCTTCAACAGATGACTGGATTAAGAAGATGTGGTCCATATATAAAATGGAATATTACTCAGCTATCAAAAAGAACAATTTCTCAACATTTGCTGCAACATGGACGGCACTGGAGGAGATAATGTTAAGTGAAATAAGTCAAGCAGAGAAAGACAATTATCGTATGGTTTCTCTCATCTATGGAACATAAGAACTAGGAAGATCAGTAGGAGAAGAAAGGGATAAAGAAAGGTGGGGTAATCAGAAGGGGGGATGAAGCATGAGAGACTATGGACTCTGAGAAACAAACCGAGGGCTTCAGAAGGGAGGGGGGATGGGGGAATGGGATAGGCTGATAATGGGTAGTAAGGAGGGCACGTATTGCATGGTGCACTGGGTGTTATACGCAACTAATGAATCATCGAACTTTACATCAAAAACCAGGGATGTGGGGTGCCTGGGTGGCACAGCGGTTGGGCGTCTGCCTTCGGCTCAGGGCATGATCCTGGCGTTGTGGGATCAAGCCCCACATCAGGCTCCTCCGCTGGGAGCCTGCTTCTTCCTCTCCCACTCCCCCTGCTTGTGTTCCCTCTCTCGCTGGCTGTCTCTATCTCGGCCGAATAAATAAATAAAATCTTTAAAAAAAAAAAAAAAAGACCAGGGATGTACTGTATGGTGACTAATATAATATAATAAAAAATATTATTATAAAAAATTTTTTTCTTTATTAACTATTTTTTTACATTGAAAACATCAAGCTTTAAAAGATTCTACTACCAGCATGTTATGCTTCAGCAAAAAGAAAAAGAGAATGAGTATTAATTGTGTACATTTCTTTGCTGTGATTGCTACTATTCTCTTTTTTCAGTTATTTGAACACTGTAGAAGATAGTATACCATACAGTGTTATTATTATATATTAAGAATTTTATCATCAATTATTCAGAGTGACTAGTATTTGGAGGAGAAAATCTCCTTAAAATGCTGCCCTTTGAAGTATTTTATCTTCCACATCTTCTCAGATTTTTATTACAAAAATATTTTGCTTGCACTTGTATATGATATTTTAGAGATAGCTAGTGATAAAGTTAGCCCATTCTTTTTTAGAACGTCTACTTAGATTAAAGGAAAAATATTTCAAAAAAATAAAGACAAAGAAGGGATAAGTTATTTCTAGAATCTGCATTCCTTTACACTGACCATGGATATAGAATCTTATTTTCATCTTTTAAGTCATAACTGAGTAAATAAACATTTTCTATGTATGAATGTATGTGATATATAAAAGTTACTTTTTTAAAAAGAAGAATTTCAATTTTGAAGGAGAAAACTGCATTCCTAATAAATAATTAGGAAGTCAGATGGGTGAAGTGGTAGAAAGATTCACATTAAAATCAGTATTTAAATTTGATCTAAGACAGGAACTTTAATCCACATCACCTAAAAGAAACAAATATATTAAAAAGAACCAAAGTAGCTTATGCCATTTTGGTAGAAAATATATTAAAATATTTTGTTAAAGTTTAACTGCTCTGTGTTTATGTAGTGACTTTTAAGTAAAAGAGAACAGCTATTTTCGCTTCTATTGGCAAGGTAAAATATTTCCCTCCCATTTGCATTTTCTCCTGAAATACTCCTTAAGAGACCTTTCTTGTTCTTTTCTCATTTCATGTAATTTTTTCCCTTTAAAGTTATTCTGACCTTACTTTGTCCTCTATAGTACACAGTTTTCAAATACAAAATGTATTTCCTCCTTTTTAAGGTACTTTCACATAGTCAAAACTAAGCTTCTGCTAGCCATGTAGCACCACCTGCTGGTCATCCCTTGGCATAGCACAAGGTTTGAGTTCCTTTGTTGAGTTCTACTTGTCAGAATAGGTATTTCATGACTTTTAGTCTTTCTTAGAGGTCTTTAAGATATAAAAGATAAAATATACTTAATTTTTAAAGAACAGGATAATATAGGATATTCAATTACCATATGGATCCACAGGACTCTTTTGCAAGTGTTATATATGTTAAAGGACCTTAGTAATTATATTTTTCTCACACTTAGAAACATTTTCCTATTTTATCACCCCAGGAATTATTACATTATCCATAAATTATTCAAGCTAGACAGGACTAAATAAGACAATGGAAGAACAGTTGAGAGATATAATTAAACTAAAATCTAGGGATGCTGATTTAATTGATCGTGTTAAGTAAAATCTCAAGACTATGAAACTTCAGATGTCAATATCCTAAATTTTCTCAAATTTAAGAAGGGATGAGTAAATCATGCATTTCTAAGAAGAAAAAGGAAATATGGTACTTATTCAAGAGGGAAGGGCTTCACTGAACAATTGTTTATAATAAGAACTTGAGCTGTTTTGCAAAAAGGATCTGTGACAACTGTATTCTTTCATCTATTATGATGTTTATATGTCAACATTTACTTGATATAGTTTCTAAGTGCATAATGCTGACATTAATTGTATATATAAAGGTGACTGGAAGAAAACAGATGGTGTAAACATGAGCAAATTCACTGGATTAGAGAAAAACAGAGAGTCCCTTGTACTCAGATGGTAAATGGCAATAACTGTTTTTCCTAATATACTGAACATATGTAATAAAAACAAAAAAGATACTACTCATAATAGAAATAAAATATCCAGGAGCAAATAATGAAAAATGTATATTACGGAGAAAACTATAAAGTTTTACTTAAGGACATAATGGAGGATATAAATAAGTGAACGTTGGATAGTAATACTTTATACTGTAAAAATGTCCATCCTCACCAAATTACTTACCAAAGAATTTTTCATATAACTCAAGACACTGATTCTAATATTTACATGGAAGAATACATGTCTTTATTGATGCCCATTATTTTTATGATCTCATTTGATCATTTGTGCCAGTGATTAAAATACCTATTTATTTTTGTTCTTTTAAAAAATATGTGCTTTAGAGAAAGACAATTATCATATGGTTTCACTCATTTATGGAACATAAGAAATAGGAAGATCGGTAGGAGAAGGAAGGGAAGAATGAAGGAGGGGGTAAACAGAAGAGGGAATGAACCATGAGAGATTATGGACTCTGGGAAACAAACTGAGGGCTTCAGAGGGGAGAGGGGTGGGGGATTGGGATAGGCCAGTGATGGGTATTAAGGAGGGCACGTATTGCATGGTGCGCTGGGTGTTATACGCCAATAATGAATCATGGAACATTACATCAAAAACTAAGGATATACTGTATGGTGACTAACATAAAATAAAAAATTATTATTAAAAAAATATGTGCTTTATCAAAGTACTATATGCACATAATTTTAAAAAATCAGAAACAGTACAGAGGGCATAATGACAACCAACAAACCCCTGCCCCACCCTTCTCATCTCTCAGTTCCCCAACCCAAAGACAAAAGCTTTTACACCTATTTTCAGTTACTCTGGTAATTACCTCCATGTTTCTTAATAATATGCTTTTATTACTATTTCTTGACTAGATGACCTGAGGCATTTTCTGTGGACTCCTCACTGACTGTGCCTGTTCTTGCTTCTCCTCTCCCCTCAATACGGGTATATTACTATTTTTACCTCTTCTGTTGGCTACATTGGTCCCTTTATTTATTTTTTAAAAGATTTTATTTATTTATTTGACAGAGAGAAAGGAAGAGAGTACAAGTAGGGGGAGCGGCAGGCAGAGGGAGAGGGAGAAGCAGGCTCCTCACTGAGCAGGGAGCCCAATGCGGAGCTCGATGCCAGGACCCTGAGATCATGACCTGAGCAGAAGGCAGACACTTAACAACCGACTGAGCCACCCAGATGCCCCTGGTCACTTTATTTTTAAGTAAGCTCTATCCTCAATGTCGGTCTCGAACTCACAACCCCAAGATCAAGAGTCGCACACTCTACCAACTAAACAAGCTAGATGCCCCTACATTGGTCCCTTTAATAATGTAATACATACACCTCTGTCGTACTTTCTCAACTATATCCAGAATCTCCGCATTCCATTTTATGAAGACAATAGCACCACTACTATTCCACTTGTATTTCTTTCCTCCTCTGCCTTCCAACCTGTAGCCTTGTACACTGTTAAGGTATAGGACATTTACACTCTATTCTGTAATCATAATTAAGTCTTCCTTGCTTTGTCTAAGGTTTGACTCTAAAAGCTGAAAACCAGTATTTACTTTATTATGATTATTTAAATATGTTCACTGAGTAGTTAAGTTTATGCTATTATTAGATTTTCTTGTCTATTTCATTAAAGCTTCGATCTATGTCCCACTGTTCAAATGAATTCTCTCTCATACTCCCAGCAGCTGTTTGAAATCACCTTATATATTAAGTAGCTTCGTGTTTGAAGCATACTTTCTGTACAGTTGGAAATGTTTTTTTTCCCTGAAGTTTCCACTTGTCCTTGTTTCAGGGGATGAAGAAATGTACGCTATCCATGTGTGCCATTGTGTTTCCTCCAGCTTCTTATTCAATCCATATATTAAAATTCATTTCATTTGGCTATTTTAATTTGGAGGGTTTGTCTCCCAGTTGGACTATTCTTGTACAATGGATTATTCTGTAAATTCTTAGTTGCATTTCTCTTTTTTAAAATATGCATCTTGTGCTCTTTCTCATTTTGTAAAGTGTGTGCTTTTTGTTTTATGGATACAATAGCTTCTCAGATATTTCTGAGAATTTTAACATTTTTAGGTTCTTATCTGTTCCTTAAATTATTTCCTCAGGAGTCAATTCTTCATTTAATCTTTGGTACTTTTTGGTCATATTGCAGGCTTTTGACAAATGGTGATTTTTCAGCCAGACAAGTCTGCAGGGAGGGTTAGCAGCTTTGCTCCAGAGTGGGTGAGCCACTGGGGAGGAATCAAACATGCTGCAGGGCCCCCAGATGACACGAGGCTAGCAGTGGCTCTGCAGGCACATGTTGAGCATCAAAGCACAGCAAGTTCATGATCAGCCAGCAGGCCTAAGTGGAAGAAGGTAGGCAGTATGCACCTGAGCCCTGTGCAGAAGAGTACCTCTTCCCTGACCAATCCTTTTAGAGTGGCTGGTCAAAAGTAACCCACAGTCTTGCTTTCAATGTCCTGTGTATTTTCTTCACACCAGGAACTGATAATATATTTCTAGTTCATTTATTTATTTTATTATTCTCTGACTATACCACTACACTGTAGATAAACAGATGCATAAGATATGTATATGAGATAATATGGGGCACATTCCAATCAGCACATGTGATAATCTTACAATTAGGGACACTCTTCAAAGGTAATTCTACCTTTGATGTATATTATGTAATATTAGGGTAATTAATTTCACATGATCATAAGTTGGAAAACCCTAATTTTGCTTGGTTTTTGCTCTCCTATTCACACAAATACACACAAAGTCAGGGATGTATTCACATTATTCAGAGGGCAATGCAATATTTAAGGCTTTCTAGTTTATGAATACCACACTAGTGCTGTAGAAGTTGTCAAAAATAATTCTAATGAAGTCATTCAAACGCACCCCTAACACCCATACTTCAAAGACTTTCTACATATTTTGGTCAAGACCAAAATCCTTCCTAATTTAAACGTGAATCCTTGCTAATTGAAAATGAACCTTGACAAGGAGGAATAAAGGAGGCTGAATAAATCGGCCCACGTTGGGAGTGCAGAGCCAGGTTTGTGACTCATATCTCCCCTCTCCTGATTCAAGGAAAACAGATTGAGGGGAACAAAATCCTGCTGCCCACCAAAGTCTGCTCTCCTCCTTACCCACCCAGTAGTTGTCAATGTCTCCCAGAATTGTATCATTGGCCTTTTCTTGTCACTTTCTAAGTTCTCCTAGAGCCTCCTACAAGTGCAACAGTTAACGCCACCATCTTATCTTATGCTGATGCCTCCAAACCCACACAACCAACTCTCATCTCTATGTTGAGATCCAAGTCCCTAACTTGTTACACTATTTTTATTTCTAACTAATTTTCAACTAATTCTAACCAATTAATTGGTATCTTCAAACGTAAGCTAAACTCAGAAACATTCATCCTTGTTCCTCAAACCATCTTTTTCTTCTTTCTACAAGCCATAACGGTAACAATCAACCAAGCCAAGAGTCCCCACACCCTCCCAGGTAGGCCCTGTCCAATGATCTCCTTAATGTCTCCTACACCTCTCTGTGCCCCTTTATCTCCTTTATCAGCTATTCAAAGGCATCTGGCATCTGGCCCATTATTTACAAAAACAGTAGAAGAGGCTTTTGGTTTAGAGTTTGCACTAATATAAACAAAAGACCAAGTTTCTAAGTAATCTATCCTGTCAGTACTCAAACTCATTAAAAAATTCCTTCCTACAAGTTAATAAAAAATATAAGACTTACTTAAATGGTGTAAAAAAAACTGGTAAAGTAGCTTCTTTTTTCTGAGTCATTTTCACCTGGGAACCAGATAGGAAAATATTTTATTATATTATAAAGGAGAAAAAAATTAGTTTCATTTTGAAATACAAACATCCATTAAAATGTCTCTTTGGGGATAGGTTATTACTTTAGAACTAAATGGAATTTTATGTCACTCTATTATTCCATAAATATTTAACCAGAAATTTCAGATTATCATACTATCACAATAAGCTGAGAATTAATCAAGTGTGCAAAATAACATACTGTAATGTAATACTTCTTTTACTCTTAGAAAACAAAATAAGTCAAACTGCATTAACAGTATTAAGAATAACAAAGTTTCAGTTAAATGGTCACCTCTTTAGCTAAGCTTAATGCATATGGTAATGTACATGAGATGACAAGAAATATAGCAATCTCAAATACTACTTCTGTGGGGCAAATTCCAATCAATAAAGAGTTGGTGTGTAGTCTTTATAAGCAGATGTGGTAGTCTTACAATTAGAGACACTTCCCAAAGGTAATTCCATAGCTCAAACTGATTCATGGAACGTGCACCTCACAAATGTTAAGCTTTATGACATTCGTCAAATACACAAAATTTAAAGATAATAAACTATAGAAAATAACTTCTTAAAACACAAAATCAAATATTTTCACTTAATATATTTGATTTTAAAGTTGTAGTAGTATCCATTTTTGTGTGTGTCTTATTTTACCTTGAATTGTTCAAGAATCTGCATTGCATTTGTAAACATGCTCTCTGCTTTGAAGAGATCAGTGTTGTTAAGATAATCTACAGGAAGAATACCCTGTAAATAATAAATACTGGTTTAATATTAGTATTAATATTATTAGCATACTATTATTAGTATTAATAGCTCAGGCTATTCATATAAAACAAAACAGACTTACAAAGGAAGCACTAAAGACAAGACAGGTAGATGAATAAATTACTGAAATAATTAAGCAAAATATCTTTTTAAAAATCATAACTGAAAAATGTTCTATTATTTTTTCAACAAAGTACATATAATAAATAAAGCAAAAGAGATGAAATAGGTTCAATAAAACCTAGCATCTATTGAAAGACTATTGTGTGCTAGGCACTGAACAAAATGCTTTGCACACATGACAAATCACTAATTGTGAGCCACAACCAGCATACTTAAAAAGAAAAAAAAAAGCATAATAAGAAAATTGAGAGTATAACGGGCATAGTAAGAGTAAAGACTTTCGTGAAACTTTTGTTTCAGTTATACACATACACACATACTTACGACAAAAGGGTCATTTTCTCAGAGTTCTGAGTTAGATGACGTTATTTTTTAAAAGTTTGATTTGAAAAGCTAATAAGAATGGCTGGCTGGAATACACACACACACACACATTTTTTTCGTTTTCAGCATCCAGTTCCCATTCTTTTTTTTTTTTTTTAAAGATTTTATTTATTTATTTGACAGAGAGAGAGAGAGACAGCCAGCGAGAGAGGGAACACAAGCAGGGGGAGTGGGAGAGGAAGAAGCAGGCTCCCAGCAGAGCAGGGAGCCTGATGCGGGGCTCAATCCCAGGACCGTGGGATCACGCCCTGAGCCAAAGTCAGACGCTTAAGGACTGAGCCACCCAGGCGCCCCTCCAGTTCCCATTCTTAACAGCATTACCATTCTATGTTTAGAAATATCCCCCACTGTGGAATTTAAGAAACAAAACAGATCAACATAGGGGAAGGGAGGAAAAATAAAATAAGATAAAAACAGAGAGAGAGGTAAACCATAAGAGACTCTTGACTACAGAGAACAAACTGAGGGTTGCCGGAGAGGCCATGGGAGGGAGGGGTTAAATGTTGATGGGCATTGAGGAGGGCACTTGTGATGAGCACAGGATGTTATATGTAAGTGATGAATCATCCCTAAATTCTACTCCTGAAATTAATACTACACCATATGTTAACTAACTTGAATTTAAATAAAATCTTGGAAGGAAAAAAAAAAGAAAAGAAATCTCCCCCACTGGATATAATATAGTGGGTTTCTTTTCTTTTCTTTTTTTTAAAGAAGGGAGGCTCTTTCTTTTTTTTTTTTTTTTTTTTAAGATTTTATTTATTTGACAGAGATAGACAGCCAGCGAGAGAGGGAACACAAGCAGGGGGAGTGGGAGAGGAAGAAGCAGTCTCATAGCGGAGGAGCTTGATGTGGGGCTCGATCCCATAACTCCAGGATCATGCCCTGAGCCAAAGGCAGACGCTTAACGACTGCGCCACCCAGGCGCCCCTATAGTGGGTTTCTAATGGAGCCCCACCTTCCTTTACTGAAGGGTAGACAAATAATCTAGGCAAGCCCACTCAAATGGTAAGCACTGGAATTTGACCCTTGAGAGTCAAGGAACAAAAAGTACAACAGATGTAATACTCTTCTCCCCTAGTGTTGGTGTGCAGGGCACAACTGTTTGGTTCTTTCTTCCAAGTCTCTGGTGCTCTCTTAGTTTCTGTTCATTTCTAAGCCTGGTTTTTGAGCACCACTTTGATTCAACAACCCGGCAATAACTTTTTAATGAATTCCCTTTAAATGGATTAAGTTTCTGCTGCTTGCAATAAAAATTATTTATATATTTTTACCACTTATGACTGAAAGACAAAGATAAATCTGTACACATTTTAGCAAATATAAAAGTTTAAAGAAAAGCTATTAGACTAGTACTCCATGCTGTAGGTTATAATACACACACAATTATGAGATATTATTGTATACTTAGAAAGAAAGAGGAAAATACAGTTTTAAATGTAACCAAAGATCATTCAGAAAGACATAAAGAAGTAAATTTTACTGTACACTCTTTTTTTCTGAGAGCTGATAAGAAAATTTCAATTTTACTCCTTACCACTGAATTAAGGGGAAAGGGAACTCCAATAAGAGAAGCCATCAATGGTGCAACATCAGCCTACAAACAGAAAAAGTTCAATTCTAATAAGTCTACAGATATCAACAAAAAATTAAATAATTTAATGCAACTATATTTTGGACTATAATCATGATGTTCATTATAATCCACTACCTTCAAACATTTAATATACAATAGATATCAACTCTAAAAATATCATTTATTACAGTTGCATTAATGTATAAAAAAATAAATTTGAAAGAGCCCCAAATGTAAAACACGCTAGAACAAAAAGTTACCTACCCTGGTAGCTAAGAACTTGACTACTTTATATAATAGTTTTTCAGTATTATGAAAAGGATGCTTTAACTAGATAGAAAGTAAATAGCAGTAGAAGGCTCTAACTGGAGAAATGTATTTATTAACTAAAGAAAAAGTATATACCAGAAGGTTTGGCCAGCCAGAGAAGTCCAGAAAAGATACAACCCCCCTAGTTTCCTGGAGAGTTGTTCGTGCCTCTACCTCCACCTCCCCAACTCCCCATCACTCCTCAGCCTGCTCCAACTTCCTTTCTGACCCTTCACCATCCCATAGACCCCTCTCCCTTAGAGAGCTAACATCCTCTGTTTTTCTAAATCTGATTGACTGTTTTTATATTAGTCCTTATAATTTTTCAGGCAATAAAGTGCTTAGATGTCAGAATACCCAGTTCCAAACCCTTGCCTGCAATCCGAGACCTTGGGCAGTTTACTTAACCTCCCCAATGCCTTGGTTTCCTTATCATTTATTTACTTATTTCCTTATCATTTATTTATTTTTAAAAAAACTCTCCCTTACAGAGTTATGGCATAATTAAATAAGATTAAATTTATAAAGTACCTGGCACCTAATAATCCCTCAATAAATGGTGGCTACAAATGCTGTTGTGGCTATTTTAATTACTTGGCCTCTCAGCAACACCATGTAGACCATTCCCTTCTCGGCTTCTGTAACACCACACTCCACTGAGTGTCTTCAATTTCACGGTAGCTCTTTTACAGATACCATCTCTAGTTCCCCATTTAAAGTTGGAGTTTGGTCCCAGGCTCTCAATGCTTCTCACTCTTTACCATCTGGACTCTCTTTACAAAGTAGCATCTCACAGAAAACTGGAAAACTCCAATGGCCTCTAATCGCCTTCTCCCTTTCCCCCCGAGTCCACTGTTGGCCTCCTCTAATCTGTTCTCCATGCTGCAGCCAAAGAAATTCTTTCACAAAAAGACAGATTATATCACTCTCCAAGCTTCAAATACCTCTAGGGCTTCCCCAAGTTTTAGGATTAAGTCCAAAGGCCCATAAAGTCCTGCAGGGTCTACTGCCTACCCAGACATCACACCACAGTCTCAGTTGCTCTGCAACGTGTGATCCTTTAATATGCCATGTATCCTCTTACCAAGCTCTGTGTACATGATGAACCTCTGCCTGGAAAGGGAGAGGGAGTATCATGTGCCTGCTAGCTCCTACTCATTCTTCAGTCCCAGCTCAATCCTCAGTGTCTCAGGAAGACTTTGTTGACCAGACCGTCTACCAGATACATCCACTCTCTGCTCTCCTGGCTTCACAGTCCTCTTTTGTAGTACTTATTAGCACAGCTATAATTTTACATTTATTTGTATAATAATTTGGTTACTTTCTGCTCTCACCCCCAAACTGTAAGCTTCCCAGGGCAGGCATTTTGTCTGCTTTTACTCATCATTATATCCCTTATACATGTTTAGTGCTAATGTCTACACAATGTTTAAACACACTGCAGATACAGATACCTAACAATGTTGGTGGAAGGAAGGAGTAAAGAAATTCTCATCTAATGTAGATTTGAAGTAGGAGCATTCAGAGAGCAATAGCTGAGTCTATATTTAGTTTTAAATTATAATCCAGTCTGGCTATAAGTAAAACATGTTTTATGATCTTCAAGATATTCCCTATTCCTCTGACAGTGATTTTATTGCAAAATTAAGTTGCTATTCTAATTTTATATATTTCCATTTATTTGGGTGATATGAAGCCATCCTGAGAGAAAAGACCATTCTTAATACACTGACAGAGAACAGGCTTCTGCAATCACAGGCCTGAAAATGAGATCCTGGACCTTGGTTTATCCACCATAATAAGAAATGCCGGCTTGTGAGGTGACCTGGAGAAGGTAAAATATTCCTACTACCTTGGAGGCCATATACCAATAATGCCACGCCTTCTACAAATCGTGAAGATGGCTGTTTACATAGCATATCTTCAACAATGAAAATTCCATGCTTCATATTTATACATAATGTTACCAGTCTAACTTGATTAGGTTGGCCATGCATTTTCCTGTAATCTAAGGTTTCTAGCTATGTAGTCTATATTTTGCCATTTTTTTTTCCATTGCATTTGTAAGCATCCTGGGTAGAATTAAAGATAAAATATGTGTTAATAAAAAAGAAACGGGAACTCACGTACTACAGGGAAAAAAAGCCATAACAGGGTTTTATTATTTATTAGCTCTGTGCTTAAAGCAACTAAGCAAGGCAACCATGACAAAAAACACAGAAATTGAACAGGCATGCAGATTTCAATTTATGTTAATAATTCTTTAATTAGCCAGTGTTATTTGCAGGGAGTCTTCTTTCAGTTTTATTTGAAGTTTTTTTTATTTTGCCAGAAGAAAGATTAGTTGAGTTAAAATATTTGCACTGGAAGGATTTCCCTTGGTAATTGAAATGTTTTGAAAAATCCTTTATCAACATTATTATTAATACTGCTTTTCAGATTTTTTTTGGTCTAAACTTCTTATAGGAATCAAAATTAAATTTCAAAGTGATTAAATTGAACTGAATACCTGATGGATATCTTGCCTTTTCCAGTTCTCTAATTTCCATTCTGAAACACAATTAGACACAAGAGCTGATGTTAAGATTTAAAAAAAATAAGTTTCATTATTAAGAGATCAAGGCGTAATGTCAAACAAAAGTATTGGGAAAATCTATTCTAAGCCAACTATGAATAAAAAGGGCACTTAAACAGGCACAGCTGTATATTTCTAAAACCAGAATTTTCAAAGAATAGCTTTAAAATAAATATTTGGTGTTTTCTGTGATAATTTACTAAACTTTCAAAATGCTCATTTGCAGACAATTGTTTCAAAACATCAAAAGGCCAAGGAAGGGAAGACAGAAGTAAAAGGCACAATGGTAACAGCTGTCAGCATGACTACAACTAATGACAGTCCTGCTCCAGGCAGTAATTAAGGGAACTGATAGTCTGTTAGTCAACCTAAGCCTTTCTTTTTTCTCAACCGTCAGTTGCTTGCAAAAAAACTTAAAATTGTAGCTGTGATGTTCCTACTGTCACTAATCCCAAATGTTAAAATACTATAGTGAGTTACTATTAAAATCGCCTTCAGAGATAACTCATTCCCCTATTTTTCTACACATAAATTCAGAAATTTCATTAAACAGCCATCAAAACAAATGGTGAGAGACCATGTCTTGATTTAATGATTTTAAGATATATTACCAGAAGGGGTCTAAGATATTTTTTTGATGAAATTTCCTTTAATAAGCTAATAGAGTTTAAAAATATGTTGCTGGTTCTACTAGTCAGCTACTAAAAATTCACACTAATCACCTGATGAGGAGAAAATACACATCCCCTTTCTCTATAACTTACGATTCTTAATATTCATAGAAGAAAAAAGTATATGCGTTCTATAATGATTTTTGAAGTTAAATCATTCTAAACCATTAATTCACTGAGAAATCAAGTGCCAAAATAAAGTTTTATCTCCTAAGACAAACATACTATTTAACCTAGTTTCTATTAGACCCGATCTAATCCATTTACCAAAGAGCATAGGAATATAAAATGGCAAAGCTGCTTTAGAAAACAGTGTGGCAGTCTGCAAGAAATTAAACACAAAGTTATATGTGACCCATTTATTCCACCCTAAGTATCTACCCAAGAGAAATGAAAACATATGTCTACACAAAAACTTTTTACACAAATGTTCACAGCAGTACTATCATAATAACCAAATATGGAAACAACCCAAATGTCTATAAGATGATTGAATAAATAAAATATGCTCTATACATACAATAGAATATTATTCAGCTATTAACAAAACTACTTATATGTGCTACAATACAGAGGAAACTTGAAAAAATTATTCCAAGTGGAAGAAGCCAGACACAAAGACCAGACAGAGAGTAATTCCACTTATATGAAATGTCCAGAATAAGCAGATCCAGAGAGAGAGAAAGTAATGTTTGCCAGATGATAGGGAGAGGGAGAAATAAGGTGTGACTGCTAATGCATAAGGGGTTTCTTTCCGGGTACTGTTGAAATATTTGTAATTAGATAGTAGAGGTGATCATACAGTCTCGTGAATATACTAAAAACCCTGAATTGTACACTTTTAAACATGAATTAAAATTAAAATGGTATGAGAATTATGTCTCAATAAGAAAATTAATTCAAAGAAATAGTCTAAGGAAATCTTACTACACAAACCAAAAAGATTCTTCTATGATAAAAATACCTAAACATGGCTGTCCCTGGAGAGGGTTTTAAAAAGAAAATTTCTAGGCCTCACCCAGACTCACAGAATTAAAATATAGTGACAAGGTCTGAAAATCTGTTTGTTTTTTAATCTGTATTTTTAACAAGTGTTTTGGATGAGTTTTATACAACTAATCTGGAGTAAGGCATTTGAAAGGAATCTGTTTTGTCCAATTAATAAAAATTTTGGAACTCTGAAAAAAACCTTACCTTACAAAATAAGCAAGGCTTCAGGAAAAAGGAATTCCTTTTCCTCGTGGGTTAGGAAGGAAGGGAGGCTTGAGTACCACAGACAGCGTTCAAAAGTACTCTCTTAGAGACAGGGCAAAATCAGTCCAGTTGTGAAATGTCAATTTATGACATATGTGTGATTTATCTGAGTGATAGTCTTTTCAGGTAAGATTTGACTCAAGAGTTTAATACAAATCCCAGCAATAAAAAGGCTTGTGGAAAAAAAAAAATAGGATAATTTATACTTGTACCTTCATAAGGCAGATAACTAAGACTACATATCTCTTTTTTTTTTTTTTTGAGAGAGAGGGAAAGCGAGCACGTGTGTGTGAAGGCGTGTGTGAGCAGGGAGGGGAGGGTGGAAGGAAGAGAGAGAATCTTAAGCAGGTTCCATGCTCAGCGCAAAAGCCTGACGTGGGACTTGATCTCATGACCCTGAGATCATGACCAGAACCAAAATAAGAGTCAGACACTTAACCAACTGAGCCACCCAGGTGCCCCTAAGACTGTATATTTCAATCTGAATAGTATAAACCAAATATATACAAAAGTAATACATAAAAATCATAATGATACAAATATCAAAATGAAAACTATAACTTGAAAAGTAATCTTTTAAACTTTGGTTTTATTTTAAAATGTATTTATAAAAACAATAAAGATAAATGTTTATACCTTTCAAAAATGCATCATCAAATTTCTGAGCTGATACTTTTTGGGGATACTTGATTCCAGCTCCCCAAGTGACAAAAGGAGTTAAAGTCTCTGAAGGATGACCAGCCCCATGGAAACCTACACATAAGACACCAAGAGTAATAAGACAAGTATGTAAGAACTAACTTATACCTAAATATTTTTTTAAATACTTAATTTTAAAGAGTTGATCCATATGTAATTCTACTTCTAGACACCACACTCCCAAATGCTTGCAACTCTGCATTAGTTTTAAAATATTCCCAAAGCAAGTCAGAGCATGAGCAACATACAGGCAAAAACAAAACAAAAAGAACATCTGTTGACTGAGTGGTTGAAAGAAGAAGAAAAATATTAACAATAAGACTTGGAGGAGATGCCACTAGAGTAGCTCCGTGTGGGGCAAGCAGGCAGTCAGGGCCAGATCTGTTCTGGAGAGGATAGCAATGTCTCTTTGATGAGTTTCTTCCAGGCCACTCTGGCTAGTGTAGCCAAAAGGCCTTTATAGAGTGGAACCAGCTCTCCAGAATTCTATACTGTGATTTGGGGACCCAAGACTCATCTTTGCTTTATCGTATTCTCTGTGTACACACTGTGTTTGCCTTGGGAATCTCACAGGGAGGACAAGCTCATCTAGGGGAGAATTCCAGGAGTCCTAGGGTCCCTGGTGATATCACCTTAACCTTACCCTGTTTGCCGTCACTTACAGTTAACTCTAGGAAGATAAATAGGATACTTTTTGTTTTCTTCTCCATGCTTTTCTCTAATTTCTCATTTTAAATGAGAATATATTCCTTTTATAGCTAGAAGAAAGATTCTTTACATAAGATCAGTTTTTTTTACATTAACACATTAAGCAATTGTATGCTAGACACTTTGTATATAGTATGACATCTAATCCTCTTCAACATTACAAGATATCTGCAAGCTACATTTACCACTACTTTAATCATAAAGTACATGTCACTTAAAGACAGACTAACCCCAGTCTGTCATCCCATGGTCAGAGGTAAAGATAAATGCTGTTTTCCCATCATTTCCATAAAAATGTTCAAGCATGGATACAATTTCTTTTATTCCGTCATCAACTACTTTAACGTTGTCCTTATATTCCCTGTTTAAAAAGAAACAGAAGAACAAATTAAATTACAATAATTTGGAAAACTCAAATTTCTTCAACATGAGCTAATTACATCTAAAGTTGGTAACTCCTAAAAAACTTTTATTTTTTAAAAAGTTTTTGGGGTGCCTGGGTGGCTCAGTCATTAAGTGTCTGCCTTTGGCCCAGGGCGTGATCCCAGGGTCCTGGGATCGAGACCTGCATCGGGCTCCCTGCTCTGCTGGGAGCCTGCTTCTTCTTCTCCCACTCCCCCTGCTTGTGTTCCCTCTCTTGCTGGCTGTCCCTCTCTCTGTCAAATAAATAAATAAAATCTTAAAAAAAAAAATGGGGGGGGGGGGCTCCTGGGTGGCTCAGTCAGTTGGGCATCTGCCTTCAGCTCAGGTCATGATCCCAGGGTCCTGGGATCGAGCCCCACGTCAGGTTCCCTGCTCAGCAGAGAGCCTGCTTCTCCCTCTCCCTCTGCCTGCCACTCTGCCTACTTGTGCTCTATCTCTCTGTCAAATAAATAAATAAAATCTTTAAATATTTATTTAAATTCAATTAGCCAACATATAGTATATCACTCCTAAAATACTTTTTTTTTTTTTAAGACTTTATTCATTTATTTGTCAGAGAGGGAGAGACAGAGAGAAAGAGTGCACAAGCAGGGGGAGCGGCAGGCAGAGGGAGAAGCAGACTCCCTGCTGAGCAGGGAGCCCAACGTGGGACTCAATCCCATGATGCCAGGATCACGATCTGAGCCAAAGGCAGACGCTTAACCAAACGAGCCACCCAGGTGTCCCTCCTACAATACCTTTAGATTTTACCATTAATATTTTAAAATCAGAGCTCTTTAGATTGTTAAAAATAATATTCTCTCCTTTTAAAGAAGCGAAAGAATACGAAATAGTTTTCAGGAATAGTTTAAAAGGAGAATACTCTCATATACTAGCAAATGTATTTTAACGAAAGCTTTTTACATCTCAAATGCATTAATTATGACTTTCAAGTTCATGTCTCTCGTAATGCAAACTATATTGCTCCTGTATTAATAGGTAAGTATCACTGTTTCAAGTATAAAATGTTTCCATCCTTAAAGTGTTTGTGATATAAAACACTAATATAATGTTCTAAACAAATTATATTGAAGCATTCCATTCAGTTGAACGGACTGGTTTGGTATGAACACTTTAAACAGTTCATCATGTTCACGAAGGGGAGCGTGAGGTATTCATTACTGGCAGCTAATCGATAGGCTTTATAGTTATCTAAACCAAATTCTAAATAAAGAATAGAAGTATAACATGGATTCTTCCTCTTATGGTGTGCAAAACTGAGAAAAATATTTGCTGTTCTATATAAGGAGTGTTACTGAAATACGGTATACAAAACTTTATATGTTTGCTAGATACAAAACTGATTAAATGGAACACATAAGGAATAGTTAATCACATCTTTTTGTGATATAAATATTAACACCATATAAATGCTTTTTTCCCCAAGATTTCCTTAAATATTTCTAAAATATATACTTTTTTTCTCTGCCTTGATAAATGAAGAATATGGAATATAAGTATTGTGATAATTACAAAAAAATTATAATACTTTAAAAGTTCAAACAGAATAGCTTAGTCCCTCAAAAACACGAAATTAAACACAACATTAAAATTACCTCGATGTTGGTCGGTGAGCATGTCCATTTGTATCTATTCCTAATAAATGTAAGAAAAAAACTATTTTTTCTTCATTTACTTTAGAAAACAAAGATTGGTTGTTTCTGGCAGCATGAAAGAATTCCTATATGTAACAAATCAGTTAAAGAAATTTAGTTCATTTGTTTTATTTAAAAAATAATTCTGATGAAAACATCTAGTGACATTTATATATAACTATAAAATTCAATTATCTTATTTTGTTTAAATTTGTCCTCAGGACCTACCAACACAAAGTCCTTATTGTCGGTTCAGACATCAACATTCGAATAATAAGTGAGCTATTTTCTGGGTTATAAGTAGGCCAAGAAAAGGTT
Source organism: Ursus maritimus (assembly GCF_017311325.1). Classification (NCBI taxonomy): domain Eukaryota; kingdom Metazoa; phylum Chordata; class Mammalia; order Carnivora; family Ursidae; genus Ursus; species Ursus maritimus. Next base: position 13,846,909 of record NW_024424230.1, on the reverse strand, counting down.
ATAGAAAGGGGATCTTGATTTCATGAAGATCTCATAAGCACTGAATAAAATACAGCAGGTTGAAGAAATATTTTGACAAGAGCCAAACAAAACAGTACTGGAGGCAACATTTTAGCAACGTTTTATCATTTTTAAATGTTTTCAGAGCTGGTCTACTTCTCGCTGTCCTGTCTAGGTTACCAACCTAGTCCAATGAGTCCAACCATAACTAGTCACTCAGAACTTTGTGAATAGCTTCCAAACAATCTCCTTTGCCCAAGACTAGAATGTGTTCTTCACATTGTATGATAGAAAAATGCCCTAACTTAATAAAATATGGGTCAAAAATTATTAATTTCATAATGATAAGCTGGATTCATAACACCCTAAGACAAAGGATTAAACTTCTACTTATACACACATGAACATGTAAACAAGTACCTGTGGGGAATACTTTCAAATTATTTTAGACAAGTCAACAGGGTAGGCCAAAATACATAATTATTGTTCACATGAATGTCTCTAACTATATAGTAGACGGTAACTTTAACAAGAGCTATTTAATTGTCCAATAAAAGTTTGAAGTACTTATTGAAATAATTCTTCATTATTACAAATACTAAAAAATGTTGCCATTAGAGAAGTCTGCTATTCAAGAATAGAAGTAAATAAAAAACATAGTATGTAACCTGCTAGCATCCTCCTTAAAAGAATAAAACCATCCCCTAGCTTTCAAATACATTCTACTTAGCCCCTAAGAAGTTTTAATTCTAGATAGAAGTGGTGAGTTCTTCAAAAGAAAGGAGTTAAATTCTAATGATATAATTGAAAGCTGACAAAAACCAAAAAAACCTAGGAACTTAAGTTAGAATTTGTTCCATGACTGGTTAAAAAAAAATATTCCATTGTGTAAAAAGTGCTATTCATTCACATATGGACACAAGATCTGGGAAGCTATGAAATACTAATCTTGTAGACCTCAACCCATTAGATTCCTATTGGCTTTTTAAAAGTTAGTCCTCTGGCCACAAGAGGTGAAATATACCCCTAGCCACTTTCCCTTCCATATTTAGTATACTCGTGACCATCAGCCCCCATTTTTTCTCATCTCCTTGCAAAGGCACTCATTCATTTCTACACTCAACAAATATTTGTTATGCATCAAGGAAGACTACTAGATGACTACCCCAACATGCACTCACCTTTTCTAAGTAAGAACCTGTGATTTCACAGAACATGGCAATGCTCAACCTTAAAACCAACATATTTCTCATCCTCTCATACAGCTAGATGTGCCTTATTGGTTGTGGCCAATGAGCTATAAATCAAATATTTCAGTCAAAAGACTATGAAGACCTAAGGCTCTTTGAAATAAATATAACTTAGTAGGAAAGAAGGTCCTTTTTGATTCCTCGCACTGTTGTCCTAAAACACTGAAATAATGGCATCTCTTGGATCATGAGAAAACTTTGAAGATAAAACTCATGCTCTGAGGACAGAGGAGAAAGTCAAGAGACTGGGTCTTAATGACACCGTGGAACCATTATGGCAGTCATGTACTGCATCAGTCCTGGGCTGCCTACTTCTGGCATTATCTTTACTGAGTAAAAGTAAACTTTCAAGCTGTATTTCTTTTTCCCTATTACACAGAACTGAACCTAATCTAAGCTAATACTTGTATCTATGTACCAGACAATTCCTTGACAGGAATTGAGTTAACAATGAGAAAAAGTCAGTATCTCTACCAACAAGATGTATTTAGGATTGAAAGGGGATACGCCAATGTATCAACAATTACAGTATGGCATAACAAAGTAGTTAAGATAGAGGTATCAAGGGAATATAGAAGAGGGTTATCTAAGTCGGACGGGAAGCTAAGTGAAGCAAAGGGAAGTCATGGAAGGCTTAATAAAGGAGATGGTGCACAGAGTTTTATTGTTTTGATTTATTTATTCATTTATAAAGATTTTATTTATTTATTTGAGAGAGAGTGTGTGAGCGAGAGAGAGAGCACAAGCCAGGGGGAGAGGCGGAGGAAGAAGCAGACTCCCCACGGAGGGGCTCAATCCCAGGACCCCTGGATCATGACCCGAGCCAAAGGCAGACACTTAACTGAGTCATGCAGGCAACCCTTCACAGAGTTTTAAAAAGCAAATAGATCCAACATGAATGAAGCTTAAGGACATTATGCTAAGTGAAATAAGTCACTCACAAAGGACAACTACAGTATGGTTCCACGTATATGAGGTACAAAACAGAGATACATAGGTACAAATACATAGAAACAAAGTAGAATAGTAGTTGCCAGAGGCTGGGGGGGGGGAATGGGGAGTTGTTCAATGAGCACAGAGTTTCAGTTTTGCATGATGAAAAAGTTCTGGAGATTGGATGCACAATGATGTAAATATACTTAACACTACTGAACCTGTACACTTAAAAATGACTAAAATGGCAAATCTTATGTTATAGGTATTTTACCACATTAAAAAAAAAAAGTGAGTAGACATTTACATGGATTTGTTTTGCTTGGATTAAGCAGGAGTCTCTGGCCAGGGCACAAGTCCAGGTAAGACCCCTGACTCTAGCCTTACCTCAGATATTGCTCCCAGCGAGTATTACTGCCACCTTAACTTCCCCTTCTTTCAGTTCCTCAAATCTATTATACTGGTTCTTCCTTCAGTGCCCAAGATTTACATATTGCTGTTGGCCTGAAACACTCTTTTTCATGTGCAATCCAGATCCATCCAACTTTGTCTCCTATACTTCTGAGATCATCTCGAAACTCTCAGAAAAGCCTTCCCCTAACTGCCTAGATCACAATTTTCTAAAGGTATATTCTTAGTCCCTGTATTTTTCCTTCACACCATTTCCCATTGCTGATGATTTCACATTACTATTATTACTATACATATATACCATATTTTATGAAGTCATGGGCAAATCATTTTTTCTGATCACTAGCAGTGTTGAAATAAAGAAAGGAAAAAAGACAAAAATCAGGCCAGCCACAAGCTATATCCGCCCATACACAAGGAATCAAATCCATGATTCTGGAGCACTTTTAGCTATGTATATGAAATTAGAAGCCAAGTGCCTTTCGGCAGATGCTAACATAAGTAGATTGTATTAAGAAGTGATAATGAGCAAAGTAAAATGTGTTTATTTAACTTCAAGTTTTCCCTGAGACAAAAGTATATGTTAAATGAAAAAAGAAAATTTCAAGAAGAAAGATCCCGATAAAAGAAATAGGGTTTATCAAAGAATGTACTGAACACTTAATTCCTGCTAAGTAAATAAAAAGAAAAATGCAGACATGTACTGAGGAATACATTTACAAACTAACTAACAAAAATGACTATATCAGAGAGAAGTCCACAATGTCAGTTCAAAAAACACTACTGGTAAAAAGAAGAATCATTAAGGGTCAATCAATGAATGTTTCTTACAACAGACAAATTTTAAGTTCTAATATGTAAATGAGAAACAATGGACAGGAAGAAAGGAGAGAGCCGTTGTCCACAAGTGAGATTTTCACACAATTTTTCGAAATGTAAATTCTATTGGATTCCTGGTGAAAACTGTGATAATTATCACTATCAAATAGTCCAAACAACTTTATTTCTTAGAGAAACTTATGGATATTTTGTTATGACTAATTTGCTAATTTGTTTTTATCTT
>NW_024424230.1:13770579-13843243 GCF_017311325.1 Ursus maritimus | reverse complement strand
CCTAAAGTACAATTTTAAAAAAATCCTGTTATTATAAATGCATTACATTTGAATAGCATTTTCAAAAATCTTACATGATCTCACCACTGTAAGAGACTATTGTATGGTCAAAGAATGATCAAGGTTTACCTAGGATTATTCAGCAAATAGGAATGAAATGCAAGTTCCCTGAATTCCAATCTATGGAGCCCATTTAACTGCTGGAAACATGGAATTTAAAAAAGTTTTCTTTTTCAAATTATTTTTTAAAAACTTCCATTAATTGTTTATTGTAGAATGTGTAATTTCTTAGAATCCAGTCTTTTAAAAATAGTATGCTACAAATATAGAACTTTCAAGTTTATGCAAGTAGGAAAAAATTAAGATGTATTTACTAACAAATCAGTTTCTAGTACTTTTGGTACAAATACATGTGCTGAAGAGGATCAACTCAAGAGCACTCACCTTCACATTATCAAAAACCCAAGTATCCAGTTTTGTTACATCATGGGCACCAAAATCCTCACTCTCAGCATCATAGCTATATGTATAAATATGGTCTCCACCAACACCTGAAAAGGAAATTTGGGGAAAAAAAATTTTTTTAACAATTTTTTAAACTGTCATAAAAATATGAAATCATCATTTAAAGATTTTTGTCAGCAACCAGAATTTTTCACAAAGCATTTTGTATTATAATGGGGAAGAGAAAGACAGGAGGAATTATGAACATTTATTTCATGTGCCAGGGACCATGACTTGTACTTTAACCTGCTGTTGCTTTTTGTTCCCACAGTAACATTCTTAATTTAAAAGATACACTACATGTAAGTTAATTAATTTAGCCAAAGTTACAATGCACAACAGCACAAAAATAAACACCAAAGTCTGTCTCCCTGTACAGATTAAACTATTCAATAAATTTGTCTGTCTTAGAACGCTACAACCTAAAACAGATGAAGTCATGTGGTACTTCCTAAAGCAAAAAGAAAATTCAAAAATTTCACTTATCTTATTAATAAAATGTGTATTTTTCTCAATATAAAGGAATAAATATTGCTTAATGTTAAATTCTTTGAAGGGGTCAACAAACATATTAATTTTACACATTTACCAGATTTTATTAAGAATCTAATCAACTTAGTGAATTGCTGAGATAGGCTCTTACAGGTCATGAGGAAGAGATAAAACAAAGTAATAACAATCTCTTTTAATAGCAATGAAGTTCCAATGACACTACCACTGCTCAGCCATTCCACTTCCCACATCCTAAGTACAGATCTGAATGAGTTTGTTGGTTACCATAAATGGAACATTCCTATTGGATTATTTTTGAATCAGGTGTTGGTCTTGTCCTATCAGCAATAGCCAGAAGTAGGAAGGTAAGCTTGGTGAATCATAGCAATGTAATCCACCCTCACCACCACCAGTCCCCCCAAAAGCTAAATTGCTTTCCAAAGAAAGGAGTATATATATATACAAATGGCAAAGAGTTTGAGGTTTTTTACCTTGCCCTACATAATTATGTTCTATGAATATCATATGTAAAATTCTGAATGATATTCTATGAATATCATATGTAAAATTCTTTGCATTCAGGACATACAATAATATTCAATAATGCCAATTATTAAGATTACACCTATGGCTAAGTATAATGTTACAAAACCTTTACATTAAGTGAAATGACCATTCTGCTCTCATTGAAAAGCATTTGATGACACAAAGTTCAAATGGAATCCAATAATTTCAGAAAAATAGTATTAATGAATTTTCTAATCAATGCACAGAAACAAACAGAACAAATCCAAATGGCATGATCTTGATTATATGAAAATAGGAATTATAAGTTACAGCATTTAAATCTTTATGTGAATAACCACAAACTTAATAAATTATCAAAGTAAAATAAGCCAGACATCATCATCATCATCATAATGAAAAATTACATGATAAGCACATTGCTAAATATTTCACAGGAATTATCTAATTTACCTAAACACAAACCTATGAGATACAAATTATTATTATTATCATCACATTTTACAAAAGGCAAACTGAAGTTCAGAGAAGTTATCTAACTTGCCCAATATTATAAAGCAGTTAAATGTTAGAGCCATATACCACTTCATTGAATCCAAGATAATAACAACTGTATCATGTGCCAATATTTCAAGTACAACTAAAAGAAAAAATCAAATGGACATGTCTATCCATTGTAATATACATTCCTATGTCAGAGATGCTAAATATGTAAAAACAAGTATCCCCAAAATCAATAAAATACAGTAATATACAAAAATTACCATATTGATTTATTACCTATACTATCTGAGGAAAATATAATCAATGACTCTTACCTTTGGCAAACATAGTCAAGATATCTGGGCTTCCCCAGCTCCATGTGTACTTGCTTTCATTAACAAGAGAATCAAATCCCACAGGATTTTCCTTCCATCCTTCAGGTCATTGAAAAAAGAAGCAAACAGTAACAGTAGTAACATATACATGGTGAAGTATTAGTATAACCCCTAAAGAAGTATTCTTCAAATAGTAACAATGAGAATAATGAGAACAAATGCAAATTAGTATTAGATTTTATGTTACATGAATTATACCATTTTTTTAAAAGCTTACAATGGATAATTTACTTCTTACTAAAATGCAGAATCACTTTTGAACTTTTCAGAGTTAACATCTAGGAAAACCATGGATCCATCCAGATTGTTTCAGTAGCACAAATAATAAAAGACCAAAGCTTAATTCTTGAATCAACACCAGTGTGTGTTTATGAGTAAAGCATGCTAAAATACTTGCCAAAAGTGTGTCAAAACACACTTCTCTTTGTGTCATGATTCAGTGTTAAAGAAGCAATATATATGCAATAAATTTTTCATATAATAAAGTCATCCATACAAATAATACCTTTGGCAACTGCACTGACATCTTCATAAAACCCAGCTATCAGGGCTACGTGACCTGGCCGAGATTCAGTTGGCACACGTGTATGAGATATCCCCCAGCTGCCTTCGTGCATTATGATATTCCTAAAAGATATTATAGATCAAGAGTTAATACAGACTTTGATTAGATCCTGTTAGAGCTTTAGAAAAATAAGATTATTAAAGTAAGAATCAAAATCAAAAAGTGAGTCAAAATTTAACAAGAAGAGGAATCTTTCTGATCCCAGCTGAGCCCAGTTCTAGTCCTCTGCCTAGCTGGATTCAGCAGCATAAAATGAGCTTAGGCAAGACAAAGAACCACCTGACCACTACACAGAACTATGAGACAAAATACATGATTGTTGTATGAAGCCACAAAGTAGTCAGATGGTTTGTTACATGAGAAATAACTGACACACATAATAATGTCCTATAAATGTTAAATTTCATTAGGTGTGATGTGGTATTGCAGTTATGCAGGAAAAAGTCCTTGTTTTTAGGTGATACATGCTTAAGTGTTTAGTGGTGAAGTGCCATGAGATCTTGCCTTCAAATTATTCAGAAAAAAATAATTAAAAATTTGTGTGTGTGTGTGTGTCTAAGTGTGCGTGTGTATTGAGAGGGACAATGCAAATATGAAAACCATTAAAAATTGCTAAAACTAGGATAAGGGTATACAGATGTTCATCATATAATCCTTTCAATTTCTCTGTGTTGAAAAATTCTCAAAATAAAAAGTTAAAGGTAGGGGAAATGGCTAGATTCCTACTTAGGAGTTAAAATTATATTCCTAAATTTGAGATTAAAACAGGCAAAAGGTTTCTTTTGCTAAAATGTATCAACATTCTTTAAGTTGTAAGGCAATGAAAGCAAAGGACTAGCAATGCCACGGCAGGTGAAAGAGCAGCAGAGCAACAAGCTATAAGACACTGACTGCATTAGAAACAGTTTCCAAGATGAATGCTTGAAGCCCAAAACAGTGACTGTACGTACTGGTTTAGATACTCTTCATTACTGACTTACTCATACTAAAACCAGTTTTGATAAAATGCATGTATAATAGTAAAAGTTTGAAAACCAATGAACCAGTTGTTAAGGGAGAAATATTTTTCAACTTCTTCAGTTATTTAATGAAAACAACTTCAACACAAAGAAGTAAAGAAATTTGGCTATCTCTGTTTAAAAACATTTTCATCAGTTCAAATCATATTTTTTAAAAATCAAAGTGAGGAACAAATAAAACCTTTCACAAACAGGTTTAAAAGAAACGAGAAGATTCCTGAAATTGTAAACACATGATGGCATACAGCATAAGGCTATCAACTATGCGAGCTCTTGGTCTGCTACCCACCAACCAAAGGAGAAAGAAGTGCTACGAGGAAAGCTCACCTTTTCTCTAATAACCGGTATGCTTTTATCTTATTAATTTGCAATAAACTATATTTCTCTCCTCTGACAACTAAGAAATTCATCCAAATATATCACCCAAATTTTAAATTATTTGTAGAAATTTATGTGACACATTTTTGTGAACTGAACTTAACTCTGGTTTGATCTTATTTTCCTATCCATATTTTCCTGCTGCCCTGAGTTGCTCACTTTATTACTTTTATTCTTTAATATGGTATGCATTTCTTTGAGCCACCATAAATTTCTGGAAATTCAACAGAAATCCAAGTTCACTCATTCTTCTAGCAGTCAACAAATATTTAATTGTCTACTATGTTCTAAGAACTGGAAATAAAGTAGTATACAAAACAAAGGCCCAACCTGCACAAAACCTGCACATACTAAGTACTATAAAGAAAACAAAAACACAGTAAAGACATAAAAGTAATGATGGCAGGTGAGAACAGGAGAAGATGGAATATTTTAGATAAATTTTCACTTGAATTTGAGTTTTAATCTCTCTATAACAGCATTAGGAAGGGCTTTTGAGGGAATTGCCATTAATCAGAAAAATAACAATTATTTGTAGGAGCCCCATAAGTTTAAAAAATTAAACATTTCTTTTCAAAGCCACTTCATAAAATATAAAATCACAATTAATAGTGATATAGACTTGGAAGGGCTTTATATATTTTATAATAGGTGTATTTTCAGTTGAACTCTATATTTTCTAGTTAAATAGCACTTTAATTAGCAATTCATTAATATTGATGCTTAATATTAATATTAAAATTCATTATTTTAAAAATGTAACAAGTTTATTTTATAAGAAAAAGATAATATTGTGAGTTGTAAGCCAGGTTTGGGAAATTAGGACAAGTTAGCCCAAGCAGCTAAGGTCATACCTAACTCCTGGGAGAAAATAAATTTGTTAATCCATGAAACAAAGGCAGATGTATATGTGCCCTATTCTCTTTCTCGTCATTACTTCTAGATAAAACGGTGTCAAGGTAACATTTTCCAAAGAGGTCTTTGTATCGGTTGACATGCTTACCTAATAAATGGCGCTCTAGGATTTCCATTTTCGTCTAATTCATAAAGTGTATCTGCCCGCAGGCCATCAGCAACAAACAGTACTAATCTTTTTGCTGGAGGAGGCAATGGTGTAAACTGAGGAGTCATTCCATGAACCAAAGGAGACGTAAAATAAATATCAAAGATGGAGCCGAAGAACACAAAATGTACAAGCAATCCCAAAATAAAGAAGAGCAGCATAGCCAGTGTAACTAATTAATCTTCAAGACAAACTGAAAGAGGGAACAAAATTAAATCTGGGTAAACCTTAATGCAATTATACATATTTCACGTATTTTGATGACTGCATATAGATTGAACATATATTTTAAAATATTACATAATTTACAACTTCACTTTCATTTATGGTGGCAACAATAAACATTATTTAATAAGGAGGTAATACTGAAATAAAATACATGATAAAAAACACTCACACAAAAAGAGAAAGTTCAGGTATAATACCCAATTAACACCACAAACTATTTATAATAAATTTAAGTGTATACTAAGCTCATAAAAACTACCACAGGATCAAAAAACAAATAATTAACTGAGTCCTAAAATGAGTCAGGGTTCAGTCAAATCAAATCCTATATAAAATAGAAAATATAATTCATGGTGCTCTTGGTCACCCATATGACCACCATTGATATTCTTGGAATTTAACATTACTTAAAGTTTGAGGATTTTTTTTTTTTTTACTTTTGGTTATCACCTCAGGAGACTTGTATATTCCCCTGACAAATAATATTAATTTTTGTCCATTTAGCTAAATTATAGGAAGGAAAAAGTAGTTAAAATCCATGTGTTTCAGAAAATGTACACTCATTAAAGGAACACTTTTAGTTCCCTGAACCAGTAAAAAAAAAGTGAAAGTTACATTCATTCATTCAATTAAATGTTCTTGTACATATTCTGTACATAATTGTGTGGGGGGTACAACAGAGAACACCAAGAAGACACAGTCACAGATCTGATAAGTTTACACATACTTACGGAAGGAAAATTAAGCAACATGAAACATTTAAATAATACTGTAAAACAGTATGCCATTAACTGCCAAGATCAAGTCCATGGGAATACTTTTCAAGCCAGTCTATAATTTACTTTTGTTGGTGAATCTCCCTGCAGATTAAAAACAACAAAGTACTCTTAACTCGTCTTTTTGTAATATAACTAACATTGGTTACACACAGTGACCCTTGGCTGAAAAACACCAAGGATGAAGTAATTTTAATTACAAACACATCTTATTCTTCCCGGCCTGAAGAATTACCTCATAGAAGGAAAGGGTGGCAAAAAAACAAAACAAACAAAAAAAAAAACCCTTGTCAAAGTTAAGCACATCATAACAAGAATATAAAATAGAGTTAAACGGCCAAATTATGGGCCACTTTTTTCCTGAGAGATTTAAGAGTCAAGTAAGTATCAAAGATATTCCACAAAGTATAAAAGTCCCTTAGTGTGTAGATGCTATTCTGCAACCTAAGGCAAGACTCTCAGAATAAATATTCTGCTCTTTCTAGTATATATGAGCTTTCAACTACACAGCAAGCACCGTCTAAATAATGGTATTCTGAATATAAAAATAAAACAATCACAGGGTGCCTGGGTGGCAAGGTCGGTCGGGTGTCTGATTCTTGGTTTCAGCTCAGGTTGTGATCTCGGGGTTGTGGGATCAAGTCCTCATCAGGCTCCGTGCTCAGCACAGAGTCTGCTTGAGACTCTCTCTCTCTCCCTCTGCCCTTACCCCTGTACTCTCTCTCTAAAATACATAAATAAATCTTTAAAAAATAAAAAAATTAAACAATGTGGTAAGTTTGGAAAATACAGAAAAATTACTTATGATTTTACCACCTAAAGAAAAATCTGTTACATTTCTCACAGTTTTTATCCAATCTACCTTTTTATAAAGGCTCACAATTTCATGCATTGATTTTTCTTTATTATACATTAACATTTTTTTGTTATTTAAAAAAAAAACTCTTCTTACACATTATTTACCATCCCACGCTAATAGGCACATCTTAATTTTCCTGATCACCTCCAAACTGTTAAACATTGAGTTGTTTTCCATTTTTTTCATTATTAAAAATGTCAACATAATTTAAATTTGAATGTAATTTTTATGTTAACTTTTAGACATTTCATATTGTGTTTAAAATACTGCCTGTAAATGCGATACTGAGTCAAAAGGCTATGAGCACCTTTAAGGCTTCTGGTACACTATATGTGGAAATGATTATTTGTTTGTTTATTTTAAAGCTTTTATATATTTATTTGTCAGAAAGAGAGAGCACACACGCACAAGCAGGGAGAGTGGCAGGCAGAGGGAGAAGCAGGCTCCTGCTGAGCAAGGAGCCCAATGCAAGAATCGATTCCAGGATCCTGAGATCATGACCTGAGCCAAAGGCAGACGCTTAACTGACTGAGCCACCCAGGGATCCCTGGAGATAATTTTTTAGCTGAATACTGATTATCCTAATGATAATTTCATTTAACACTTGCAAGGTAGATTTCACTTGTCTATCTCACGAGCTCTCCTAAAGAAAAAGCTAGCACTTCAAATAGACACAGTGTAACAAACCAAATTTGATGAATTAACAAGAACACATTAAGAATACTCTAAATGACAATATTTCAAATAGAGAAATTATTATTAATACCAGTGTTTCAAGAAAGGAAGCTGTGGTCAACTTTGTCAGATACAGTTAAGACTGGAGTAAGAGCAGGGCAGCAGGTGATTTGGTTGCTGGACGTTCTTGTTAACCTTACTGAGAAATTTCAATAGAGTAGTGAGGGCTGAGCCCCATTTGAAGTGCTTGTTTGAAAACTGAACAGGAGGTGAGGAAGGGAAAGACAGTGGAAAGAGCACAGCTCTTTGGGAAAGTATTAACTCTGAAGAAAATAAGAAAAATGAAAATTGATGTAGGGCCAATAGAGGGTTTTCTTCAGCTAGGAAATAGTAGATTTAGGTGTCGAGGAATGACTTTGAATGTAAAAAGAGATCAGTGCTGCAGCAGAAAGCTGGAATAGCTGCAGGAGCTAAAAATCCTTCCGATAGGGATGCCTGGGTGGCTCAGTCGGTTAAGCATCTGCCTTCAGCTCAGGTCATGATCCCAGGGTCCTGGGATTGAGTCCCACATCAGGCTCTGCTCAGCGAGGAGCCTGCTTCTTCCTCTGCCCCTCTCCCTGCTCATGCTCTCTCTCTCTCTGACAAATAAATAAATAAAATCTTTAAAAAAAAGAAGAAGTTTAAAGAAGGATACTTCTTTAAAAAAACAAAGAAACAAACAAAAACCCAACCTTCTGATCACCAGAAAAGATGGAACCTAGGACATAAGTGGAGGAGTTGACCTACTCCTGGTTTCCCTGGGATCTTCCTGGTTTCCCTGGGATCTTCCTGCTTTGGGCACTGAAGGTCTTGCATTCCAGGGAAGTTCTCAGCTCCACACAAACTGTTTCTGGGTTCTTCAGTTCACTAGTCCTATGACAGCCTGCTTCTCAACTTTCTTGCATCTTCTCAAAAGTCGCCTCCTCAAGATTTCTCTGACCACCCAAAAGTAGACCCCTCCCTCATTTTCCTTGATTTAAATACTCATACATTCTGTAGAAGCCCATTTTTCAAATGCTAACAAGGAACCCTGTGATAATTCTTTCAGATCCAAAAAATTATCTACTAATGTATGTTTTAACTTTTTTAAACATATGCATATTAAATTAAAATTACCCCTAGCTGCTTTTCTTTTTGAATATAAGGGCTCTCTGCCATAATACATTCCACTTATTTAAACAAGTGTTAATTATTTTAAGGTCAAGAGTCTTACTAATTTTTCACAAGCATTCTAAAGATTGGCACCTATTTTTAAATTTTTCAGTCAACTTTATTAAAGTATATTTTATACAAAAAAAATGGACTCATTTTAAGTTTTACAAGTTTTGGCAAACATATATTCACATAACTACCAGAATTTAGATCTAGAATATTTTCTCTCAAAGAAGTAGTTCCCCCATGTCCCTCTAAAGGTAATCTCTGCCCCACAGTCCTGACCAGAAGCCATTGCTGATTTGTCTTCTCTGATTCAAGATTAATGTTGACTGTTCTAGAACATCACTGAGATGGAATCATGCAGTATGCAGTTTGTTGTACCTATTTTCATTCAGCATAATATTTTTCATGCATGTGATTTAGTTGTTTGTTGCTTTTTAATATTAAGAAGTATTCCATTATATGGATATACTACCAATTGTTTATCTCTTCAACTCTTAAAGGATATATGGATTGTTTCCAGTTTTTGGCTAGTATAAATAAGGCTTCTTAGAACAGTAAATGCACAAGACTTTATGTATTTGTGCTTTCATTTCTCTTGAATAAATATACAGAATTAGAATTGCTGGGTTAAATGGCAAGCAGAAGTTTAAATTTATAAAAGGAATTGTCAAACTTTTCCCAAGCTGTTTTATCTACCCGTTATACACACTGTTTTACACAATGTCCTTTCAGAAAGTGTTTTAAAACCTTATTGACAATCTATAATTTTGCTACGAATGCAATATAAGAATTTATCCTCACTTTTAGAGTAAGTGTAATGTGCCTTATATTCTTTCATATATTGTGTATAACGTTTCTCCACAGTGAGAGTGCTCAATTATAGCACTAGCTACTATTGACTGAGTGCCCACTCTGCATCAGATCCTGGGCTGGGGTACTTTACTTACATTATTTCCTCTAATCTTCAGAATCTGTTTTGTCAATGAAGCATTAGAACCCCCATTTTCACAGCAGGGAATTGAGTCTCACGGGGCCTAAGTGATGCTCCAAAGATCACATAGCTCGTAAGGGGAAGAGCTGAGATTTGATACCTGGGTCACATCATTGGAGACCATAAGCTTTTTCTAACACTTATTCAGATGACCAGTGTGTCCACACCTGATCTCAGTATCTTTCTTTGAGGGGCAGGATGGCATAACGGTAGAGAGTAAGTACCAAAGCATTCCACTGCAGGGATTCAAATCCTGCCTTCTCTACTTACTAGCTGTGTGACTTAAGGCAAGTTATTTAATCTCTGTGTGCCACAGTTTCATTAAATGGGGATAACAATAGTACCTACTTGCTGGGGTGTTATTAGAATTGAGTTAATATGGGGGCACCTGGATGGCTCAGTTGGTTAAGCGTCTGCCTTCGGCTTAGGTCATGATCTCGGGGTCCTGGGATCGAGCCCCACATTAGGCTCCCTGCTCAGTGGAAGGTCTGCTTCTCCCTCTCCCTCTGCCTCTGCCCCATACTTGTGCTCACTCTCTCTCTCACACATAAATTCTTAAAAAAAAAAAATTAAGTTATTATGTGTAAAATATGCAGGAGAGTGCCTATCACAGTAAGTACTCATTAAGTATTAGCTAGTATTATTGTTCCTGATGTACATGAAGTTGGATTGCTCATGTGAGAAAAACTCGTTTGCCACCCTCGTTGACTTTAAAATCTAATCTAATAGATGTAAATCTCTTGGAGGACCAAGTCCCAAACTGTTTTATACCAAAGCATCAACTTTAGTGTCATTGCTCTACTGCTACTTTCCTTATCTATATGGTTTTTTTTTTTTTTTTTAAATTCTGGTAAGAACACTTAACATGGGAGATCTACCCTTTTTTTTTTTTTTTTAAGATTTTATTTATTTATTTGACAGAGAGAGAGAGACAGCCAGCGAGAGAGGGAACACAAGCAGGGGGAGTGGGAGAGGAAGAAGCAGGCTCCCAGCAGAGGAGCCCGATGTGGGGCTCGACCCCAGGACTCTGGGATCACGCCCTGAGCCGAAGGCAGATGCTTAACGACTGAGCCACCCAGGTGCCCCTGGGAGATCTACCCTTTACAAGTGTATAATACAGTATTGCTAACTACTGGCACAATGTTGTACAGCAGATGTCTAGAACTTACTCATCTTGGGTAACTGAGATTTTATAGCTGTTGAACTCCTCCCATTTCTCCTTCCCCCCAGACCCTGGCAACCATCATTCTATCTCTGCTTCCATGACTCTGACTCTCTTAGATATCTCATATAAGAAGAATCATGCAATATTTGTCTTTTTCTGACTAGCTTATTTCAGCTAGCATAAAGTCCTCCAGGCCAGAAATGTCTGATGGCCCCAGTTGCTCCATATATTTGCCAACAATATTTGGTATTGTAGCCTGTTTAATTTTGCCTTTTCTGTATGTGGGAGTGTACTTGTAACCTACTATGGTTTTAACTTACATTTCCCTGATAACCAATGATGTTGAACAACTTCTCATGTGTTTAACGGACATTTTTTTTTTAATACTCCTTTTCCCCCCTTTTCATTTTTAAGTGTTTTTCAAAGAGCAGTACTTTTCGATTTTGGTTAAGTTCAATTAATTTTTCTTTTGGTTACCTATTTTGTGTCCTACATAAAGAATTTTTGTAAATGATAGCACTTTCTTCAATACAGATTTTTAATACTTGTTATTTGAAAATAATTTCAACCTGAGAAAAAAGTTGCAAGCATAATGGTACAAAAACCTATATACCCCTTAGCCACATACATCTATGCTAACATTTGTTTGCTTTGTCATTTTTTCTCTTTCCTTTCCTGTCCCTGCTTTCTCTACCTTACCCCTCATGAGTATACATACACCTGTGTGTGCATGTGCATGTGTGTAAAATCACATAATATTGTTTCGGAACTATCTGAAGATAAGTTACATACACTATGGCCCTTAACCCCTAAATACTTCGGTGTTTATTCCTGAGAACAATGATACTTTCTTATATACCGACAGCAATTGTCAACTTCAATAAATTCAATGTCAGTATTTTATCTCATCTACCATCTGTACTCCACAATTTTTTGAAGTGCCCCAATAATGTTCTTCATAGAATTTTTACAGCTCTACTGAGGCATAACTGGTCTATAACAGACTGTACAGATTTAAAATGTACAACAAACAAAGTCAAGAAAATGAGTATACCCATAACCCTCAAAACTTTCCT
Organism: Ursus maritimus; assembly: GCF_017311325.1. Classification (NCBI taxonomy): domain Eukaryota; kingdom Metazoa; phylum Chordata; class Mammalia; order Carnivora; family Ursidae; genus Ursus; species Ursus maritimus. Next base: position 13,830,852 of record NW_024424230.1, on the reverse strand, counting down.
CATGCTTGTGTAATTCACCCCTACATGTTTTATATTTTTTGATATTATTGTAAATGATATTTTGTATTTCAATTTCCCCTTGTTAGTTCTTAAATCACCGATTTTTACACATTCATCTTGTATCCTGCAACACTGACAAACTGTTATATAGTAGCTTTTATGTAGATACCTTTTGATTTTCTACAGAGATAATTATATCACCTATGAATGAAGGACTTCTTCCTTGTCATTATAAATGTCTTTTATCTCTGTCTCATGCTTACTGTACTGTCTAGGACCTCTAGTATGATGTTGAACAGATGTGGTAACAACAGAAATCCTTGTCTTCCGAATCTAGGGTGAAAGCTGTCAGTTTTCCAGGTTTGGGAAATCTCCTTTAGTAAGTTAAAGAAGTTCACTTTCACTCCTATGTGTGGAGTTTAAAATCATGAATGGATGCTGGATGTTGTCAAATGTTTTTTGTTGGATCTATTGAGAGGTCATGATCATTTGGTTTTTCTATTTCAGCCTCTTAATTTGGTGAATTACACTGATTAAATTACAAATGTTAAACCAAGCTTGCATTCCCAGAATAAACCCTACTTGGTCATTAAGTGTTATCCTTTCTATGAACTGTTAGATTTCATTTGCTAAAATATTACTTAGCATAATTAAAACAATGTTTATGAAAAGATATTAGACTCTAATTTTCTTTTCTTGTAATGTCTTTCTCTGTTCTTGGTATCAGGCAATGAGTTGGGAAGTGTTGCTACCTCTTTTATTTTTTTTGGAAGAGTTTGTGTAGAATTTGTATTATTTCTTCCTTTATTGTGTAACAGAATTCACTCATGAAACTACTGGCTTGAAGTTTTCTTCGCGGGAAGGTTTTTAACTATAGATTTAATTTCTTCATATATATATAGGGATATTCAGAGTATTTACTAATTGTTGAGTAAGCTTTGGTAGTTATACCTTTTAAGAAATTTGTTGATTTCACCAAATTGTTAAATTTATTGGTCTAAAATTATTCACAGTATTATATTCAATTATTATCCTTTTTTTCTATCTTCCATTCCATGACACAGTCTATCAGGTATCATATTCAGTTGTTCAAAGAAGGTCATTTTTCAAGTACTTAATTCATTTCAGTTAGATCTTAAACTCTAGTCAGAGTTAAAGTACATATGGTATATTTGGATGTAAAAGCTCACACTATTTATTCTTTTTTAAAGATTTTATTTATTCATTTGACAAAGACAGAGAGAAAGAGCACAAGCAGGAGGGGGGCACAGAAGAAGAGGGAAAAACAGGCTTCCCGTTGAACAGGGAGCCAGGTGCAGGGCTCAATCCCAGGACTCTGGGCTCAGGACCTGAGCTGAAGGCAGATGCTTAACCGACTGAAACACCCAGGCGTTCCAAGCTCACATTGATTTAAAGATCTCTTTATCATGGAAACGTTAGTACTTTCTATCATGGTTATAAATAAGCAAACATCTATGTCATTTCCCACTTTCATTTGCATTTACAAATAACTCCCTGGCCTTAACATTCTTTCTTTTTTCCCATTGCTATTACACAGCTTTTCTGAATAAAGTAGCAAAGTCTATGTGTTAAAGGAACATATAAATTTACCACTACCCAAAAGCTTACTGAAGTAGTCAAACAAAAATTTTATTTGAGAACTTTGACCTTCCCAGAGCTGTAACAGCCAAAGTAAAAATCACACCCTGTTGGATCTCAGTCAAGTCACTCCCTGTCTTAGTTTCCTTATCCATAAAAAAAAGATACCACGAGCCTTATTCCATGGCAGGAGTCTAGTGGGAAGTAACTAAGACATGGCATCATATAAATGTAAAGCACTAGGAATACTCTAAACTAGATTATAAAGCACTTGATTTTTATTTTTGTTGTTTAAATCAAACTCTCAATAGTTGAGTTTACATTATTTTAAAAGAAAGCAATAAAGAAAAAGGTATACTGTATTTTTCTGTTCCAGTCAAATCAATTTTATAACTTCTTACAGACTTGGAATATTCATTACCACCAAATATTAATGATACAAACACTATAGTTATTTACTATTTCTCAGTGTCCAGCTGGGTCCTCTTTTTCTTTCTTTCTTTCTTTCTTTCTTTCTTTCTTTCTTTCTTTTTTTTTTTTTTTTTAAGATTTTATTTATTTATGTGACAGAGAGACAGCAAGAGAGGGAACACAAGCAGGGGGTGTGGGAGAGGAAGAAGCAGGCTCCTAGCAGAGGAGCCTGGTGTGGGACTCGATCCCAGAACACCGGGATCATGCCCTGAGCCGAAGGCAGACGCTTAACGACTGTGCTACCCAGGCACCCCATCTTTCTTTCTTTTTTTGAGAGACAGACTGTGAGTGGAGGGGAGGGGCAGAGAGGGAAAGAGAGACTCTTAAGCAGGCTTACACCCAGTGCAGAGCCCTACATGGGGCTGGATCCCACAACCCTGAGATCATGACCCCACCTGAAATCAAGAGTTGGTTGCTCAACCGACTGAGCCACACAGGCACCTCTGGGTTCTATTTTGAAAAGGGCTTGTGTTTCTTACTTCTCCACATTCACGACCACCACATAAGTTCATCATGTCCTCACCTGGACCATTTCAACAATCTACAAATGGGTTTCCCTACTGAACTATATGATACAAATTCTTATATATTGTACTCTACAAACCATACTAAATTTCATTGGTCATTATTTTTTTCTAATTGGTCTTTAGGAATTTTATACATAGGCCTTAACGCCAAAACTCATGTACTTTCTAACCCACTTTCAAGTGATCCTTGTTTTTGAATAATTTATATCTATGTAAGAGAGATAAGGTCAAATAAGAGTCTAAAAGAATTCCAGGAAGGAAAATCAAATGAGAATATATTTTTCTATAAAATCATGTTAGAGATAATTACTTCATCAGGTAATAACTTGAGATCTTTATCTCCACCAGAATACAATGAGATATTGATGACCTTGGAATCTCACACCTGTTTTCCACAGAAGAATGCCAATTAATAAATGTAAAAGGAATGAGAAACATATAAAATTACACCACAGTAATACTTATTGCCACTAAGATGCATTGATAAACGCTAAACTCAGTGGGTGAAAGTTTGAGGCAAACAGGATATTTGCATTCTCAAAGAAATCTCTCCCAAATAAATATTAATTACAAAGGGAAAAACACTAACTTACAATGGAAAAACCCCTCAGACACCACCTTACCAAGTGGTCCAAGTTAACATAACTAGTAATAAGACACATTAACACCATGTAACCCTAATATGGTGCACTAAGAAAGGCACAACACAGTATATTTTTGGCAAAAGATATACATGGGAGTATATCAGACAGACTCAAATCGAGAAACAGTCTGCAAAATAATGGACCAGTATTCTTCAAAACTATCATGGTCATGAAAGACAAGGAAAGACTGAGGAACTGTCATAGAATGGAGGCTGAAGAGACATAACCAAATACAATAAGGAAACCTGGACTGGATCCTGGATCAGAAAATAGACAACATCAGAAAAACTGGTGAATTTCAAGTAAGAACTGTAGATTAGTTGATAGTTTAATGCAAATGTTAATGTCCCAGTTATGATAACTATACTGTGGTTATGTAAGATGTTTACATTAGGTGCAGTGTGAAAGGTGTAAAATAACTCTCTGTACTATTTTTGTAACTTTTCTATGGACCTAAATATAGAGTAGAAAAAAATTAATTTGGAATGTAAGTAGAAAAAAAATTAATTTGAAGCCTAAGGCTGTACTCAAAAGATAACACTAACTAGAGTCATAGTTAAAACCACCACAAATGTTGTGGATAGCTCTGATTTCATGTAACCTATGTTCTTGTAAATAAAGGTTATTTACTAGGCTCATAGGCTTTAAGTGAAAGATGGTGTTTCGCAGTTCTCTTAGGCTCTGTTCACCTGCCATGTGAAGAGTAAATATTGCCAGTTAAAACCGTAAGGAAGAGGCACCTGGGTGGCTCAGTTGTTAAGCAGACGCCTGCCTTCAGCTCAGGGCGTGATCCTAGAGTCCTGGGACAGAGCTCCGTATCAGGCTCCCTGCTCTGCTGGGAGCCTGCTTCTTCCTCTCCCGCTCCCCCTGCTTGTGTTCCCTCTCTCATTGGCTGTCTCTCGGTCAAATAAATAAATAAAAATCTTAAAAAAAAAAAAAAAACAACTGTAAGGAAGTAGCTGAGACCGGCACACAACAGAATATTATCAGGTAAACTACTAAGCCAGGTTATTAACACTAGTTCATTTGCTTCTTTACACTTATTATTTTGGGGTGCATATCTTTTTCATCACAATGTATGTCACTTTCAAGTGAAAACTATGTGTGACTTTTACAAATGCCATAAAAGAACTAATTTTCAAATTTCTTCATGGCTAGTAGAACAGAGGTTGTTAGTTATTTAACTAACTAAGGATTCATATCCAGCTTGAGAAGAATTCAATTTTTTTCTTTCTATCTAATGTCCTTTATCTGTTCCAGGATACCACAGTACAGTTACTTATCATGTCTCGTTAGGCATCTCGGCTGGGACAATTTCTCAAAGTTTGCTTGTTCTGATGACCTTGCGAGTTCTGAAGAATACTAGGTCAGGTATATTGTAGGAGACTCCTATAGGTATTTATCTGATGCTTTTCTCACGATTAGGATGGAGTTATGGAAGAGGAGAGAAGAGGGAGGAAAACTACATGTGTAAGGTACCATTTTTATCACATCTTACCAAGGGTGTATGCCATCAACATGGCTTATCACAACTGACATTAAATTTGATCATCTGGCCGAGGCAGTGTTTGTCAGGCTTCTCCACTATAAATTTAATGATTTCATATTGTACTCTTTGGCAGGAAGCTGCTATGTACAACCAATACTTAAGAGTGAGGAGTTGTACTGAGTTATACTCTATATTCTGAGATCATGAAGTAACCTATATAGATTATTTGAATTCCTCTACAGGGAGGGTTTACATTTTAAACTCAGTCAATCGTGTGATTAAAAGCTGTCATTCTACAAGATTTGATTAACATTATAATCACCGATATTTGCACTCATGCATTCCCCATCCTACTTAGAAAATCATTTTTATCAGTATACATGCAAAGCCATTATTCCTTTTATGAGCCTATTCTAGCCAGCACTATAAAAAACTTAAAAATTACTTTAAAATTTGGATATATATTCTATTATATAACCATACTACAATTTATTTGAAAATTATCCTGATAGACATTGTCCGCTATTGTCATTACTACAAAGAATGCTTTAATTTAGTCTGTCTCTCATGGTAAAACTGTATTCTCAACTTTACACTATAGTAGCAAAGTGTCAATAATGATTTAGATGCACACCAACAGTGTATGAGAATTCCTATTTTCTCTAAATCCCCACAATTGACTGGTATTATCATATTTACCTTATGCCAATCTAAACAGATGAAATGGCATCCTGTTGTTTGAGTATCTATTTGCCTGATTACTAATGAGGGTTAACATCTTTCCGTGTTTTTACTGGCCAATTGGGTTTCCTATCCTTTCAACTGTGTGTCCATATCCTTTGATCAAATAGGATTACGCTTGTTGGCCTTTTTTCTTTGACTTGTACATTATATTTGTGTATCTCTCTATATAAATATAAACATATATATACAAACAAACATAAATTTGTTTATGGTGCTTTCTGTTAAATTGAAGTTTTATAACTTTATTTATTTTTTTTAAAAGATTTTATTTATTTGACAGAGACAGCCAGCGAGAGAGGGAACACAAGCAGGGGGAGTGGGAGAGGAAGAAGCAGGCTCCTAGCGGAGGAGCCTGATGTGGGGCTCGATCCCAGAACGCTGGGATCACACCCTGAGCCAAAGGCAGACGCTTAACAAATACGCCACCCAGGCGCCCCTGAAGTTTTATAACTTTAATACAGTATAATTTACCAAATTTATCCTTTCTGGACTAAGTTTTTTTGTATTTTCCATATGAAAACTTTCCTTGTTTTTATGGCACATAAAAATAGTTTTAAATTAGAACTAAATGCTAAGTTTTAGATTTTTGCTTTTCACCTGTCATTATCTAGAATTTACTTGTACGTGGTGTGAGACAGAGATCTAGTTTGAAGCTTTTAACCAACTGATAGAAGCACTAGTATAGCTACCACTTTATAATGGATTAAGGTAAATTCCATATCAGATATAAATACAGGTAAAAAACTTTAAATTCAATTCTTGTCTTTTGCTTTTTGTATCATAAAAATTAGAAACAAATCTAACAACAGGAACAGCTATAGTGTTCACTTGGTGAAATACTATACAGTACTGAAAACGAGTTAAGCCACATCTATGCCAAGGATGTATCTTACAAATAAATGATTAATAAAGAACGTTTCTAAAGGCACTGGCTGCCCTTTACTCCCCCACACAGCCAAACTTTTTAAAAATAATGATCTTTTCCCCCGATCATCTAAATCTCAAGCAACTTGAGCCTTTGTTTTCCATTACATCAGAGAAAAAGCTGTCACTAATGTAATGTAGCCAATATTGCAAACTTCAGTGGCTTTTTTTAAATCTTCTATCTTCCATTCAATTTGTCTTCCTTCACCATGACTTCTTTCTTAAATAGCTGTCATTTCTTGGCCTTTGTGAACATTGTTCCAGTTTTCCTATTTCTCTATCCAATATAGGAAGGTCTCTATCTGGTCATTGAATTTTGGAGTTATTCAAAACTTGGTCCTAGGGCTTCTTTTATTCTCACTCTTGTACTTTCTGTCTAGACTTTTTTTTTTTTTTTAAGATTTAATGTTTAAGTAATCTCAACACCCAACAGGGGGTTCAAACTCGCAACCCTGAGATCAAGAGTTGCATGCTCCACTGACTGAGCCAGCCAGGCACCCCTCCATCTAGGCTTTTTTGATTATACACTTGGTGTCAGCTAGCGCCTATATGCAAAAGTCTTAATAGCTCCACATCCATATACATAATTCCAACCTTAACACATCCACCTGAGATACAAACTGGGTATGTTTAAAACCAAACTGATGATATCCCCCATGAACTTTGTTTAGGTAGTAAGCCTCCTAACTCCCCAGTGTTTACAATCTCAGGAGACGGCACCACCTTCCACTCAGGTAATACCAATCAGAAAACCAGCAGTCATTCTTTATACCCCATTCTTCAGCTGTATAGCTGTGTATTACTTTTTTGATTTTGCATTTTTTAAAAATGCAAATCTGAGCATCTCACCCCTTGGATAAAACCTTTCGATGCCTCTCACCCATCCTAATCAAAACTAGAATTCTTAATACAACACACAAGGTGTTACATGGACTGGTCTCTGCCTCCCTTTCTAGCCTTGTCTCATGGCACTCCCCTTTGCTTTATAGCATCTCACCACATTGGCCTTTTTTATGTAAGTAGCCCATGCTTCCTACTGTTATTAAGACCTCTGCATAAATTGCACTTCCAACCCCCCTTCCATCCTCTCTCACTCCACTATCTAATGACATCTCCTTACACTTTCAAGCGTCACTTCCTCAGGGACTATGTAGTCCAAACCAAAAACCAAAACTTTTACTTCCAGTTTATAAGTACATACCTCTGTTTTTACTGTTTGGATTAATGTCTGTCTCTACCACTTAATGGTAATTCCATGACAGCAAGACAGGACTTCTCCAGCACTCATCTCAGTCCAAATGCTTGGTAAGGACTCAAAAGTGTGCTGAAGAATTTATTTAGGATTATCATTTCAAAGGTACATGTAATATGCACTATCGCCACTAGAGGCTGCTTTGCTTCTCTTTTTATTCCTCCAGAACAAACACTTGAACAGTGAAGATTCAGGATATTTAAAAAAAACAAAACAAAACAAAAACCAAACTTACACGCTTGAGTCATTTACTATACATAAAATTGCAGTGATTCCAAAATATTGTCCTTCACATACTACTTATTTTATTATTGCCAAGCACATGTATATTAAGCAATATTATTACTTAACATTTCTCTTTAAAGAGACTCATATTTTATTCAGATTTATTGAAGAAAACTTTGTCATGGTTGAATCATTTGGAAAAATTTTAAAAGACATATATCTATGTACAAATAAAAGCTATTTAGCTTATACCTGTGGAATGTTTACATGCATTGGAAAACAATTTAAAAATTAAGTATTTCTTGGGGCGCCTGGGTGGTACAGCAGTTAAGCGTCTGCCTTCGGCTCAGGGCGTGATCCCGGGGTTATGGGATCGAGCCCCACATGAGGCTCCTCCGCTATGAGCCTGCTTCTTCCTCTCCCACTCCCCCTGCTTGTGTTCCCTCTCTCGCTGGCTGTCTCTATCTCTGTCTAATAAATAAATAAAATCTTTAAAAAAAAAAAATTAAGCATTTCTAAAATTTTACATCAACCAAAAATTTGCATTTAAAATGTTACCTGTAGTTATTTTAAGACTATTAAAGCCAAAAATTAATTTTTAAGCCCTAAAAAATTTGAAGTGTTTAAAAGAAAAAGCAATCTTTAACATTTCATTGCTAAGATACAAAGTTCAATGACTATCCTCATTATTCAATGAAACTTTAGTTGCAAAGACCTACATTACTGCAAATTTTGCTACGGAGAAAATTTCCCAACCATATTAATAATAAATTATAAGTAAAGATCAGCAATTATTAATATTCTAGTATGTGCTACTTGCACTTTTATTGATAAGTAAACCTCTATGTACTGTGGAAAAGAAAAGTACTTACTGAGAAAATTGGCCACTTGATTTGTTATGGGTTTGGAAGGTCATATAAACAAGTCCATGATTATAGGATGCGAAGCAGAATCAGGAAACTACAGATTTATACAGGAAGTCAATCATGGAAGCACTTCTACGTCCAACTTCTTACAACTCTCTGAGAAGACATATTTTAAATATATTTTCAACTTACATTTTAGAAATCAGACCCTAAATTAAAGATATTCCCTTTGTACCCTACTGACTTAATTGCTTTTTCCAGCTTTAGCTGCTGAATAATTGATATTTGTCTTGTTCTATTTTTAAAAACCTCTCAAATACTTTCAATATATACTAATATTGCACTATCTGTAACTGACTATAATAACCACATTTATGGTGTACTAGGTACCAGGCATTGTGACAAGCACATTCCTAATTCTGTGTACTTTCATTAATCCCCTTGACAGATAAATGTTAAGTGAGACTAAGAAGTAAAGTAACTTAAGGTGTTACAGCAAATAATTGGTAGAACTGGAATATGAACTCCAGGTACTTCTACCAGACAAGGACAATCTTCTTCAGGGACCCTAAGTGCAGGAGATTTCTAAAAATTCCATTACAGAGATGGATATATTGTATACAAATAATCCATTTCCAATCATGCCCTTTCCATGCCATTCACTGTTCCCTCCCATTTCTCCATTCCAGAAATTGATTCCATTTTCAATCTCTCTGGCAAACTCAGTTACAATTCATACCAGCAATCCTTTTTGCTAATAAATAGTAATAGGATACAGCATTGGCTATTTTGATACTATCTTCCTAAGATGGGGTTTTTTTTAAATGTTTTTCTTCCGTGTATATAACACAGAAAAATATTTAGAATTTGAACATTAGGAGCTAATGTTCTATAAAAAATATTTTGAATTCTTAGTACTAACAATGTCAAAAAAAACTTTCCAGCAAAAACAAAAGAAAAAACCCAAAGCTTCATTCAAATAAAAATTTTAGTTTCCTGAGCCTGGGTAAACTGAAATTAAAACCTACACTTAACTGTTGGCATACTTTTACACGTAAGTCAATAACCTGACCTGTGGTTATATAAGAATGCTCTATTTTTACTTTTCCACAGAACTAAAGGAGATATTTTCTACTTCAATGTTTCATGTAACTCACTTGATAACAGATTACTGCTACCTATTTATTTTGGTGCTTACAGGGAGCTATACAGAAAGAAAGGAAATTGAAAACCTTGCAAAAGTAGCAATTTATGTGTGAAGAAAAGAGGTCTTAGGAATAGCATTCCAATACTGTTGACTAGAAATTAACATCCCCTTTGCCACCTTGTACAGTAATCAAGGAATGACACAAAAGATTAAGGTGAACTTCCAAATTTAGTATACTTACTCTATGTGCTAACATTTGATAAAGGAAATTAAAACTATGCAAAGCATTCAAGCTTTAAAGTAAATATGTTTCACAGTCAATACCTTAATTCCAGCCTAAATGGCCAAGTCAGAAAGAATGGAAGGCTAGTGGGAGAAGAATGGCTTTGCACATAAGAAAACTGATTTTATTAGCGGAGTTGACTTGACCAGGTCGTTGGACGTTTCTAGGCTTAAGTTTGCATTATCTCTCTACTGATGGGGCTGCATTTAATACTTTGAAGGGTCCCTGCTGTGCAAACTGTGTTTTAAATGCTAAGTGCTCATTCAGGGTATCCACAAATCCAACGAAATCCAAAACTCAAGAGTTCTGTCGGTTAGTTCCTCCACCTCCCACACCCCAAACACACCCCGTCCTTTTATAGCACTAACTTGGTGGCTAGAACGCGGTCTTCCAGAAGTTCAAGCAGCCGGTGCTGTCGCCAGGCCTCCAGAGCGAGCAGGCACTTGACTGGGAAGGGAAGAGAAAAGAAGTCAAATTCTAACTACTGCCCTGGGCACCTGCTACACGTGCGAAGACGGTATCACCAACTGGCAGCGAACAAGAAAAAGTGAAGAGTACTAAGGAAGCAGCGCGCCCGCGGGCGTGAGGCCAGTTTTGGTGCCACCGCACCTCTGCGCTCTGGTCCCTGGGCTTTACCTGGGGCTTTTCCGGGTCAGGCGTTATCTCGGGAATGAGGCCTCCTCAGCGCAAAGGCAGGATCCGGCTCTCCGGCAGAGCTCCCCTCTGACCCCTGAAAGGAGAGCCAAGAGAACGTTCCTAAGCCACCGTCATAACTGCCTCTCAACTGCGGAACGCCCCCGAAACCTACCTGCCGGGCGACTGCTCTCGCGAGAATTCTAGAGCCAGTCCTCGGTAACTCCAGTCCCTCCCTCCTCTTCCGGCCAATCAAACAGGAGTGGGGGCGGGGTTTTGCCTTTGAGCGGGGAGCGGGGCTTTCAATCTTCGCCCTTTGGTGTTGAGAACGGGCGGGGCTGGGGCGGGGCTGGGGCGGGGCTGGGGCGGGGAGAGGGGGCAGGACTCGCAGCCTTTCTCGCGAGATTGAGACCAGGAAGACGCCTGCAGAGCCCCGCTGCTGGTGCAGCAGTGGCTGAGGTAGCGGGTGCTGCTGCATCCGGACCTTCCGCCTCCGAACCTACTCCTGGTCTCTGGGTGAGGAGGTGGGACGTGGCCAGGCCAGGGTTGTGGAGGTGCGCAGTGCCGGCTGAGGCTTAGGGGGAATCCAAGCTGCGGCCTGTCAGAGCCAGTCAGGGAGGCGCCCACAGTCCTGACAGGATAAGATGGCGGCGATGGCGCCTGGAGGTAGTGGCAGTGGTGGCGGCGGTGTGAATCCATTCCTCAGCGATTCAGACGAGGACGACGACGAGGTAGCGGCGACCGAGGAGCGGCGGGCAGGACTTCGGCTGGGTTCCGGGAGCGGCCTAGATCCTGGCTCTGCAGACTCGCTATCGCCCCAGGATCCCGTGGCCTTAGGGAGCAGTGCGCGGCCAGGTCTCCCTGGGGAGGTGTCGGCGGCTGCGGTGGCATTGGGGGGCGGTGGGGAGACCCCTGCCCGATTGTCAATTGACGCGATCGCGGCTCAGCTGTTGCGCGATCAATACTTGCTGACCGCCCTGGAGCTGCACACCGAGCTGTTGGAGAGCGGCCGCGAACTGCCTCGGCTGCGCGACTACTTCTCCAATCCAGGCAACTTCGAAAGGCAGAGTGGGACCCCGCCGGGGATGGGGGCGCCGGGGATCCCTGGAGCAGCTGGCGTTGGAGGCGCAGGAGGTCGGGAACCGAGTACGACGTCTGGCGGGGGACAGCTCAGTAAGTGAACGCAGACTGTCACTCCCGCAGGGTGGTTGGGATTGTTGGGGAGGGGGTATTTCTGGGCAGGTAGTGAGTATTAGAAACATTTTAGAGTTGGAGGGGTGGGAGTCTTTTGCGGTGGAAGCAAAAGGGTCTGCCAGCAACTGTTCTCTCTGTGTGCCTCCAACCTTTGGCTGGACTTCGACTTGCTCCTGATTCCTCTATTGGCGTCAGTATCTAAAAAATACCGAGTTTCCAGTTCGCTGGGTGTTACGGGACCGCAGAAGGCTCCCTTGCAAACTGGCTTATCGCTTTAATCATTTTTCTTTTTCCTCCAATCTCCTGAATCACCTCTACCAGGAAATAGTGTTTCTTAAATTGCTTGCAGTAATTCCTTGACTCAAAGTAAAGAGGGGGAAAAGAATAGGGAATGTTCTCTCCGCACAGTCAGATCCTCTGAAGTCCCTTTTCTTTGGAATACTTTCTCACTCAAAAATTGGGTTTTCTGCTGCACAAAATATGTTGTTTAAGTAAAGTCAGTTTAATTCCATTCCGATGCCTTAATTGCAAGAAGTTCCAAAATGACAGAAAATCTAAGGAGCAGGGTGGACAAGTTCTGCCTGTAGTCTGTCTTGTGGTCCCACTACCTCGCAGGCTTTTTTTTCTCTGCATAAGTTAGGAATTTACTTTTTTACTGTGTTATAATCATTCTTAGCAGTATAGAGTAATCGTTTACCCCATCCATCATATATTTATAAGTGCTTCTTTTGGCTTGAAAACATACTGTCAAGGATGTATTCTGGATTCCCGTATCCTCTTTTGGGAGGCATCTTGGATTTTCCCTTACTAGTGGTATGAGAAGTTTTAGGTATCAGATGAGGCCAACTAGAATTTACTAATAAATGTTAAGTGTACAATTTTTAAATTGTAGTCTAATTATTTTGTCTCTGTACTTTTGAATGGTGTCAGAGACTTCTGTGAAATCTAGATGTCATGCAAGTGCAAAGAGTACATTTTCCATCCAGGTAAATCCTAGGCAGATTTCCCTCTTTGATACGGAATTTTTTCAGTAGGTATAACTTCCTTACTCTGTATGTAGGATAATCAATCATCTTTTCTGGAAGAAATTTTCTCGTTGCTGGACAGCCTTAATGTCACCTTTGTAAATGCTTCCCACACTCCCCGTGTTTAGTTAGTTGCTTTTCTTTCTTTCTTTCTTCCTTTCTTCCTTTCTTCCTTTCTTCCTTTCTTCCCTTAGTTGCTTGCTTCATTGTACTTTCATATGTAAACTAGTCTTTAATTGTTTTGTATTTGTCTTGTTGACAATATCATTTTTCTCCATTAGATGGTCACTTCTTGAGGGACATCTTCGTATTCCTCACACTTTGTACGGTTCCTGGCCTATTGTTGAACATAACTTAATGGCGTCTGCTATGTTTTTCTACCATACTAATATAATGAAATAGGTTATTCCTTATTTCATGACTTTATTCTATTTGAAAGAATTTCTTTGCCACCTTATTACAGTTTGATATCACTGTTCATACTGAAATTTTCTCATTAAAACTTTTTGTATATAGAAATAGTTATGGGGTGCATGGGTGGGTCAGTTGGTTGGGCATCGGACTCTTGGTTTAGGCTGGAGTGGTGATTGCTGGTGATGAGATCCAGCCCTGCATAGGGTTCCCTGCTCAGCAGGAGTCTGCTTGGAATTCTCTCTCCCTTTGCCGTTCCCATCCCGGGTGTGTGCGTTCTCTCTTTCTGTCTAAAATAAATAAATCTCATGGGGCGCCTGGGTGGCACAGTCGTTAAGCGTCTGCTTTTGGCTCAGGGTGTGATCCCGGCGTTCTGGGATCGAGCCCCACATCAGGCTCCTCTGCTGGGAGCCTGCTTCTCCCTCTCCCACTCCCCCTGCTTGTGTTCCCTCTCTCGCTGGCTGTCTCAGTCAAATAAATAAATAAAATCTTTTAAAAAAAATAAAGTAAAATAAATCTTAAAAGAAAAACAAAAGAAAAAAGTTACATTTATAATTTAGACTGTAAGTAGCATTTCAAGTTAATACAAAGGAAATGAGCAAAAGAGAAAAAAATAACTTATCCGTGATCTCACCAGTGATATTTGCCTAACCTGTCTTTTCCATGCATATATTTTAAAAAGCAAATATTGGATTAAACTGTTTTAAATAGCTTTATATTGTCAGGCACTATAATTTTTACCACCAACTTTGATGTAAGATTACATACATAGAACACACCTATTTTAAAGTGTACAGTTCGATGAGTTTTGAAAAACTAATCACTACTGCAGTTAAAATATAGAACATTTTTATTGTCCCCAGAATTCCTTCATTTTTCTTTGCATTATATCCCCAGTCCCACCTTTAGACCTCCACTGATCACTATACAACAGAATTCTGCATCCTGGGCACTATCGAAGTCTTAGGCCTGATAATTCTTTGTTGTACTGCCCTGTCCATTCTAGAATGTTTAACAGCATCTCTGGCCTCTCTATCCACTAGATGCCTGTAGCAACCATTCCTACTCCATCTCTCAAGTTCTGACAACCAAAAAGGTCTCCAATATTGTCCAGGTTAAGAAGCATATCTATATATAAGTTTTGCCTATTCTAAAATTTCGTATAAATAGAATCATGGAGCATATATTCTTTTCCGTGTGGCTTCTTTTTGCATGGACATGTGCTGTCATTTCATTTGGGTAATACCCAGGTAATATAATTGCTGGGTCATATAGTTACTACATACTTAAGTTCATAAGAGACTGTCAAACTGTTTTCCAAAGTGGTTGTACCATTTAAAATTCCCATCACCAATGTATGAGAGTTCACATCCCCTAAACACTTGGGATTTTCAGGCTTTTTACTAGGTCATCCTATGAGAGATTGGGGATATCTCATTGTGGTTTTAATTTTCATTTTCCTGAGGAGTAGTGACGCTGAACTCCTTCTCCTGAGCTTTTTCCACTAGTGTATCTTCTTTCGTGAAATGTCTGTTCATGTCTTTAACCAGTTTTTAAAATTCTGTTTTATATATTCTGGACCCAAGTCCTGTATAATGTTTTGCAAATATTTTTCCCAGTACGGTTTTCTGTGTTGTTTTCTACATTTCTTAGATTTGGTTAATCAGTTTTTTTCTTTAATGATTCATTAAATGATTCTTTCTAACATTTCTTTAATGTTCTTTCTGTCCTGTATAAGAAATAATTGCCAATCCCAAGGTTGCAAAAATTTTCTTCTGTATTTTCATCTAGAAGTCTTAGGGTTTTAGCTTTTACCTTTAGGTTTGCGATGGCAAGACTGTATTTTAATTAAAGTTATAAAAAGAAGAAATACTTCTTAAATATTCTTTCTATAAATGTGCACACATTTATAGCACAAACTTTAGTACAACTTAAATACAAAGGCATTGTATACTTCAAAATATCAGTGCCTGTAAATGTCTTAATCCAGTTAGAAAATAGACAAATGTTATAATAAGTCTGTAGGACTGTGCTTAGTACCATGTTTTAAAGATTTTGACTAAGCTCCTGATTGCACAGATTATATTTTAGGAATTCAGAGGATAAGTGTTTCTCTAGGATTAGGCTACTGCCTGCTTTTAAAGATCCCCTATATTCAAGTCTAGTGTGTTGATTGTTGCTAATTGATTATGATTTTATAATACTCAATAAGAGTGTCATGGTTAATTATAAACATTATGAAGACTGATCGTATGGATTATCTAAAACATTCAATTATTTTAATTTCTTTTTGTATATATTTTGATTGATATGTGTTTGATCTGAAAATTCATAATACTTCAAAATAACAAACATATAACCAAAAGTAGTTTCTTTCTTTCATTGATGTCTAAAAACAATTTAATTTTGTAAGATTTACTGAATTATTTACCTAAAAGTCTGTTGACCTAGGTAAATAGTATGGTAGTGCTATTAAAATACTTGAAGAAGTCTTCATACTGTATTTAACCTTTTTTCTTGACTGGAAAAGTAATCCATATTTATAAAACATTCAAATGGTAAAAGAATTATAGCTTTATAAGTTCGATATTTTCAGTAGAAGAACTTTTTTTAATTTTATTTATTTATTTATTTATTTATTTATTTATAGCACATACAAGTGGGGCGGGCAGGGAGTGGGCAAGGGAGGCAGAGGGAGAGAGAGAATCCCAAGCAGACCTGAGCAAGGAGCCCAACCTTAGGGCTCAAGATCAAGATGTAGACTGAAATCAAGAGTTGGTCTGTCAACTGACTGAGCCACCCAGGCACCCCAAAGATTTCTATTAACTAGAAAATTTACTTCTAGCCAATGCTCTAAGGAAGTTTCAGTGTTAGATGAATTGTAGCATCATTGCAAGATTTCTACTAGATCTACTTGTTGAACTAATTATATCTTTTAGGCACACACATTATATGTATATATTTTGTTTCCCTCTGTATTTTTGCCAATTGGTCCATAATAAACTTCCATTAAGTAATTGTTTTGCTTTTCAATTAGATTGCAAGATAAAAATTGTGGCAATATCATTGATAAACACTGAACAGATTGTGCTATCTTTGCCGGAGTAATGCTGATTCCACTTGAAGTCAGAGCACTCATCAAATTTGGATTGTAATTTCATAGATGAGTCCAACTTTTTTATAGCACAGACAGTAGGTGATCAAATGGGAAAGACAAGTAACTTAATGATGGATTTTTTTTATCCTGTCTTTACCATGTCTTCAGGTTTTTATAAGGTAGCTTGTCAAGAGGCAGTCATTTATGAATGATTGTGATAATTTCACTTGTGAGCCTACAGCCTCCTTGAGTCATTTTCCTTCTTTCTAAAATTTTCATGATCCTACCTGTCATTTCTCAGAAATCATAAAGAGTACATATCTCATTGTGCTGTGTTCCTTTTTCAGTATCACCAGTGCTAACATGTCAAGATTTACAATCTTCCAGCATTCCCATCTCTTCCACTTTACAAAGTAGTTCCTTCCTTGTTAGGTTGAAATTGGGTTTAGTGCTTCCTCTGGCTTCTAAGAGAGAAAATACCAATAAAATATTTCTAAAATTTTTGGGTTCACTGCTTTTAGCTGAATGAGACTTTGTACTATTGTCTGGACCCTGTACATTCCCAAATGTATCTGTTGCATAATTGTCATTTTTCTTGCCTATGTCTGTCTAGTAGTTTCAAAATTATTAATGCTGATAAAAATTTAATCAGATATTGTCACTGGCTAGCATGGTGACTTGAAGATAGTAGGTATTCAATATTTTATGTTCATCAATATATTAAGTTGTGTAATCAGGATTGTAGGAATCCAAAAGATGTTTAATGCAGGTCCTTGAGCTTACATTCTTGGTGAAGAGACAAGACCAACACATGAAAGCATTATAGAATAGTTTTCTGTGATACAGACAGTAGTGTAAGCATTCAGATATAGAAAAATTGTCTTTTGTAATGAAATGGCCCTTGTGGAGAAAGTGAAATTTTGAATAAATAGTAACTTTATTATTTGGCCCTATTTAGACTCTTTACCATGAGTGAGGAAAAGGAAGTGAGGGTAAAGAAAAGATAATATTCATTTCATATTTTGCCTTATTTAAAACATCTGGGAATGTGCTTCCCATTGTCTGGCTCTTCACTAAATAAAGTGATTCCATTTGGGTACTTTGTAAAAATGCAGTGTGATGTTTCAAGCCGTTGTGGTATTTTGGCTGAGAGGAAGCAAGATAGGGCTATTAATCAGGGAAAACAGACCTTATTTCTGTCAAAAACTAAAATTACACTTTCTGTTTGTCAAAAGAAAAGTTAGTGATCTTCAGAATGTATGCTTGTTTGTTTTTTTAAAAACTTCATTGGGAAAAACTTTTTAGAATTTTTGTAATTTTCATTTTGTTTAGTATTTTTAGGTCAAAAACTAAGTTTGGTTAATTTGGTTAATTTTTTTATGGCTTTTAACTATGTCCCTCTCCCCCATGGTCTTATGATGAAAAACATTTATCTTGGTCTAAAAATACAGTTTTATATTTAAATTACAAATATCAGTTGAGGGGCACCTGGGTGGCGCAGTCAATTAAGCATCAGACTCTTGGTTTCTGCTCAGGTCATGATCTCAGGGTCTTAATCTCAGGGTCCTGAGATGGAGCACTGCATGTGGCTCCATTCTGAGCATGGAGTCTACTAAATTTCTCCCTCTCCCTCTGCCCTTCTCCACCTCGGCTTGCTTACTCTCTTTTTATAAGATAAATAAATAAATCTAAATAAACAAAAAACAAATATCAAGTGAGAAAGGTCTTATATGTTAACAGCCTATTGTTTTTACTGGCTTCGACCTATAAGTACTGTGAGATTTGATGATAAATTATGGTTTCTGAATTATTTATACTAAAAATATATTTGTTAATATTTAAGTAAATAGTGTTTTGCTATTTGCCCATATTTTGAACACAATGCCCCTTTGATTTTGGGGGATTTGCTTTAGTTTTTTTTTATTTTGAATAATAAGTTGTTTCTTTATATGTGTCTGAAATTTGTCTACCTTTTTTGTTACCTTATATTGAATATCATGTATTAATTACATTTGTAAAAAATAACTGTAGAAAATCATTTTTGCTTGCAAACTATATGTCTTACAAATATAAGGATTAATAAAGAATATTTTTATTTATTTTTTAGAGAGAGAGCATGCAGGCACGTGCAAGCAGCAGGGAAGGGGCAGAGGGAGAGGAAGAGAGAGAGAATCTTAAGCAGGCTCCACACCCAGCTTGGAGCCCAAGGGGGTCTCAGTCTTGCAACCCTGAGATCATGACCAGTTCCATTTCTGTAATGTATTATAGACATACATGCTTGTTTGCATTAAAACAATTGAACCAAGATTTTTAAAATATCATTTATAAGTGAAGGTAATGAAGATTGAAAACAACCTAAGGACACCTGGGTGGCTCAGTCAGTTAAGCATTCCACTCTTGATTTTGACTCAGGTTATGATCTCAGGGTTCTTGGATTGAGCCCCGCATTGGGGGCGGGGGGTTCCTGCTCAGCGAGGAGTCTGCTTCTCTCTCTCTATCCTTCCCCCTGCTCATTTGCCTGCTCTCTCTCCCTTTTAAATAAATAAATGAATAAATCTTAAAAAAAAAAAAGATTGAAAACAACCTAAACATCCAACAGTAAGGGATTGGTTAATTAAAACAGAGTAGTTTGTCTGTGCTGATGTGGAATGATCAAGTTATATTATAAATTGAATAATTTAGATTGCAGCCAATATGTATATGTTTCTATTTATGTACAAAAAGGGAGAAATTTGCATATGCCTGGCATAATTTAAAAGGATACATACAGAAGAGTCTAAACAATGATTGATGCCACAGAGGAGGATTGCTGATTGGGAGGTAAGCACAGGGGCTTACCCTTCCTTGTATGTCCTTTTATATTTTACCACAAATCATGTCTTCAGTGGCAGAACTAAGATTCCAGCCCAGATCACTAACTTCTAAGTCTGCATTCTTTCCATTACACCACAACTACTGTTTTATGTCAACTTTAAAATAGCTCAGCAAGAATTCTTAGGTCATTTTAGTGTATGATCGGCCACTCTCCTTAATGCAGAAGGCAGGTCAGGTAGTCTAAAATTGACCATTTAAAAAAGCAGTCAAAGTGACAAACTGTAGTACCACACTAAGGCAGAGTTGAATAATCTGCCTAAAACGTCATTTAATTTCATCAAGATGTACATGTTACACAGCACTTAATCTAAATCAGGACATGAATGTCCTACATGTGATTGTAGGGTATCTGGGCCATAGACCAGGATCAACTGAGCCTCAAATTAGAGCCAAATATAGTCACTCATTGTTCTTCTGAATGAAATAATCTTACGCTGAATTTGTTTGTACTCTCTTTTTCAGTCTTGAAGTTTTGCTGCATGGTTACATCTAAGTTTCTGGTGTAGTCATGGAGCATGACTAACTAAAGCCTCAAGGAGGAGGAGACCACAGTTGCAATCATGGGTGTAGCTTTCTTCCAGATTTTCCCACCCAGTATTTCAAAAATTCCCAGCAATCAGAAATGATGTTCATTTGTTTTTGCAACCAGTTGGTCCTGTTGTAGGTACATAAGATTGCTCACTCAAAGTAGTGTCATCATATTTTCTGTGTTATTTCTGACCGTCTATCAGTTCTGTGCTTGTGTGCTGCCTTAGTTAAGGCCTGTAGCTCAACATCTGGACCATCAGTTTTAACCTTACAACTGGTTCATGTGCTTTTAATCTCTTCTTCCATCCTTGTTCTTACTTGATTTTAAAAGCTATTGGGGCACCTGGGTGGCTCAGTCGTTAAGCATCTGCCTTCTGCTCAGGGCATGATGCCAGAGTCCTGGGGTCGAGCCCCACATCGGGCTCCTCTGCTGGGAGCCTGCTTCTTCCTCTCCCACTCCCCCTGCTTGTGTTCCCTCTCTCGCTGGCTGTGTCTCTGTCAAATAAATAAATAAAATCTTTTAAAATTTTTTTTAAAAAGCTATTTATTCATGTCATTCCAGCTAAAACCTTTTAAAATTGCTTCCTCCTGTCTAAAGCAACTTTTCCAACTCTTATTAGCAAAATCGTATCTTACATACAGAAAAAATTTATAAATCTGTTTAGAAATTTTAATTTTTTCCCATTTTCTGCATAGTATGATAAAAGTAACTATAAAATATTTTATCGTGAATATATATAACAAAGCTCTTCCTAGGGGCGCCTCGGTGGCTCAGTTATTAAGTGTCTGCCTTCGGCTCAGGGCATGATCCCAGGGTCCTGGGATCGAGCCCCGCATTGGGCTCCCTGCTCCGCTGGGAGCCTGCTTCTTCCTCTCCCACTCCCCCTGCTTGTGTTCCCTCTCTCGTTGGTTCTCTGTCAAATAAATAAATAAAATCTTTAAAAACAACAACAACAACAAAGTTCTCCCTAAAATGATGTTTCTTCCTCATATACAAAACTTTTATTATACTTAATTTTGTTTACTCAGTGTCCCTTGAACGAGTTTTATGTTTTTGTGACTCCGTGCCTTTTTCCTTCTCTGAGAATGCTTATTCCCTGTCGTCCTTTTCTTTTTTCCAGATCTTGTGTATCCTTAAAGGAAGGTCCAGTTTATGTTCCTTCCTCTTCCTGAAGTTTCCCCTGCCCATAGTGAGCTCTGAATCCTCTAACTTGTGGCTTTTTTTTTTTCTGTTCCACTTATGGGAATTAATTATATAGAGACTTGTGAATTTACATGTCTTTCTCAAGAACTCTTTTTTTTTTTTTTTTTTTTCTTTATAAGGCACAGTGCCTAACTTTGTGCCTGGGAAAAAGCTTTGAATAAATGTTGAAGCTGTGTTGAAGAAATGATCTGTAGATAGATAGTAGTTTCCTGTAAATATGTGAGTTTAGAATATTCCTTGTGAAAATTAGCCTTTTCCTCTATAGCCTGTTTCCTCAACTCTGCCTGAGCAAAGCTGAGTCAAGTCTGATCTTTCTGAAGCCGACAGTATCAAGCCCAACTTATCTGGAATCTCAGAAATCTGAATCTACATGCTCTTAGGTATTATTGAAGAAACTTAATGGTTTAGAGCTCAGGCCTCCAAATCAGAGAGCTCAACTTTACATTTCTGCTCTGCCACTTTCTAATTGCGGCATTTTGCATAGTCTGTTTCTTCTCCTGTAAAAAGCAGATGGCGCGGTGCCTGGGTGGCTCAGTCAGTTGAGCGTAGGACTCTTGATTTCTGCTCCAGTCATGATCTCAGGGTCCTGGGATCAAGCCCTGAGTTGGGCTCTGTGCTCAGCAGGGAGTCTGCTTGAGGATTCCCAGCTGACCCCCATCCCCCACACTGCCCCATGTGCCCACATGCGTGTGCGTGCACTCGCTCGCTCTCTCTCTCTCTCTCGAATAAATAAATCTTAAAAGCATATGCCAGTGACTCTTCTTGCAGGGAGTTGTTAGGAGGTTAAATAAGCTTGTCTTTGGAAAGTGTCTGGCACAGCATCTGGAAGAACAAGTGTTCCAAACATGTTAAAAATATAATAATTATTGACAATAATTATTAATAATCCTTCTCTTCATGTGACATCTGTTCATATGTTAAAATCATCCAGTGCTATAGAAATTTTAACTTAAGTAAATAGTTATAAAATTTCAGCATTTAAGTCTCCTCCTAATTTTCAGTCTTCTGACTTGGAAGTCTAGTTCATTGTGGAATCTTCTGGGAAAGAGGAAAAGACAGCAGACTGCAAGCTGAGAGACTGGATTTCTATTTCTGGCTTACTCACAGTTTAATTTATTTAAATGTTTAACATACAGTGATCTGATTGTATCTTTGTTATCTGTGTACATGGCTTAATTTCAGTGGTTTATAGGCTTATTCAAGGCAAGGACCAAATCTTACTGAATTTTATATTCCCCACTGAGGGTTAGTAAATAATGAATACATAGCTCTGTATTCTTATCTGCAAAAATGAGGGGATTGGACTATCTCTAAGATTCCTTCTAGCTCTCAAATATTTTCAACATGGGGGTCAGTGAAATGAGCCCTAGCGTTGGAGAAGAATTGAGGATCAGAAACTATAAATACAAGTTTTGCCCTTGACAGATCTCTAAGATCCATAATTAATTTAAGCAGATAACATATTAAAATGTTTATACACAATCTCAGGTTTAAATAAAATTACTTTTAAGGGAAACATTATTTTTCTATTTATTGAATTTCTATAATATACATTTCTTTGTTATGTACTATGACATAGATTTATTTAGGCATGGTTTAGTAAACCACCTTTCCTGAAATAATTGAAATATAAAACTAATTATTTGGTAATACTTTACTCTCTGTCCTTTCATTATGAATTGGGTGCTTTCATGACATTTTAATTATTAAATGCTCATATTATAAAAAGTATTTAATGTCTTTGGGGGTAGAATGCCAAAATACAACCAAAACTCAAATGGTACAAAGAAAAGTATGTAGTGAAAATTTTAATTCTACTCATCTGGGTCAATTACTATTAATAACTTATCGTGTGTGTTTACAGGAACATTTAATTAAGCATACACAGCACACCTACATGGACTTATATCCACATCCTTTAAAATTATCCTTTAATACCTTACTGTACCTTCATGTCAGTAACCTGGTACACAGTAGTTGATCGATAAATGTTTAATTGAATTAACCAGTACTCTTTACCATTCAGCAGCTATTCAATTACATTTAGATTTTAAAGTACTATGTAATTTCCATAAAAATACCGTTTCAAGGATCTGAAACTAATTTTTTGAACTATTGTAAAAATACATACTGCCATCAGTGCTAAAATATTAAATGTAAGTGAGACTTTTGTATGTGATTTACAAAATTAATCTGCATGCTTTAAAGTCGCACTGCATATAATGGATTTAGTTCTCGGACTTAAGTTAAAACCTACATACAGGTTTTACCAGTTTGCCAGCTATGGTGAAACTTCCGGGCCAGTTTCTTAAGTTATAAAATGAATTATTAAGAAGTTACACAATCCTCAAATTTGAAGAAATGCTTTGTGGTATACTTCATGTTAGCATATGGTAGGTTCTTTCTAAATGAAAGGAGTTAAATTTTTCAAACTCTCTCTTTTAGAGTATTTAGAAAGGCACTTACCCTGATAAGAATTGTGGCTGGATCCACAGAAGCATATTTCTCTTGGGGCTGTAGTATTATCTGTTATTAGTCTGAAAATCCAAAGTACATTGTATTTACAAAATCTGTTATAGGTTAGTTCAGTCAAAATTGAAATTACGTCTTTTTTAGTAGGTTTTTTTTTTCTGACATAGTAGAATAAATTTTAATGAATTAGGAGATTTTTACTTTTGTGACATCGTGGTTATTATTTATAAAGGTGTCAAATCTTTTTTGGAAAATATGAAGCTGTTGGTTTGGACCAAAATATTTTTCAATGGCCATAATAATACCAAGTTGAAAATTAAACTTTGTGTGTGTTTGCTTTCCCCAAGGACTCTCCCATTGTATAGATGAGTTCTTTGAAAATTTCAGAGAAATATAATGGAGGAATAATGTATGGTGGTTAAACAGCTCTAATCTAGGCCTATATGTATGATTAAACATATGAAGAGGAAGAGAAAGATAAAAACAGAAAACTTACAGTAGATGCATACTCAACATAATAAAAAATATTTATCTGAAATCAACAACCAACATCATCCCTAACATTTCATGAAATCAGGAATAAGACAGTGAGGACTGATTCACAATACCAGAATATTGGTTGATAAAAGTTGGTCTTATTAAGTGTACATGTTTTAATACACGTGTTGGAAACATCAGAATGAAGAGATAAAACATGTGACAAAGAGTAGAGGGTGTAGTTCTTAAGTTGAGTTTCTGAGTAGGGCGGTAATGGCCAAATAAACTAATATATCAGGAAAATCTATATGTTAGTTACATGGTCAAAGAATGTGAATAGAAAATTCAGACACACACTTATTTTTCAAAGAGTGTTCAAGTTCACCAGGAATCAGAGATGCATAATTAAGCAAGATACAGTTTTATAGTGTGTTAAATTGGTGAGATTAAAAATAATACCAAGCACTGACATTATAAACTGCTAATGAAACAGATTGTTATATGTACTTAGTGTGGAAAGCAGTTTAAGCAATATGTATCAATAGCCTTAATGATCTGGCAGATTTTCACCATATAAGCCTCAATTTTAAACAGTAGAGGGAAAACATTTAAAAATTTTTTTGTTGTCTAAGACAATAATAATAGTTATTTTCCCTTATTACAGCTTTAATAAAATCTAGGCGTCAGTGGATCCTATCAACGTTTAATTTAACAAGTTTTAATTTTTTGCCACATTTTGAAAATTTCAAACTTAAAGAAAAGTTGATAGAATTTTAATACCTATATACCCACCACTAGATTACACAATTCACATTCTATTCTACTTGCTTTGGCTCGTATCTAGATATTTCTCCAACCCTCTGTTCATCCAAAAATCCATCCTATTTTTTTTATGCATTTCAATTAAGCTGCAGATACCAGTATACTTTCTTTTAAAATCTTTAGTATGCATGTCATTACCAAGTGCTCAATATTTAGAATTTTTTATTTTTCTTCTGAGGTAAAATTTAAAGACAATAAGATATGTAAGTTTTAAGTGTACCATATGATGAGTTTCAACAAATGAATGCACCTGTGATATCCCAAACTCCTGTCAATACATATCTCCCCCAAACGTTCCCTCATGCTCCTTCCCAGTTAGCCCCCCATTCCAATAACCACTATTATGATTTTTTTCTGCTATAAATTACCATTGCCTGTGCTAAAACACCACTTAAATGAACTAATACAGGGTGTACTCTTGTGTAAGGCTTCTTTCATTCAGCATTGAGATTCATTCATGTTGTTGTATATATCAGTAGTGGGTTTTTTTTTTTTTTAATTGCTGAGTAGTGTTCCTGAGTTTGGCCCATTTTTAATGTGAACTTTTTTTTTTTAAGTAGTCTCTCCACCCAATGTGGGGTCAAACTCAAGACCCCGAGATCAAAAGTTGCACACTCTACCAACTGAGCCAGCCCCTTTAACATTAACTTTCGATGCTTCTGTGGTTACTATTGTTATTTGGTATTTCTTGGCTTATGCTTAAAAGAAAGTATGCTATAATGAGGGATACTGTAATATTTTTTTTGTCATTTTTGCTTATGCTGTCTTAAAACTTAAGTTAATAACAAATTATTATTTATCAGGTATTATTAAATTGCAAGGAAATGAAATGCTTCCCTGAATAGAAACACAGTGTTCTAAGAAGAGTGCTATATATAGAATTTCACTTAGTTTACCTTAACAGGAATTTAAAGATAAGGTACATTGATAATGACATAGCTCTATTTGAAGTCGATCATTTCAGTTATTAGCATGTACTAATTGTTTTAAAGAAGATGGTGGCAGGCACCTGGCTGACTCAATTGGAGGAGCATGCGACTCTTGATCTCAGGATCATGAGTTCGAGCCCCATGTTAGGTATAAAGATTACTTAAATAAATAAATAAACTTACTCCCAAAAATTGAAAATGGCGGAACCCCTCCTGAGGTTCAAATCTTCTATAATTTACGTTTGTTTGTCCTGATACTGCTTTCTGAACAGACATAATCTGTTTCCTTGTATCAATATATAAATAGGTACTTTGTAAAGTATTTTAATAAAAAACTTGACCTAGCCTCTAATTTGTCCTTTTTTTGCATTAGCTAGTTAGGTCACTCTTAATAAGTATCCACTTTGATTTCTTCACCTAAGTGAGATTATTTACAAAGTGCTTTCTGTTTAGGGACACTTAAAAATCTGGTGTAAGCTAAGGATTCTCCCTATCACCACAGTGCACTTAAAACACAGAACCCCTGAAACTCTATTCACCTTTTGTATCTCATATTACAAATTCAGTAAATGAAGTCTTTAGGAATAATTTTCTCTTTTTTAGTTAAAACCACATCCACTGTATTAGCAGGACATGTAGTGCTACATTAAAAGCGTAACCTGAATCTGACTACTACTCACATTTCTACTGCCACTATTCTGGTTTAAATCTGATTATCTCTTACCCACATGACTATAATAGCCTCTTTTTTATAATTTACGTTTTTATTTAAATTCCAGTTAACATACAGTGCAATATTAGTTTCAGGTGTACAATATAGTGATTCATCACTTCCAAACAACTCCCAGTGCTCCTCAGGACAAGTACCCTCTTTAATCCCCATCACCTGTTTAACCCATTCCGCCCCTCCCCCACCTCCCATCTAATAACACTCAGTTTGTTCTCTAGAGTTGAAAGTGTGTTTCTTGGTTTGCCTCTCCCTCACTTTTTTTCTTTTCTTTTTGCCTTTGCTCGTTTGTTTTTTTTCTTAAATTCCACATATGAGTGAAATCATATGGTATTTGTCTTTCTCTGACTGACTTATTTCACTTAGCATAATACTCTCTAGCTTAATTGGTCTCTCTACAAACCACTTTGCTTATAGCATATATAAGCCAAAATGATTTTGATTAAAAATTGGTTAAATGATTAAAAATTATGTGCTTTGTTGTTTCCCTCTGTACTTGAAGTCGAATTCAAACTATTTACAGTGGTATTCAAATTGTTCACACTAGCCTCTGTTGTTCCTAACTCAGGTCTGCCTGAAACTCTTTTATCTAATCTAACCTCTTCAGAAGGGCTTTCTCTAATATTACACCCCAACCTATAACTACCTACTACTCTGGCCTTGTCTTATTTCCTTTGTACTATTTTGATCATCTGAATTAATTAATTAATTTTCTTTGTTTTACTTACTGTTCTCTTCCCCAATGTTTTCTAAGAACAGGGACCTTGTCAGTCTTGCTGACACAGAATCCCCTGCACTTAAGATGGTGCCTGACAAATGGTAATAGGGTAAGGAAGTATTTTCAAGTATTAAGTGCAGTTCAGTAAGTCCTTCCCTAATTTGAATATTTGAGTCTCTGTTTCTTTTGTTTCCTATATAGTAAAACAGCAATATATTTTTTTATAATGACTCCAACACTTATGAGTAAAAATGCTAGACAGTTGTGTATCTTAGAGTAGAAAGCTGAGCTAGTACTTACTAAGGAGGAACCACCTTCCTTGAAAAGCTGAGTGTTCAACTGTAACCAGTTCTGCATGTGTAAAATTTAATATAGTAGATTCCTTTGTAAAATTTATATTATTCGTTTATTTTATTTTAGCCTGGTTCATTCCTGTATTACAGAATGTCCTTGCTGGTCCTCTACCTCCTAGCCTGCCTGACCCCTTATAGCTTCTGTACATTGAAACCTTTCTACTTATACCAAACTAGTCCTGCACTTTGAAAACTCCATATACTTGTTTGTTCTTTCCCTCATTAGTTGACTTGGTGGACATGTATTCTTTAGTGCTCAGTTTAAAGTATTTTCAGATTGGAGGCTTCCACAGCCTCATTGAATGTGGGAATCACTGATAGTGAAGTGGGATCTGAGAGACAAGACATCTCTGTTTAAAAAAAAAAAAACAGGGGTGCCTGGGTGGCACACCGGTTAAGCGTCTGCCTTCGGCTCAGGGCGTGATCCCGGCGTTATGGGATCGAGCCCCACATCAGGCTCCTCCGCTATGAGCCTGCTTCTTCTCCCACTCCCCCTGCTTGTGTTCCCTCTCTCGCTGGCTGTCTCTATCTCTGTCGAATAAATAAATAAAATCTTTTAAAAAAAACACACAATAACAAAAAGACAACTCATCACGGAGATCTAATAAGAGTTGAGATGTTTTTGTATAAATTTTCCCTTTTCTACTGTTTGCTTTTTGGCATAGTATCTTTTGGCATTCTATTACTTTATGTGTTTTTTCACTGCTATGTACCCCAAATCTACAACAGTACCTGGTACAGATTAGGTGTTCCGTAAATGTTTAGTGAATGAATAAGTGATAACAACCCCTTAAAAACATTAAAATCACCCTTAGCTTGGGGATCATATAAAAACAGGCCTCAGGCCACATTAGGCTCAGGCCTTAGCTGGCCAACCCCTGTACTAACACATTATTTCCCTTAACAAATGAATATTTTTAAATTACAGAAAATAGGGAAAGCCGTCTAACATTTTTCAAAATAATGTTAACATTATTTCCTTGTGATAATAAATAGGTATTACTCAAAGAAGGAATGTGGTGGACAAACGATTTTGGGAAATGCTCTTATTTTGCTTTATCTCAGGACTTCTGTAAATCTTTGTTATACTAATGTGCACTGTAAAACCTGAGATCTCGCTCTCTCTCTCACACACACATACATACACGCGCACACACACCTTTGTGAAAGATATTTAGGGAACTGATTAAGTTTATCTTGCCTGCATTTTGAAATTATATTTTTGTTGAATACAGAATTTGGATTACATTTTTTCTCATTGCACTCCAAAGCTGCTGTACTTTTTTAAAATTAGTAGTTTTATTTAGACAGAATTTAAGTATGTTAAAATTCACCCATTTGGAGTGTATGATTCGGTTGTTTTTAGCATATTTATAGAGTTGTGCAACTATCACCTAATCTAATTTTAGATTGTATCCATCACCCCAAAAAGAAAGTTCTCACCCATTATCACACATCTTATTCACCCTCACACTCCACCCCTAGGAAATTACTTAATCTACTTTCTGCCTCTATAGTAATTTGCCTATTTTGTACATTTCTTATATGTAACATGTAGTTCTTTTGTGACTGGCTGCTTTAACTTAGCATATATTCAGGCTTCATTGTGTTTTAGCATGTATCAGTATTTCAGTCCTTTTTATTGGGGAATAACATTCAATTATATGGATGTATATACTACGTTTTATTTCTCCATTCATTAGTTAATAGGCATTTTGTTGTTTCTACTTTTTTGCCATTGTATATAATGCTGCTATAAATGATCATGTACAAGATTTTGTGTGCACATAGTTTTCATTTATTTTGGATGGAAGAGGAATTGCTTGGGTCATATGGTAACTCAAATGTTTAGCCTTCTGAAGAATTGCTAACTGTTTTCCAAAGTAGCTGCACCATTTTACATTCCCACCAGCAATGTATGAGGTTCCAGTTTCTCTGCATCTTGGACAACACTTGAATTTTTTTGTCCTTTTATTAAAGTAACATATAATTCATATATCCCAAATTCACCATCTTAAAGTGTACAATTCGGTAGTTTTAGTGTATTTACAGAATTGTGCAATCATCATTATTCTGTATTCCAGAGCATTTTCATCAACCCTAAAAGAAATCGTGTACCTCTTAGTAGTCACTGCTCATTCTTTTCTATCAACAGCCCCTGGCAAACCACTAATCCTATTTTGTGTTTTATGGATTTGCCTATTCTAGACATTTCATGAGTGAAATCATACCGTATATGACCTTTTGTGTCTAGCTTCCTCACGTAGAATGTTTTCAGGGTTTATATATGTTGTAGCATGTGTGAATAATACTCCATCGTAAGGTTATACCACATGTTTTATTCATTCATCGGTTGATGGACATTTGATTCATTTGTGTTTTGTTGCCATTGTGAATAATGTTAATGAACATTCATGAACAATTTTTTGTATGAATATAGGTTTCCAGTTTTCTTGGGTATATACCTAGGGTATATACTATATGGGAATTCTATGTTTAACTTGTTGAGGAACTGCCAAACTTCTCCTAAGCGGTCGAGCCATTTTACATTCCAACCAGCAATGTATATAGGTTCTGCTTTCTCCACAACCTCTGAAACACTTGTAAGTATCTGTCCTTTTGATTATAGCCATCTGGTGCGTTTGAAGTGGTAACTCATTGTGGTTTGGTTTTCATTTCCCTAATGACTAATGACGTTGAACATCCTTCAGTGTACTCATTAGCCATTCGTGTATCTTCTTTGGAAAAATGTCTGTTTAAATCTTTTGCGCATTTTTAAGTTGTGCTCTTTTTTTTTAAGTTATAAGAGTGCTTTGTATTTTATAGACATAAGTCCTTTATCAGATGCTTGATTTGCAAATATTTTCTCACATTCTGTGGATTGTGTTTTCACTTTCTAAATGGTGGGGTTTTTTTTTTTTAATTCCAGTATAGTTAACATACAGTGTTATATTAGTTTCAGGTGCACAATATAGTGATTCAACAGTTCTATATATTACTCACTACTCAACAAAATAAGTATACTTTAAATCCCTTTTTTCTATTTCATGCATCCCACCATCTTGCCTCCTCTCTGGTAACTGTCTGTTTGTTGTCTGTAATGAAAGAGTGTTTTTTGGTTTGTCTATTCTTTTTTTTTTCCTTTGTTCATTTACTCTTAAATTCCACATATGAGTGAAATTATATGGTATTTGTCTTTCTCCGACTGCCTTTTTTCACTTAACATTATACGCTCTAGATCCATCCATTGTTGTTGCAAATGGCAAGATTTCATTCTTCTTTATGGCTGAATAATATTCCAGTGTGTGTGTGTGTGTGTGTGTGTGTGTGTGTGTGTGTGTATCACCTCTTCTTTATTCATTAAAGCACAAAGGTTTTTCGTTATGATGAAATCCAGTTTATTCATTTATTTATCACTTGTGTTAGTTTCTTTCGGCTGCTATAAAAAAACAAATGTGGTATCTTAAAACAACACAGATTTATTATTTTTATTATTATCTCATAGTTCTGTAGTTCAGAAATCAAAATGGGTCCTGTGATAGGCTTAATGGGCTGAAATTAAGGTGTTGGCAGGCCTGTTGTTTTTTTCTGGAGGTTCTAGGGGAAGCCTTTAAAATAGCTTCTAGAGGTTGCTTATATTCCTTGGCTTATGGCCCTTTCCCACTTTTAAAGACCTTTGCTATTAACATTGGCCCAACCTGAATAATCCAAAATAATCTCATTATTTTAAGATCAGCTGATTAACAATCTTAATTCCATCTATATGTAAGGTAACATATTCACAGATAATCGGGGATTCGGATTTTTCTGCCTACCACATTGCTTATGCTTTTGTGTTGTATCTAAGAAATCATTGCCTCAGCCAAGACCACAAAGATTTGCTTCCACATTTCCTACTAAAAGTTTCATAGTTTTCACTGTTTTATTTAGGCCTGTGATCCATTTTTAGTTTTCACTTAAGGTATACAGTAATGGTCCACTTGCCTTCTTTGGCATGTGGATATCTACTTATTCCAATACCATTTGTTGAAAAATGCTGTAAGTCTAAAATCAAGAAATATGATTCTTCTATCCTTATTCTTTTTCAAGATTACTTTGGCTTTTGGGCACCTGGTGGCTCAGTCAGAAGAGCATGTGGCTCTTGATCTTGGGGTCATGAATTTGAGCCCCACATTGGATGTAGAGATTACATAAATAAATAAACTTTAAAAATAAGATAGACTTTTCTGAGACTTTTTCATATCTATGTGTTAGGATCAGTTTCTCAATATTTGCAAAGAAGTGGGAAAAAGTCAGCAGAGATTTTTTTTTTAATAGAGATTGCAGGGTTTCCATTGAATCTGTGTATTGTGGATTTTTGCTGTCCTAACATGGATATTCTCATCTATAAGCTTGGGGTGTCTTTCTTAAGTATTTTATTCTTTTGGATGTTATTGGAAATGAAATTTTTTTAAAAAACAATTTACCTGAGGAGTGTTCATTGCTAGTGTTAAAAATCTGAATTTTATGTGTTGATCTTGTGTTCTGTAGCTTTGATAAACTTTTTTCTTAGGTCTAATTATCTTTTAGTGGATTCCTTATTTTTTTTATATTTAAAATAGAAATAATTTTACTTCTTTCTTTCCAATCGAATGCCTTTGGTTTCATGGAGTTTTTATGAGAAATCAGTGGCCATTCAAATTACTGTTCCCCTATATGTAAAATACTGTTTTTCTCTGGCTGCTTTTATTTTTATTTTTTTATAAAGATTTTATTTTATTTATTTGAGATAGAGTGGGGGGGAGGAAGAGCGCGCGTGCACACACACACACACACACACACACACACGGAGGGGGAGCAGCAGGCAGAGGGAGAAGCGGCCTCTCCACTGAGCAGGGAGCCTGATGCAGGGCTTGATCCCCGTGTCCCCGGATCATGACCTGAGCTGAAGGCAGATGCTTAACCAACCGAGCCACCCAGGCGCCCCCCTCTGGCTGCTTTTAATATT
Source organism: Ursus maritimus (assembly GCF_017311325.1). Classification (NCBI taxonomy): domain Eukaryota; kingdom Metazoa; phylum Chordata; class Mammalia; order Carnivora; family Ursidae; genus Ursus; species Ursus maritimus. Next base: position 13,798,230 of record NW_024424230.1, on the reverse strand, counting down.
TTCTTTCCGTTTTTGGTTTTCAGCAATTTGATTATGTGCCTAAACTTCTGTTCTCTTTATCTTCATTGGTGTTCTCTGAGCTTCTTGAATTTGTATCTGTCCCATCTCTTGTCTTACCTATTGTTGACTCCAATTTCACATATGTCAGGTCCTTTGCTGTTGTCCCATGGGTCCCTGAGGCTCTGGTAATTTTTTTTTCAATCTTTTTTTCTCTCTGTTCTTGAGTTTGGATAATTTCTAGTAATCTATCTTGAAAGTCACTGACTCCTTCCTCAGTTATTTCCATTTTGTTATTAAACTGTTTAGAGAATTTTAAATTTCAGAAAATTTTCTCTTTTAGAGTTTCCATTAGTATTTTCATAGACTCTCTTTTTCTGCTAAGATTTCTTCCTTTCTTTCATTGTGTGCACATATTCCTTTACTTCACTGAGCATAGTTTTAGTAATATTAAAATCTTAGTCTACTAAGCATAGTTTTAGTGTTTTTAAAAACTTGGTCTTCTAATTTCAGCATCTAGATTATCTTCAAGTTGGTCCCTCTTGATTGTGTTTAGTCTTGAGATGGGGTCGCATTTTCCTGGTTCTTGTGTATCAAGTAGTTTTGGACTCTTTGGTGGGCAAATATATGTTATGCTGTGGAGACAGGAGTCTGTTTATTTTTTCAAAGAGTGTTTTTTCATAAGAAATTATTTTCTTGAATTCAGTTTGCAAACTGTCATGTAGTAGCTCAAATTTCATTTCAGGTTGTCTTTGTTTGTTTTGGGTTTTTTCCTCTTCAGCTGGACTGGTTGCAGTCTGCCCTGTGTGTGTGGTTTCATTGTTCAGGAGTTAGCCAGAGATTTGGGCAAGGAAACTTGAGTTGTTTTAAAGTAGCTTAGTTAGTGTGAGCATTTTTGTCTTAAGTTTATTGTTTTAGTAGAATTTGGAATCATAAGTAAATGATTTCCAGTGTTTTATCTTGACAATTAAAAATAAGTTTCTTTTCTTTTTCATTATTACAGATCGAGCTGGGAGCATCAGTACTCTTGATTCTTTAGACTTTGCAAGATATTCAGATGACGGTAACAGGGAGACAGATGAGAGAGTGGCAGGTGAGTAACACTGTAAAGACAGATTTGGATTCTTTGACATTCAAGAAATCATAAAAAGACTTGAGGAATTCTCTTCCTTCATGATTTGGTATGTGAATATAATTATGTAGTTATTACACAGAGTTATGTTACTAATTTTTTGGCTACAGGGAACATCTGAACCCTCAACTTCCTCTTCCAGTTGTGCTGTAAGGTTCTGGTTATTCATAGCTAAAATTTGCTGAGTTCTGCTTGTGACCAACAGTTTACAACCATGTAGTTCTCTAAATGGTGTAAAGCAGGTTCAAGTTAGCCATAGTTTAGTACAAAATTAGTTGGACCTTGTCTTCCTCATTCCTTTGATCTTCCAAACCAGGGCTGATATTTTGGTGTTGTATATCAACACAACACTACTGATTGTAAAAATTGGTTGAAATACTTCTGTGCTGGCTGGTGAATAAAACTTTGTCTTGAGACCTCTGGGTGCTCCCTAGCCATCACAGCATCTCTTCAAAAATTTCCCTTGACTTTCCAATAAGCCAGAAAATAAAGTGTTAATACTTGGGACAGCAGGGGCCTCTAGGACCTTGCTTATTCCAGTAAGAAGACCAATATTCTTTTTAAATGCTTGGTTACTCATACCGATCTCCTTCCCCTCTCCTCCCCTCTCCACCTTCCCACCTGTTCTGCCCACATCTACTGAAGCCAGATAGATTCTGGTCCAGTCCACCCTGGAAATTATCAGCGTAGCAGCCCTGGCCTTTAGTGTCAAATGTTTAGTACCTGTCAGGTGCTTCAAAGCTGTGGCTATCTGTAATTGAAGACATTCTTGAGTCCTTTGCAGGAATTATATTATTCATAGGACATTGGCTCTTAGATGGGGAAAGCAGACAGACAATGAGTTAGATAGTTTGATCTCCACTAGAATGGTGGGCACTCCTGGAGCAGGAAGGATGCCACATGGGACAGATGGGGCCCGTGGGGGCAATATGATATCAGGGAATACCCATAAAGTGGATTACTTTCTCGGCCAAGTCTGTTGATTTTTTCTTTCATTTACTGGGATAAGTTTGTTACAGTCTACCAATTGTCACTGTCAAGGTCATTATGGATAAAAGTGAATACTGATTTTTATGTAGCACTTGCTCTATTCTAATCACCATTCTAGATGTGTATTAACTCATTGACTTATAGAGTCTCCACCCCAGGAGACTGAGACACTCAGAGGGATTATTTAAGACTTTAGGTGCAAGGCTAGAATTCAAATTCAAATGCAGATAGCCCAGCAACAGAGCCCACAGCTGTGCCATATAGTATGTCATAGCAGGAAGGATGAGGTTTAACCTGATTAAAAATGATATTTCAATATATGATTTTAATCCATTGCTTAAGAATAGAAATATTTAATAATTTTAAATCTCAGACAATATTGTATGAGTTAGAAAAAAAATGATGTAACGGTTTTTGTTTCAGCAGAAGCTAAGAGAGGATTCAACAGTGTAAATAGTAGTAATATCAGTTGAATGGGGAAATCATTGGAAGAGTTTAATGTGGCTCCCTATATCAGATCATGATTTTTAGTCATAAGTATTATTTGTTGGCTTGTATCAAAACAGTAAATCACATCAGTTTTATCTAAAAATTAACAAATTAAATGGAAATTATTTGAATAATTTTAGGACTAATTTATCCTATTATTTGTTAAGTCTCATGTTATATAATTATGTTGTATATGTTAAATATTAGATATTTTATGCTATATGTTAAATATTAAATACATGGTTGTTTATTAGGGAGACTAACTGAATATATCTGGTTTTGTATGTTGTATTACTGTTCAAATGGTTATATAATTAGAAAGTAACTCCTAACCAAAAATAGATCACATAATTATTTTCTTTCCTTTAATTTCCATTTGAAAACCTAAATTTTAGATTGGTCAGATTTAAGAGGTTCATTATTCTTGTTATTTAAGTATTTTAGTGTTCCTAATTAGGGGAAGCATTATTGATGTAAAAGCAAAATGTTATAACCAAGCATACTTAAAAATGAAATGTTATAAAAACGTGGTGGTTTTGACCTTGTATTTTTAATCTAAAGATTATACTCTGTCTCTAGGTTTGGGGAGATAAAGTAATTTTTGATCATTACACAGTGCTAATATGTAAATAAATGCTCTTCATTTTCGTTGGAAAAGGGAAGGAAAACATGTTAGTGCAAGAAAATTACTTTCAGACTTTTAATGCTCTTCTACCATAGCCTGTAATTGAATCAGATGTGTGATATGTGGGTGAAACTTTATGAAAAAGTTTCAATTAATCACAGTTCCCATTTCCAAAAAGATCTGTGGCTCTTTGCTACCCCTTGATAGTAACTTAAAAGCTTATCTAAAGACCAATTATCCAGAAAAGATCCTGTCATCTGTCATTGGATCACTTGTAAATCTCACTAAGAAAGAACAAATTTATTAAATTTTTCTGTACCTATCTGGAATAGAAAGAGATTATAGATAACCCGGGTATTGAGTCCATTGTCCTAACAGGTAGATGTAGGGTCTGCTCCAACCTTTATTCAGCTGCAGCTGTTTATAAGACAAATAGATATGTTTGTTTTCAACATCATTCTTACCATCTTTTTCCTAAATTTGAAAATCTGGTTATTTTACCAAGTCTATATTAGTTTTCCTTCAACGAGGAAGACATCTCTAAAAGAACTAGTGTTTATTGAGCATCTGCTCTGTGTCAGGCACTGTGCTGGGGTGCTTTGTATAATATATTTATCTTGTTAACAATCCTGAAGGATAGGTCATGATATCCTTATTTTATAGATCAGAAAACTGAGGTTCACACGATTGACAGATTTGCCCAGAAGCCTCACCATGTGATAAAAGATCAGGATGTGAACACATAAGTTTTTATTCCAGAGCCCACAGTATATCTTTTAGTACCAGGCTATAGCTTTGACCCATCTGTACATTCCTTTGGGTGGATAGCCAATTTGTGTCTTTCCCATAGAAGACTATTTCAACATAGCCATTTTCTTTTAAAAGAAGTAAATTTTTAAAAAGCTTTTCATTTTAAATATTTTCCATTTCTGAATTTAGAAGTGTAAATTTTCACATAAGAATGATTTTAAAAGTAGTAGACACCAAACCAAAATGAGCTTAACCTAACTGAGCTTTCTGTATGTTATTAAAGAAATCTAGTGTTACTTGGTGCATGTACAGTGCACCTCTTAAATTTTCAAGTTTTCTTAAATATAACAAGGGACACGCATATTCTAAATATTGGGATTGCCATTTTAAAATTTATTTTAGACATTCTGAGCATCTGCTATGTGTTAGGTACTAGATATAGAAACATGAGATAAAGTTTCCGCTGTCAAGGAATTTGTCCTGAAAAATGTCTATATCTGTAATATACATAAATGTTCAGTACTTTAGAAACAGTGATAAGGGCCTTATTAATTTTGGGACCACCTATAACCGTGTCTCCATTTCACATGATCTGTCTTTTAGCATTTAGAGTCTCTGAATATGCATTTATTCAACTATTTGTTGAGTGCTTATTTAGTGCTCAAGGTATTAAGCTCTTCTCTCAACAGTAATCAACAAAACAGACATTTGAAGCCTCTGTAAAGTTTATATAATCTAGTAGACATTCTCAAATGACTTTCAGATTTTTGCCTGGGAAATAACCTGGCCTGTCCACTGATAAGAAGCAGCATCAATAGCCCTCTCGTCTCTTAGCTATTGGCCCGCAACATACATATCCAGATTTACCAGATTAAATAAGCCTATTTGTTTCCTGATGTATTTCTCCCCTAGTACAGATATTTGTACTTCCTAATAGTAGTACTTTTTGTTTTTCTTATTTTGAGCCTTACTTAAATCTTCATGATTTTAAATGAGGTAGATGCTCAAACAAGGCTTTAAAGGCAATAAGCTTTTAATATGGTTGAAGGGTGTTATAATTTATATGATAAATCATGAAGGTCTGAACTAGGATAATTACAGAGACAATTAAGATGAATGATTTTTTAGTAGGGAGTTACTCAAGGGTTGGAATTAATATGGCTTGGACATTTAATTAATGTGGGCTAAGCACACGGGATAAGTGAAGAGTAATTTCCAGGTTTCTTGTTTGGGTATCTGCATAGATAGTGGTGCCATTAATGGAGAGAGGCTGCAGGAGGAAGAAGGAAAGCAGATTTGAGAGGAAGATGATGAAATTCACATGGATAGATCGAATTCAAAACTTAGGAGACATTCAGGTGGGCATGTCCTAGAGATAATTAGGTAGATCTGTATCTTCGGGAAAAGGTTTAAAGATTTTTGAATCTTCGGAGTACTTATCAAAGTTAAAACCATAAAACTGGACATCATCCCAGTGGGCTATGTAGGGTAAGGAGAAGGCCAAGATGGTACCCTGAAAAATACCAGTTTTGTGATGAGTGATAGAGGAATCTGTAAGAGAACCTGAGTAGGAAGGACAGTAATAATAAGATTTTTTTTTTCTTTTAAGGTTTGGGGAAGATTTTTTCCCCCACTAAGGTGAATATGGAAAACTAAATGTCTATAAACTATAGCAATTGCTTCTTGCTTCCATTCATGTATTTTTGATTATGTCCTAAGTCATGCCTAGTAGCACTATTCCTTTCTGAAGTCTGTAGTAGGCAGGGAGAATTCTCTAAACCCAGGAGGGGTGGTAATGGTACTGTCTTAGGATTTTTGTATCATTTTTAGGAATAGATTTTTATTCTAACTCACAATCTTAAAAGAATTTTCCTATTTCTTAGAACTGTTTCTGGGTAATAAAATAAATATTAAAAAATGGGGAAGTGGTATTTTATAATGAAGTCAAATCACTTTATAGTCAGAAAAAAAAAAATCCAGGAAATTTTGACTTGAAAGAAGATGTTTTCATGTCTATTATGACAAGGACCTTGACTCAGCCCTGTTGATTTGAGCTCTTCAACAGTGAACAGGAATGGGAATGAAAAAGTACTTGACTCTGATCAAAGTCATGTCAGAGCTATGGAAAAAATTTTCCAAAATAATGTTTTGAGTTTCATGACAAGATGATCAAAGACTAGCAAATATTTCAAGATAGTATAGTTATGTATTGATTGGGGCCACAAGGGATTGATTTTTTTTTTTTTCTGCTTTGAAATTTAACACTTTACCTTTCATGTAAAGTCATGAAAATATGATCTTTACTATTCCAACCGCTATTGGAAAATAACAATTTCAACTAACCTAGAGATGCTTACTGAAAATCATTAATTATTTTGTAATATGTAATATTTTGTAATATGTAATATTAGAATATACCTACATCTTTGCAGTTATTAGTTTAATTCCAATAAAATTGCCTTCAGTAGGGTTAGGCTAGTAGAGGATTGAGATAGTAGAGTGAGCAGGTGGGTAGTTGGTTCCTACAGTGTTTTTTTTTTTTTCTTTTTAACAAACATACACATCATCAAACATTTTTATGAAGAATTAAAATATTTGAAAAATATTTGGAGGTTGTTTGGTACAATGTATCTCTTTACAGGACGATTAATTTTGAGCTTTAATCCAATATTTTTAATAAAGAAGAGACAGATTCATATATGTGTGAATATAGCTCTTCTGACCTTTCTTGTGAAACTTTCTCATGTAATTGTAATTACTTGATCCTACTGTGCCTTTATAGAGATGTGCTATAGCTTCAAAAATATGCCTTTGTCTTTTAAAGTCTATATTGTATATTAAGAAACATGCAGCAGAGTGAATTCATTTTGATAACCACTATCTTTTCAAAGCATTGGTAATTTTTAATGACATTTGGCAATGTATTTGTAGATGTGCATAAAAATATAAATTCTTGCCGTCTGACATGGGTTTTTCTGGCTTTCTGTGCCCTTGATCATTCAATGTTTTGCTCTTAGTCACCTAAACTTTTCACCAATTGAATTTTGAGTTTTTCACAGTTTGTGTTTTAACCCTTTTTTTTTAATTTATTTTTTTCATATTTCTATCATTCTGGTGCAGGCATTTCTGATCTGCAATTGTTCTGTAATATGTCTTAGTAAATTGTAAGTGATACTGAAAGCATAATACATATACTGATTTTTACCTAAGGTATAGTTAAGTATTTTTAGATCAAAAGCAATTACCTAGAGCTTTGAAATTGAAAAAAAAAAAAAAAGTAAACCTATTTTGTACTTACACACTGAATGTGTGCAGTCTTACTTTAAACACAAACTCTGTTTTCCAGAACAGTAACTTTTAGGGAAAATGTTTTAACTTTGTTGCACAGAAATGTTTGCAGATCAGCATTGCTAACTACCAAAAAAGAAATAATAACATACATGTCATCTGACTTTTAGTTGTGCCTTCATGTTGCTGCAGTGAAGTTCTGTGCATCAAAATAATTGGCCTTCATGTACTAGATGTGATTCAATTACATCTTAAGTTTTTAATGAAAATATGCAAACTGAGTGAATCCTAATTTTTCCATATATTTTTATAGCTTTATTGTCTCTGATAGCATCTCATTTGCCATCTTTTTTCTGTTTATTAGTCAATCAGGAAAAAATTGCCATCTTTAAATTTTTTAATTTGCTAGCTTTTATGCAGAACTATTTAAATACCATAATTTTGCTTAATATCCAGTTGTGACAGAGATCACTTAATTTTCCCAGAGCTAAATTACTTCACGGAAATGGCTTTTTTTCCCCACAGCTAGACTTGCTTTTTCTTCAGAGCAATATTTGTATATTTTAAAGGAAGTTCCCAGTTAAGACACATTTAGTTATATCTTGCTCATGATGAAACATTTTAAAGAGCTTTTAAAAATGTTTCCTCAGTATTCACATTTATCTTACCAGTTACAAGAGAAGTCTTTGAGTTTCACTAATTAGTATCTCTCAACTTGAAGAGATATCTATTTGGAGAGTTATCAGAAACTTTGGAATCCTATTTAATTTTACTTAGTATCCTTAGGTACAATATTTTTAGAATCGTACACATTTACTTTAGGATGGTCTTAAATTGAAATGAAAAAACAAACAGTTTCAACCCTTTGGCTTTAAATGAAACCTAAGACCATAGGTACATTTTTTAAGATACGTATTTAACATATCTGTGCTTGTCTGTAGATAACATAACTCTGTAGAAAAACTTAAAGCCATCCCAACATTTATTAAATATTTAAGCCATGTTTCTTCAACATCTTAATGAAGGGATATATTCACTAATGTTTCTATATATTGATTTATAACATTCTAAATAATGCATTTAAAAATACCTTTTTATTTTTTAATACTAAGGTTTTCTTTAAGTATATTTGCTTGGACTTGATCTAAATTTTTGTCTTTCCCCCTAAAATTATGTCACCTGAAAAATTCCATTGCATTTTCTTACCTACACTGAGTGAAGTACAGGTACCCAGATTACCAATATTTTTATTTACCTAAATGAGAGTATGCCATAGATTTTATTTTTAAATAGATTTATTCCCTGTCAGACAGCTAGAACATTTGATCAGCAGTCCCCTGAATTCTAAAACTATGGAAAACATTCACCAGTTTGCTTGCAAACCAACTCTGCTGCATGCGTTCACAAATTTCATAAAGACTGCATGCTTTCTGTTTTCAATACAAATTGTATTTTTTTTTCATACCCATCCTTGCTTTTTATTTTTTAATTTTGTTTTCCCTTTTCTTGGTTGGATGCCTGTGTGTGTTTATTCCAAATCCCTGTCCAGTCCTGGAGTTTGAACTACGGAAAGCCAAGGAGACCATTCAGGCCCTCCGAGCCAACCTGACAAAGGCTGCAGGTGGTGTACATAAAACTTTTTTGAGACTTTTTCTACTTTGACAATGTAGAAGTAGCTGAGATATTTTCAAGTGTAAAATAGTAAAGTATTATTTATATTTCTTCCACCAGAACACGAAGTTCCTTTACAGGAACGAAAAAATTACAAATCAAGTCCTGAAATTCAGGTGGGTGAATGACAGACCTAAAAGTATCTTCCACATAAAATGGTAGCACAAGGATTGAAGGAAGGAAACTTACAGTATTTTATCTTTTATTTTGCCTCTAGGAACCAATCAAACCTCTTGAAAAGAGAGCTCTAAACTTCTTAGTCAATGAATTTTTATTGAAGAATAACTACAAGCTTACATCAATAACCTTTTCAGATGAAAATGATGATCAGGTATAATTATTAATTTTTTTGACAATGATTTGTTTTCTTTTTAAATTATAATGTATTTATTTTCTCTTATACCTAGTTTCTTTAATTTTTTAAGTCATACATACAGTAACATTCTGTATCACTAGTTACCAAACACTTCTCTGCCCATGCAGTGTAGTATTCTTTTGGCCATGCTCCCATTGCCACACTCAACTTTGTCACTGTCTTGCTCCCGCTACATCTGTATCTCCGCCTTCTAAATCTCTCTGTTTTCATGTCAGTCATCTCTCCTACTTACTGCTTTAACTCCTTCCTTAGCAATTCTAAATATATAAGCATTCTCAACTTTCTTTTTAGCTTATCCTCTACCTGCCTCTCCAGTATTATCTTTTGTCTATTCATTATAATCTTGCCAAACAGAAGGGCTTTCATCCCCCTCAGCATATCTGGTTCCTTCAGAGTTTTGTGCTTTTGTTCATTCTTCCCCTTGTCTCTGAAATAATTAGTTCCCTTATCCCTTCATTGCCATGTGCCTTGTAAATACCTAAACCTTTTCTAAGAGAGTACATAGGTCATCACCTTTCTAAAACCTTTCCTTCTACCTCAAGACAGAAATTGACTCCTTACTCTGAATTCTTGACAGCTCTTTAATTATACTGTCTATAATACTTCGGAGTCTGTTTCTTTATGTCCTTACTCTTGAACTGTGAAAGCCCCTGAGTAGCAACAATATTTTATTCCTTTTTCTAAGCACACAGTAGATATCTAATTAATGTTTAATGAATATAGATGGATAAATGGACATATGAATAATATGTGTAATAATAATTTAATAACTTTTTTAAAAAATCTTAATTTGTTTAGTTCTTGTAGACCAAGCACTGTGTTAAGACCTTAATATACATTTTATTTTATCCTTACAAAAACTATAAGAGGTAAGATTTATACCCATTTTACAGATGACCTGTTTAAGTTTCAAATTAATTTATAACACTGATAAATGGAGACAGATACGAATTTTATATTGGGTCCGATTTCTCCAAAGCCCCCACTTTTAATACCTGCTTTATATTTGATCAGATTTAAGCATCAATAATGACTGTTCACATTATTCAAATAAAGCTTCAATAAGAATGTCACATTTAGAACATTCAGATGAATATGCCATAGTTTCTCAAAGAGGGTTTCCTAAATAAATTATAAATAAGTTACAAGATATCAAACTAATACTAAATTTGATGTATTAGAGAAAGAGAGAATGGTAAGACAATATATTTGCATGTGATAAATTACTCTGGAATTTTATAAAGCCTTTCAAAGGATCTTTGCTCATAGAGTGCTTGAGGTGCTATGCCTTCTTGTACTTTAGTAATAAAATTGTATTAGAGTGAATTCAAGAGAATGTTTCATATACAACAAATTGAAGAATAGCTATTTGGATTCTGAAAATTGTCAGAAGCATTTTTAATAATATAAATTACATTCAAACAGCTATAGCAAGAAGGCGAGCAAATTAAATTGCTTGCTAACCACTAGAGATTACACTAAATATATATAGCTTAGAATAATAAAGGAAGAACAAAATTAATGCCATCAAGTAGTTTACTTATAAATAACGGGTACAACTTATGAACTAAGATTTTCTTAATATAGACATGTTCAATGATTTCATGCAAATATTTAGGTATGTTTTACAAGCTTAAATTAACACAATCTTGAAAGTTAAGAGTTTGCATTTTTGAGAGATTTAATAACACGATTGTATGTGCAACATTTTGACATCTGAAACAGTTAAACCTGTTTCTCTAGGATATCAGGAAACTTATAAGAATAATATTAGACAGTGGAAGATGTAATGTAAGTTTAACAATGATGTTTTCCCACTTGGATTATACACTTTGACATTACAACAAAATTATGATTCTGTTGGGTTTTCAAGATATTAGCCTTACGTAAGAAATAAAATGAATCTCAAAAATGCAGGATAAAATTTCTTCATAGTTTTTTTAATATTATAATTATTTATCTTTTAGGATTTTGAACTCTGGGATGATGTAGGATTAAACATTCCAAAACCTCCAGACTTACTGCAACTCTACCGAGATTTTGGAAATCATCAAGTGACTGGGAAAGATCTTGTAGATGTAGCCAGTGGTGTAGAAGAAGATGAATTAGAGGCTCTTACACCAGTTTTAGGCAGCCTGCCTCCAAGCCTTGAAGCTCCTCAGACTGTAGAGGTGAGCATATTAACTAATTAGTCAAGTCCACAAAAAGTATTTAAATTGTGTAAAAGCATGCTATGATATCTTGAGTTTCTGTTTTTCTCCCATTTTGATTTTAGAACTCCTTGCTAGTACAGAAATTAGAAGATAAAATTAGTTTATTAAATAGTGAGAAATGGTCTTTGATGGAGCAAATCAGAAGACTTGAAAGGTTAGTATTTAAACATCATTTCTTAAAAAACCTCTTAAAGTTTTTAAAGAAATTGACAGATTGTATAAATATATAAAATAATATTTCGGTTGTAAGACATAATTTTTCATATTCTAATACTTCTGAGAGAAAGTCTTATAATTGTTTTATATATTTAATATGTTCTTTTTCCCCAAAAAAAGTTATTAAGTCATTGTGGTAATCATGTAATTGGTTTCCCATAGTTGTGTCAGTATTAATAAAATAACTCCTTCACACTAATGTTATAAATATTTCCCACTGATTATTTCATTTAATTCTTATTGTGGTCCTGTGGGTTAGATGGAATTATTCCCATTTTGCAAATACAGGAAAGAAAGTTAAATGCTGATTCAAAGCAGAGTTTATAAGGCCATTTTTATGCTTCATTGGTAAGAGTTTGTAGTTATACTTTTAGGTATATGAGGGTATATGTACCTTTATGTAGTATAGAAAAGCTTAATCAGATGCCAGACAGTTTTCTATTAATATGTTATACCTTTATGCATGAAACCTAGTATGAGGTTTATGCTCTTGCCAAAGTTTTAAAAATACAGTTGTTCTCTGATAATTTCTTTCTTTCTACAGTGAAATGGACTTCCTCAAAAATGAACACTTCACCATCCCAGTAGTTTGTGACTCTGTTCAACCTTCTTTGGATCATAAAGACTCTGAAGACAGTGGACAGAATCCAGTTATAAATAGCTCAGACAAGCAAAAAGACAAAGATACCCATCTTTCAAAATCAGATGAAGTTGATTCCAATATTCCTAAGGAGAATTTCCCAAATTCTGTCCCCAGGAGAGAAAAAGAAGAAATGCCATCTTCTTCTCCATCAACTAAAAACACAGTCCATTTTGATAAACCCAATAGGTTAGTATGCAACCAATTTTTTGAAATGCATCTTTCAGTTATTTAATACCTTACCAAATTGGAAGAGCTTCATTTCTTATTTTTCAGGTCAGATGTATGAATTTTTACATTTGGCATGAACTTAACACATAGCAAGGTACATGTCTCAAAAACACATATCACAAAGTAATTACTAAGTTCAGTTACATTAAGGAGGATTAAGACATAAATGGGGTAGCTTCTATCTTAGCAAAGTACTTAAACCCATAAAATAATATGTATGTTCTATGTGCTATAAACTCCTGTAGCCAGTGGTTTATTTTTAAGATTTATTTATTTGAGAAAAAGAGAGACAGTGTGTGCACAAGCGGGAGGGCCAGAGAAAGAAGGAGAGAGAATATGAAGCAGACTCCCTGCTGAGCACAGAGCCAATGCAAGGCTCCATCTCAACGACCATGACAGACCTTGAGGTCACGACCTGAGCCGAAACCAAGAGTCAGACACTCAACCAGCTGCACCGCCCAGGCAATCCTGTAGCCAGTGATTTTTACCTTTTCTCTATTCATTCATTAACAGACTCAGTGGAAGGTTTTGATACTGCATAGTTACCAATGTAAATAGGGGAATTGTTTCTGCTCCTAATCCCTTTTTCCTGGGTCTGCTTCCATTACTAATACTGTATTAATAGTATTAGCTTGATTCATTTACTTAATTTTATTGGGTCTCGGTGATTGAAATCAAATGAGATAAGTGATACCTGCCCTTTATGATCAGGTTTTCTAGTGGAGGAGACAAAATATAATTTAAAAATTTTTTAGGTTATAATGTGAAAAAATTGTTTTAAGAAAGGAATATTTACTCTGCTCTTTTTTATATTTTAGGCACAGTTGTAAATTCTTTCTTTATCCTAACTTGTAGCATCCTCATAAATATCGTGTGGTGCAATTCTGAGCCACAAGTCATCTTTCCTCCTTCTGTTAAACAGACTGGATATTACACTAGTGTTGGGATTTAATAGGAAAGCATGACTGATTTCTTTTAGACTTAGAGGTACTCATTATTAGTAAGAAATATTTGATTTTTTTTTTTTAAACAAATCTTTCCACTGATGAGCCACAACTTTTTGTATACCTACTAGCCATATTTTTCTTTAGGTATCAGGGAGGTTACAGAGTTGAAATAGATATGTCCCAGTCCTCAAGTTGCATTTTTTCTACTATGGATAAGATAGAGTCGTAAAAATCCATGTTACGATACTCAACAATAGTGGCATTTATAGTAGTTCTTTAGTGTTTAGGAGTACTTCCATATATCTCTTTTGATATGCAAAGCCACTTTGTGGAGAAGGGTGGTTGTTAAATTTGTTCGACTAATTTTTTTTAGCTCTTAACTATGTGCTAGGCAGTATTAACAAGGAATATAATGAAAGGCAAAACATGGGGTAACCCCTTCAGTCACAAGGATAATAGTGTGAGAGAGACCAACAATCAGACAGTCATAATAAAATATGAAAAATAGTAATATAAGAGAAGTTCAGCTTGCTTTGGGAACACACAATCAGGGCACCTAGCCTAATCATCAGAACAGGGAAGTTTTCAGGGAAGAAGTGTCTAACCTGAGGCATGACAACTAAATAGGAGTTAACTAGACAAAGAGGTAGGAGGATGAGTGATCCCACTAAGGGAGGATAACATGTGCTAGGATTATACCACACATTTTGGTGAACTAAGAAGAATTTATTAAGGTTTAAGCAAAGACTAAGTCATATAAGCCATGTTAACTCATTTTAGAGAGCCTGGGACATGATGGTATCTAAGTTTTAGAAAGATTCCTCTAAGGTAGAGGTGATTAGACGGTAGCAAGACTGGAGGAAAGAAGACTAATAGGGCGTCTTTTGGAAGACTCCAGGTAAGAAATGGTTGAGGCCTAACTTGTATTTGAAAGAAGTAGGTAGAATTTAAGTTAGAAGGTAAAAGCTTGATTGGATTTGGGGTGAAATGAAAGGGAAAAATAAAGGCTGATTTGTGGTTTCTGGGTTGGTCAATTAGATGGATCATGGCTGTTCCCCTGAAAGAATATGGGAGAAGGAACATAGATGAGCAAATAGACTCAAGCTTTGGTACATTACTCTTTGTGATCATAGAAATTATTGAATCACTTTGTAGTATATGCTAAATAACCTCTATTTTGTAACGTTTAGTGTTAGCCCTTTTCTTTGTAGATTGAGCACATAAAGTGCAACTCATAGTATATTTTATGAATACTACTACATAGAAACTAGTGTTGTTTTAGAGATACAAATGTTTTAACCTCATTTTTTAAGCGTAAGTAAGCTAATTATTTTCAATAACAAAAAAATACTTTACAATATACTGTGAATGTTGACTGAGCCTCTGCTTCATTTATCTTTAATTTTTACCTCTTTTATGTGGGTTTCTAATATTAAGGTTTATCATTATCATTAGGTCTGCAAAACTTTAATTCCTGTCAGAAACTTTGTATCCACTGTTTACCTTTCTGGGACCAGAGAGAATTGGGGAGAAAAAAGTCCTCATTTCAGATTTTACAAATACTTTCTATAATCATTGACCTGTTCTACATTTCAGGTTTCATCTGTTGACGTTTACGGGCTGTTCACATAACATAAAACTTTTTTAAAATCGGTTATTGCTAATTTTTTCCTCTGTGTAATTCTCTAGTGAAGTGTCCTTCAGGTCATTGGTAGCTGAAAAATCCAGTTAGCATTTGTGGGGCAGTATTAATGCAGGAATAGGAGTTATAACATGCAACTTACCTTCTCCTAAATGCCAGTGGTAACTGTTTGGTATTGTCCCCTTTTCATCCAATTTTTCTTCTAGGAAATTGTCTCCTGCTTTCCACCAAGCTCTACTCTCTTTTTGTCGAATGTCGGCAGATAGTCGTTTAGGATCAGAGGTAAATTATACCATATATTCTTGGAACTTTCTTAAAATATTTGGTTTTTCATTTCAATATCTCATCCAAAAACAGATGTGATAAGACTCCATTTCAAATAAACATCTATTTTTTAAAATAATGCTCTAAGAAATAATTTCTAAAATTTTAAACTTTTAAGAAAGTTAGTTATTATTTCTGTCCTTTGGATTAAGATTTTGTTTAGTATTAAGGTGACCTTTTGTAGTCTGTTTTTAATTTGTTATGGCTGACATATGGTAATATGCCTCTTCTTGATATAATTTGGAAAACCAGTGTACATATTATTTATATTTCAGTTATTTTTAGATTAGTCCATTATTTTTATTAATTAGGAGTGGTTATCTTTTTTTTATGAAGAGTTTATTTGAGAGAGCGAGAGTGAGAGAGAGCACAAGTGGGGTGGAGGGGCAGAGGGAGACGGAGAAGCAGACTCCCCACTGAGCAGGGAGCCCAACGACCATGGACGCTGGATGATGCTAGGCTCCATCCCCGGGCCCTGAGGTCATGACCTGGGCTGAAGGCAGATGCTTAACTGACTGAGCCACCCACGTGCCCTGGGAGTGGTTATCTTTGATTGCTGAGTTTGTTAGCTCTCAGATTAGTTTTCCTCAGCTGCTTCCTAATTGTTGGAGGCTCATCTTGACAGGGTATTTAATTATTTCTTTCTATCTTTATACTCACTCTTCCCCTTTTTGGTTGTTTCGTGGTTGATTCCACTCAACCCCTTGTGGGCTTCAGTTTCACAATGTCATTGCTAGTATGAAAGAGCTAGAGGATGGTTTGGATGCAATTCTGGCAAGCCTCACGGCAAGACTGGGTCAGCCTCCAGGGGCCTCCTCTTGTATGCAGCTTCACTCTACAAACTGTTGCCATAGGCATAGATCGTAGCTATGTAGGGCATCTTTTCAAGAATAAAAAACTGCTGAAGTTGCCTCAGTCCTATGTTATCTGTAGTTGTTCCCAGAACTGCAGCCTAGTAGGACTCCTTGGATTCACGCCTGCTTCTTCCTGGTGTTTTCAGTCCATTTCATGTTTACAGAAATGTTTATCCTGTGTGGGAGCACAGTTCTTGTTGTTGTTGATAGGGATGTCTTGTTATTACCATTACCATCAGAAGATGGAATTTTGGATGTGTGCTTGGAGCGGAGGTGGCAGGGTCTAAAGCATGAACTTCAGGAACCATCATTCATGGAAGTTCTACACCATCATCATTTATTAATTCTTTGGTTTTCTAGGTGTCTCGGATTGCAGACAGTGAGAAAAGTGTTATGTTAATGCTGGGGCGCTGCCTGCCACACATTGTTCCTAATGTGCTGTTGGCAAAGAGAGAGGTGAGACACATAAATGTGTTTTCATACCAGTAATCTCATCATGTTGTCCATTTTCTGTCATTTTGAAGTTTAGTGTTATATTTTTATTTTGTTAAAGTCTATTACTTGCAATCATATTCTTACTTTTGTGCATGCATCTCTGCTCCTAGAGAATGGTTTTACACCTCTGTCAGGTGAGTTCAGTAAAACTGCATGGTATTCATGTTTTTCCAATTTTGCTTAAAGCATCATTAGCTTCTGCAACACTAACTATTACTGTAGGTCCATTTATGTGCAATGAATACTGTCCGTTTATTATATTACCAGTGAACTAATTTATTTTCTCTCTGCTCTTGATAAGATATGCTTGATATGTATACAAAAATAGATCCTCTTTGTATTGAAAATTAACTGGGACTAATAATGTAACTTTTTTCCTAAATGTACTTGTAGTGACCTATTATAAATGTTAGTTTTATTATATTTGTTTGTCAATAATCACACTTGTCTTACGATAAGATAGTTATAGTATTGACAATAACTTTTGAAAGTACCTTCTTTTGCTTTTTTCATAACTTTGTTATTGACAGATGCTTAAAATATCCACAATACAGTAGCCAATATCTTTTAGTACTGTTATGAGCCATACTGTAAGGAGTTATCTTTAGAGTTATATTTAGCCAAGAAAAGAGTAGTAAAAAGTTATCTATAATTTAAATGACAGTGGATGATTTATTTGTAACCAAGTTTAATAATTTATTTGAATTATTCAATTTATAAAATTAACTTCCAGTTCACAAATTTTTTTAATAAAAAATGGGTTAAGAATATTTTAGAATAAGTCTTCTATTATCTTCTTAATATTTACCACTGATTTCAGTCATATTTCATGGGACCTACAGTATGATAGGTACACAGTGCATTGGCAAAACCCATATAAAGCTTATCCTGAATTATCTGTTTAGCACAAGAAATTTGTACTGATCCTCAAGAAAACTTACATGTAGAAACTTACATGTAAAACTTACATTAAAAATTTTTATTCCTATAGGTGTCTTGAATTTAAAAAAAGATTTAAAAGACTTTTCTTACTGGTGGTTTTATTTTACCTAATACATAAAAATAGTTGTGAGATATTAATAAGTGTGGAAGATTCCTGTATCTTGAAGGATCAGTGTCCAATTTCAGATTGTTTTTCAGTTCTGTCTGGCAGAATGATGTTTGAGCTTCTTTTCCTTTTTTAGCTTGTAACATAATCCATGCAATGCATTAATGTTTGCATCCCTTTTACTATGTTTCCTTAATATAATCTTTAAAATAGCACAGAAACCTAATTGTTATGAGATGCAGTTTAAGCCTTATTTTAATTTTCCCTTTTTTATCATAAAAGATTCTACCACTAAAATCTGATTGTACTGCATGAAGTATTTATAAATTTGCGTCATCAGTAATCAGATACATTATATATATAAATATATATGCAAGCATATATATTTATACATACACACATTCCGTTTGTGGTATGATGTTTACTTTTATGGCTGATTTTAAGTTTTTTGTATTTATAAAATATATACTTATAGTTTCATGAAGAAGTGATCATTTATCTTTAATTATTATTCTGTTGTATCAGAAAATTTACCATTTCTAATATATCAAAGTTGTATTCTCTTGAAATTATATTGGTAAATAATGAAGTTTATCTTAGTTTGGTTTGAAACCAATCCCAGGGCATGAAAGGACAAAAGTTTTATTTCATTTCCTCCTTTGATATTAGATTACTTTTATTTAATATTTCACCTTAATGCCTTAAATATGTATTTTTAAAAAGGTCTTGTAATTAAAGGATTAATATTTTGATTTTTTCTTATTTCTCAAGTTTTATGTAATCTTTTATCAGGATAAGCCTTTTATTAATATGTAAATATAATTAAAATGTCCTTCAATAAACTAACTGATCATAGTAATATCCTAGCTAGTTAAATAAATAAATCATTAGAAACATGATTTAAAGTTTTGATTAACACATTTACATGGCTTAACATCTTTTTAAATATAAAAAGATAAACAGCAAAAACTCTTCCCCTGTCCCTGAGCCATCATTCCACGTGTAATAAATGTTATTAGTTTCTAGTATATTCTGTTAAGTCCTTTGCCCATTTTTTAATTAGGTTGTTTTTGAGTTGTAAGAGTTCTTACAATTCTGGATATTAAATCCTTATTTTATATATGATTTGCAAACATTTCCTTCCATTTGGTAGATTGTCTTTTCACATTTTTGATAATGTCCTTTGATGGATATTTAAATGTTTTTCTTTTGTTGCTTGTGTTTTTGGTGTCAAATCTAAGAATCTGTTGCCAAGTCTGAGGTCAAGAAGATTTATCCCCTGTGCTTCCTTCTAATAGTTTTATGGTTTTAGCTCTTATATTTAGGTCATTGATCCATTTGTATTTGTATGTGGAGTGAGGTAGGAGTCCAGTTTTATTCTTTTCATGTGATTGTCCAGTTGTCCCAGCACTATTTGTTGAAATGTTTCCCGATTGAATAGTCATGGCACCTTTGTCAAAAATCAGTTGCCTGCCGGTGTTTGGATTTATTTCTAGACTCTGAGTTCTGTTCTGTTGGGCTTTATGTTTATCCCCATACCTGTACCAACAACACTATTTTGATTACTGTAGCTTTGCACTAAGTTTTGAAATTCGGAAGTATGAATTCTCTAACTTTTTTTTCTTTTTCAATATTGTTTACCTATTCAAGGCCCCTTGCAATTCCATAGGAGTGTGATACTCTACTTTCATTCTGCTGTAAAGATCATTGGAATTTTGATAGGAATTGCCTTGAATTTATAGATCAGTTTAGGGAGTACTGCCATTCTTTTTTTTTTTTTTTTTTTTTAAGATTTTATTTATTTATTTGAGGTGGGGGTGAGGTACAGAGGGAGAAGCAGACTCCCTGCTGAGCGGGGAGCCCAATGTGGGGCTCAGTCTCCGGACTCCGGGATCATGACTGGAACCAAAGGCAGATGCTTAACCTGCTGAGCCACCCAGGTACTCGGGGGCAGTGCCATTCTAACGGCAGTAATTCTTCCAATTCATGAATTCTTTTCATTTATTTATGTCTTTAATTGCTTTCAGCAGTGTTTTGTAGTTTTCTATGTATAAGTCCTTCACTTCCTTTATTTTAGTTTTTTTAAAGGTTTATTTATTTTAGAAAGAGAAAGGGTGCATGTATGAGTGGCAGGAGGGGCAAAGGGAGAGAATCTTTCAAGCAGACTCCTTGCTGAGCACAGAGCCACTCCTGGGCTCAATCCCTCCACCCATGAGATCACAGCCTGAGCCCAAACCAAGAGTCTGACATTTAACCTACTGAGCCACCTAGGTGCCCCTTTGGTTACTTCATTTATTTTTTTTCTTCACTTCCTTATTTTAATTTATTCTTAGGTATTTTATTGTTTTGGATGGTATTGTAAATGGAATTTTCCCCATAATTTCCTTTCATATTGTTCATTGCTGATTTATAGAAACAGAACTGATATTTGTGTGGTAATCTCTTACCTTGCAACTTTGCTGAATTAGTTTATTAGTTCTAGTAGTTTTTTGTGTATTCTAGTGTGGTTTTCTTTATCCGGAATAACATTATCTGCAAATAGAGTTTTGCTTCTTCTTTCCAATTTTGAATGGCTTTTATTTCTTTCTCTTGCTTAATTGCTCTGGCCAGGACTTATAGTACAATGGTGAAGAGCAGTGTTTTGAGAAAGCAGATGTTTTTGTCTTGTTCCTGATTTTATGGGGAAAGCTTTCAGTTTTTCACCATTGAGTATGATACTGGATAGGGTTTTTTCATAAATGCCTTTTATCTAATTATTAAGGAAGCTTTCTTCTATTCCTCGTTTGCAGTGTTTTTATCATGAAAGGATGTTGAATTCTGTCAGATGCTTTTTCAGTGTCGATTGAGATGATAATTATTTTCCCTTTGTTCCATTGATGTAGTATAATATGTTATTGATTTTTCATGTATTGAACCACCCTTGCATTCCAGGGATAAGTCCCACTTGGTCACAGTGTATAATCCTTTTAATGTGTTGTTGGATTTGGTGGTAGTTTTTTTTTTTTTTTTTTTTTGCACATTTTTGCATCTAAAAATTTATAAGATATATTGGTCTGTAGTTTTAACACTTACTGAGAATTGTCTGGCCTAAACTCCGGTATGTTCTTGAGAATGTTCCATGTGCACTTGAGAAAAATATATCTTTTGCTATTGTCAGTGTAAGTGTTTTATATATGTCTATTAGATTTAATTATAGTGTTCAGGTCCTCTATTTCCTTACTGATCTGTTCAGTGGCTTATTCATTATTGAAACTAGGGTATTGAAGTCTCCAAATATTATTGTAGAACTGCATTGTATTTTTTCAGAAATATTTTGTGCCTGTAAGCAAACTCAAATAAATATATGATCTTTCTTCCATGACTTACACAAATGGTACGACACTCGTACTATTCTTTACTTTTTTTCCATGTAACATTATATTTTTTATCTTTCTTAAGGCTGCATAGTATCTAATATTTTTATAGTCTTTTAAACATGTTTTAAATTAGCATTTTTCAAATGCTCAGTAAGGGAGACATTTTATGTGATGTGCCAGTATGTAATTACGTCTATATAATTAAAATGAAAGTTTGACAAATCAGTATTGCCTTTACTAATTATGAATATATTTTATAAATATTTTTAAACAATAAAGAATATACCTAAATAAACAATCAAAAAGAAAGGGATGCTCTTCATGATCCATTTAATTGTTTTTTTGACCCATTATTTTAAAGGGAATGACATAAAGGTTAATTAAAGCTGTCTAATAAATTAAACTTCTTATTTTTTATAAAAGTAGAAAGCACAGTGAATATAGATATTACTGTTATTTGATTTTGTTTTTTAAAAGAAAAGTAACAACCTCATTCAATCTTTATGTCACAATTATTGCATTTTCTAAATTTAGCATACCACAATATTTCAAATCTAAGATGCCATTAATTGTAACAATTATGTACCTTTAAGAAAGAAGAATTCCAATGAAATTATAACAATCTCCATTATCAGGTGCATCCCAATTTCAGAGGTGATAAAAAGTGAAAAAAAGTTTCCTCCTATCTACTGTTAAGTAATGGTAATCTTTTTTTTTTTTTTTTTAAGTATTTTAAGAGACCTACTTGCCTATTGATTTGGGGAGGAAAAAAATCATGAACAAATTTTCTATTTGTGGCTTATGTAGTTCATCTTAAGGGGTTCATTGAAGAACTCGGATCTTTCAAACCAAATTACAGAATAAATGTATGTATATAGCTAAAGAAGTTGATTTTTCACAATCTCTGCTTTAAATGCATTTGAAGGGAAAATTCTGTAATTTAAAAATGAGATTTCATAAGAGAGTACTTCTAAAAGCATTTTTAAATAATACATCTAAATTTAATTTTTATTTTCATTCTATGCCAAGGAAAGCTGACTCGGAAAAGCAAAGGAGAAGTCTGGGCCTGGAATGGGGATGGGCAAGTGGAAATGGGGAATGAGTCCAAGCTTTCTTTTCGAGATGTTGAAATTGTTCCCAAATTAGATTGGTGGTGGTTGCACAACTCTGAATATACTAAAAACCACTGAATGTACACTTGAATTTTTATGATATATAAAATATATCTCATTAAAGCTGGAAAAAAAAAGAGGCAAAGGAGAGAACCAATTCCCTAAAAGTTTTTTATTTTTTTTTATTTTTGAGAGAGAGAGTGAGAGCGCCACCTGAGCAGGGGGAAGAACAGAGGGAGAGGGAAAGAGGGGGGAGATAATCTCAGCAGACTCCTCGCTGAGCACAGAGCCTGTCAAGGGGCTTGATCCCATGACCCTGAGACCAGGACCCGAGCTGAAACCAAGAGTCGGACCCTTAACTGAGCCACCCTGGTGCCCTTCCCTAAACGTTTTAAATGCAATAGTATCTCTAAAGATCTGCTTATCTTCTGAGAAACCAAACTTTGTTCTTTGTATTGCATTCATGTTTGCTCCATGGTGAATTTTTTTAACTTATGAGTAATCATAGCCCAGGTAATTATAACTATATGAGAGTGGTGGGGAGGAAAAGGTTTTACTTCTACCCTTCTAAGTTCTTTGGTTAGTCTAATCATCAAATTAACTTAAGACAGATTCATAGGAGAAAAATAAATTTAATTACCTATGTATAAGGGGGCCCCATAGCAATATAAGACCCAAGGACAAGCTGGGCAATTAGGCTTATATGCCATCTTGAGCTAATGGTGTAAGAAAGGTAAGGAGGGTGATTCACAGGACAGTAAGAAGAGCAGATGTTTGGTAATTAGGTGTTTGTCCTTTCATACTGATAAGTCATTCAGATAAAATACCTATTTCTTAGAAGTAGCTCTCTTTCTTGGCCAGGCCCCCCATCCAAATACTTTCTGGTAGTTTAAGGAAGAGGTAAAAGTTTTTCTTGGGTCTCCTGGATTTTTATTGCCTTCAGCTTGAAATAGCCCACATGCCAAAATGGCACATTTTGGGGAGACTTGTTCAGAACCCCTTCAAGAGTTATATAAAAGAATAGTAGATATGTAAAGTAAAATAGATAGTATGGTGAAGTAAATAAGCTTTGTCCATCTCCTTTACCTATTTAATGTGTGTTTGTATGTGTATGTTAATTTTGGAAGTAAATCACATGCTCTTTAGCAGTACCAGTTTTTTGGGGTTTTTTTTTCAAAGATTTATTTTGGAGAAAGAGAGAGGGAGGAAGAGAAGCAGACTCCCTGTTGAATGTGCAGGGAGCCTGCTGGGGGCTTGATCTCAGGACCCTGAGGTCATGACCTGAGCTGAAGGCATATGCTTAACTAGCTGAGCCCAGGTGCCCCAGCAGTATCACAGTTTTAAAGTCATTCAAGTATTTTAATAAGGCTTTCTGAAGGTTGAACCTTAGGAACAATTCTAAGATAATAATAAGCCTTAGATAATAATTCTGAGAATAGATACTTTAGGAGGCCTTGAAGTATAGAACTTTTCCAGAGGTGAGTAATCTTGTTTTTTTTTCTTATGTGAGTCTTTGTAATGTCCTACTTCCTTCCTTCCTCCCTTCCTTCCTTTCTTCCTTCCTTCATTTCTTTATTTCTTCATTTTTTATTTTTTTAAGTAAGTTCTGTGCCCAACATGGGGCTTGAACTCAGAACCCAGAGATCAAGAGTCACATGCTCTACCAATTAAGCCAGCCAGGCGCCCCTCTTTCCTTTTTAAATGTATTACTGTCAACACCCTGACAAGCTTCAACTGAAAATCTTAATCAGAGGGTGTACACTTATCCTTACTTGAATTTAAGTTGTAATTTGGTATTGGTTAATATCTAGGCAAAAGACCAAATGGAAAATTTTAAAATAACAGCTACCTAAAATTTTTAAATGAAGCTTAAGTTATAGGAAATAATTTTAATGGAACAATGAGGGCAAGCAGTGAACCATATTTTCCTGGACTAATAGTGTTACCTTTCTAGAACCATAGAATTTTTCTTCTTGACCTGAAGCACTCAAACATTTACTCCTTGGCATCTGATCTAAATGTAATGCTTCCTTTTCTGTTTTAGAATTCTTTTAGATCTTGAAGCCATTGTGTTATCAACATTTCCATGCTTTTTTAATGTTAAAATTTGCCTTCATTTCTCCCACCCAACATCTCATCACTCAGGTTGTTTTAGATCCTTTTTAGGTGCTTCCTCTCCCCGCCTCCCCCTTTTTGTAGTCTAAATATACTAATCTTTGTAAGACTAAGAAAGTTAAGTAAAAATATTCATAAAATCAAATGTAAAATTCTCTAAAGACATTTCCTATCTCTAAAGTGATTTCTTTGTTATCATTAAAAGTTACTTTGTTTTAGTTGTAAAACTGAACTATTTAATTCTGTACAAAATTCCTTCGGCAACCTAAGATTTGAGAGGTGGGAGATCCTTCATATAGAGAGAACTAGCTTTGTTATTAAAAATGCAAAAGTCATTTCCTTGAGTAAAATGTAAATTACTAAGCCTTTTAGATTAATGAATTCTAAAAGCCTTACAAATATCTTTTCCAAAATGACAATAAAGTCATGGAATACCTTCTGCAACAGCATTACTGCACTGATTTCCTCTCTAGTGTCAGTAGGACATCTGTTTTATATTTCACTTCAATACACATTTATTGAGTATTATCAGTTGCTAAAGCATGTTTTAAATAAAATAGTAAGATTTCTGTTGCCTTGAAGTATGGACACAGTAACTTTTTGTGGGGGAGGGCACTACCTTTGAATTTAACGTTATCAAAGCCATAGGTATTTTCTTACCATGGTTATTATTTTTTTTCAACATGCAATATTAAATCTGATTTGCTTAAGGATCTTTTCATGTGAAAAATTCTTAAGCTTTAGATACGATGTCTAACACTGCTCTATTCTCAATACATTTTTTATATGTAATCATTTAAAGACATTTTTAAACCGCTGTCACCTTGAAAAAAAAAAAATGCTATCACCTTGCCTTCTGAAGGAAATTTAGCTACCATCTTTTAAATGTTTCATTAAAGAATTATAAGGAAAGTTTTTAAAGCACTAGACTTCTTCATTGGAGAAATGATACCAAAAGGAGACTATTGATTCACATCTGTTAATATATGAATAGTGTGAAAATGGTAAATACAGACTTAATAAATTCAGATGTCGATGTATTAATACTTCAGAGGCTTGAAAAATGAATTCACAGTAAATAAACATGAATATACAACAACAGACACATGTACAGAATTCTTTATTTCAAGGATGGTACAAATAGAACTTGTAAATAAATAAATGAATGAATTCTACAAATAGAACTTGTGAACAGATAAGATATTTGGAGCCAGTCATAACTTAGCAATTAAAATCCTTGATGATTCTATGAGAAACAAACTACTCTTTCCACTTTTTTCTGCCATCACTTACTGGGCCTCTTCTCAGCTCTGTATTTCTATAAGAGGAAGAGACTGACCTACTTTATACACTGAGTTACAACTGTTTTAGCCGTTAATGTGCCAAGATGTACTCAATTCTCCTTGGCATGGAATATCATCCAAAAATGATTGGCAGTGACTTCCCATATGTTGTTAATTTTGCCAGCAAGAAACAAAAGCAAATGGCAATATAACTTATTACTGTGATTCAGAAAAGTGAAAAGTATTTTCCTTCAAAGTCCTAAATTCATAGAATTTTAGAGTCTAAGGGTATAAGAAATGACAGGTTTCCTCCCATGTGTCAGTTAGGATTGGTTGGTAATGGCTGCTGTGCTGAGAAGTGCTTTGGTAAGTGCTTTGTGAAGCCAACTTTGATCTCAGAAGGAAAAATAATTCACTATTAGCAATAGAGAAGGAAATTGCAGACTGTGTATGAAATATTTCCCATTTCTGCCCTGATCTTAATTCTTTTTATGTTTTACTTAAAGAAACTAAAAATCAGAGAAGGTTGTGATTTTCATTAGGTTTTCAGTATGGCACATTTACAGCCATATTTCAATAAAAGATTCTTTATATTAATGTAGGGCATAAACTTCCTCTTTGATTAAGGACCACTAAGCCTCATGATTTAAAAAAAAAAGAGAGAGAAAATGAAAGGCACAAAGAATAAACAGCAACAGTTATTTTGCTATGCTTGTTTTTGAGATAAAAAAGCTAAATAATTCTTTGTATTTTCAACAGAGTGTGTATGTATGTATTTGCAATTATAGCAAATATCTACATTGCAAAACTTTAAAGAGTAATACAGTAGGAAGAGAATGGAAGAGTACATATGTGGAGACAATGGAAACAGGAAGAAGGTTGAGTAGGAAGCAAGAAAACTCAAGAAGGAAGGATCTGACATGAGGGGAAAATACGAATAAAATATTTAGAGTCTTTCTTGATTTTCATGCATTAAAATTTTTTCTCCTTTTGTTAGTGTCTTTTAGAATAACTGCCTTTTCATCTTTAAGGTTCTCCTCTCAGTGGGATATGCTGATGCAATGTCTCAGTCCTCTCATGAGTATCATTGGCTCTTAGGTAGTCTAAATGGAATCCTCTAAGGATTAGGATAGTCCCTGTTATTAATGATCACCTACTCTGGTATTTCATAAAAGGTTGTTTATTTTTCTCCTACAAAGTCAAGACTAATCCATCAAGCATCATATTAAATCTCTGGTAAAAACATTATTTAACAATATAGAATCTATACTTTGTCTTCCATTCCCAGTACAAAATTATTTTCCCTGATTACTTTTTATTACTTCTGCTTTTCATTTGCTCTCTAATTTAAAACCTACAGAGATGTCCAAATACAAAGATGAGAGAATGAATGTTTTATAAATTTGTTTTTACTATCAGATTTATTCTTAGCTCTTATCTATATCCTTGTACCTTCAGTTTAAGATTTATACCAGGTAATTATAATTTTAAAATAATACATAAAGACTTTAGAAATAATGGAAAGGGACCTGTAGTCATTCCTCTAAGCTGTAGTCTCAACTCTGCTAAAAATTGTATCATCCTTTTCTAAGAGAGCATCTTCAAAATGGGAAAATATTTCTACAGTGTAGACTTTTCTACAGGGTATCATGCATTATTAGATAGTGATCAGTTCATTTTAAATTTTTTTAAAGATTTTATTTATTTGAGAGAGAACACGAGTGGGGTGGAGGGGCAGAGAGAGAGGGAGAAGCTAACTCCCTGCTGAGCAGGGAGCTTGATGCTGGGCTCCGTTACAGGACCCCGGAATCATGACCTGAGCCAAAGGCAGACGTCTAACCCACTGAATCACCCTGC
>NW_024424230.1:13745314-13770569 GCF_017311325.1 Ursus maritimus | reverse complement strand
CCCCCCCCCCCCATCAGTTCATGTTTTAAATCTACTAGCACTTTTTGGTAGGAAGGAGGATAGCTGGGAAAAAGAAATGGTGGAAGTAATCATTCTGTTATAAATACATCATACTGATTTCTTTACAATAACTGTAAAATATTATTTTTACAGTTTAGAAAGTTTTCCTCCAAAAATATTTATCACTTTTGGACTTTTATTCTCATTAGATTTGAAAATCTATTCCAAAATGAAAAACATTACTATCTTTTGAATATATTTTAGATTTTGTCTTAGTTTATTTGAAATGTGAAGCAACTTTGGTTTACATACTTCTTTGGAAAAGAGAAATAAACTTTTGCTATTACTTTCCTACAGAACATTGAATTTACCTCTGTATGTTGAATATGCAACAAAGAAGATTATTAAAAATTTCCATTTGAACATAAAACATTTCTACTAATACTCTATAGCAGTGCTGAGAACATTCAATACCTATGGAAATGGTCTTCTTTTTAATTAGTCATGGGATTAGGTGGGAAGGGTACAAAATTATTAATTACAGATCATCTTAATTAAGACAGATGATATTGTACTTGTGGAAGTGGGATGAGTTGTCTTGATTTTTCTGTTAGCCTTCTAAATTTTAGAATATAGTTAGCTTCTGCAAGTTTTTTTTTAAACATTTTCAAAATTAAAATTACTGTGTCAGCTTATGGTGAGGTAGAATGTTATTTAGTGCAAAAACTAGTAGACCGTTAGAAAGGACTGGATAAGGAAATAAGGTTAGTTAAATCTTTGGTAACTTTATTACCTTATGATTCACACCTTCTGTACAACCAACACATAAATATATGTTTCAGCGTTTTCTCTTGAATGACTTATTTTACAAAATTAGAATTTGTTCTTTTGTATCTTGAGGTTTATTTCATTTTAAATATCCATTTAAGAATACTCTGAGGGGAAAAATTAATATTCTGCAACGCATTTTTACTTTGAATTTTTCCACCTTCATATTTCTTCAGGAGTTGATCCCCCTCATATTGTGTACAGCATGCCTGCATCCTGAGCCTAAAGAAAGAGATCAGCTTCTCCATATACTTTTCAATTTGATCAAGAGGCCAGATGATGAGCAAAGGTAGGTATGACTACTTCTTTGGGAAATAAATATAATGTTGATTTATTAATTTTACTAATTTGGCATCACAATTAGCATTTTAATCTGACTGCCTTCTTTCTGTCCCAGTATTTAGTTTAATAAGCAGAGGAAACATTGGCCCCATTCACAAAGCTCTGCAATGTTTCCATTGTTGTTACTCCAGTTACTCATGTTGTATTTGTATACTTCTATATTAGTTACCTTTAGACTTCTAATTCAAATATTTCTTTGCCTTTATCTTTCACTTTTGATTTCTTAAGAATTGCTAAATATTCCCCCTTTTTCCCACAGATGAACTAGATATATCATGGCTTCTTAACAGTTAGGCTCTATAAAAGTAAAATATTTAATATATGAATTTCTGCATCACTGGGCTATTTGTAAACCAATTACTATGTGGCTAGAGGGATACAGTATTTTGTTTTTGTTGGTTGTGACTCAAATACAACTAATGATACCTGAGTGGAGAAATGAGTTATATCTGAGGGTGGTGAAGGGACACTCATCAGGATGACTTTCCAGAAGAATGGGGAATAGGTTTTGGTCAAGTAACAGTGATGTCTACCTCAGAAAGTAAAACCTTTAAATAAAGATGAAACTTTTAAGCGAAGCTGTGCAGGTGTGAACATGAACAAAATATCCTTGTGGGTCAGTAGGTAAACTAAGCGCTGGATGGATAAAATTGGGCAGTTGAAATGTTTTTCTATGTTATAATTTTCTATTTTACTGAAAAAAACTTTGCTTATGCTTTTACAAAACAGTAGTATTGCACTTTATGATTAGGTAAGTTTATATATTCAATACTTGTTTCACGATTTCAAAATTTTTACCTCATCTGAAAATACTGGAAAATCGTAAGAGTGAACCATAGAATAAGTAAAGCTCAAACTTTTAAATACAAAGCATTTCTCAACTCTGGGAATAAAAACAGTCATATAGACTTTAAAACCTTATGAGTATATATCTCTTTCCCCTTCTTACCAAAATATACCTGGGCAAGCAGAGAAACATGTCCTTTCAGGATCCAGTCAAGATGAATCTACACCAGCAGTCCTCACATACTAGTGAAATAGAAAGAAGGCAAATTAAATCACTATTCATTGCAAACTGAAAATTTTCTAGAACAATTTGATGGTGCTGTGTAGGAGAATTAATATTTTATTTTTGCATTGAAAATGCTATTTCCAAACTACTAACTCTAGGAAACAAAATGAGGGCTACTGGAGGGGGGAGGGTCGGGAGGGATGGGGTAACTGGGTGATGGGCATTAAGGGCATGTAATATAATGAGCACTGGGTTTAATATGCAACTAATGAATAACTGAAGTACATCTGAAATTAATGATACACTATATGTTAATTAATTGAATTTAAATAAAATAAGATAAAAATACCATTCCTTACATTCACAACTTAATTATAATTAAATACCATTGATTACATTGTTATTTGTAAATTTACAAAGCAAAAACCTCTAGATCTCTAGCCTGTTTTCATAGACTCCACATGTAAAGCTAATAGCTGCCACCTGGTGGCCAAAAGTACCTATTAGCCTTACTTCAGGTTGAGATATGTCAGGAATTCAACACTCATGTTCACATTTAAATTTTTCACCTTT
Source organism: Ursus maritimus (assembly GCF_017311325.1). NCBI lineage: Eukaryota > Metazoa > Chordata > Mammalia > Carnivora > Ursidae > Ursus > Ursus maritimus. The sequence continues at coordinate 13,767,814 of NW_024424230.1, read as the reverse complement.
CAGATATACAAGTACTTATTAAAATATACTAATAAGTTGACTCACTATGTATAATGTGAATAACAAATTAACAAAGCAAATTGTTTAAGTTAGCATAATATATTTGTCATATAATTAGTTGTTACTTTTCCTTACTTAATAAATCTCAGTCTTCTTTGTATCCTAAGAAAAACTTAATTTTATGCTTAGTGTTGGTGCTTTTTGCCAGTTCTTTGCTAACAACCATAATTGACACCTTATTTCTACCTGCATCAAATACTAGTCAAACAATCCCTGTCCTGTGATTTTCTACAAGTAGGAATAATTTTTTTAAAAAATTTATTTATTTACTTTAGAGAGAAAGAGAGAGTGTGTGAGTGGGGGGAAGGGTGGAGGGAGAGGGAAAGNNNAAGAATCTCAAGCAGACTCCCTGCTGAGCATGGAGCCCAACACGGGGCTCAATCTCACCACTGTGAGATCATGACGTGGGCTGAAATCAATAGTTGGACCCTTAACCGACTAAGCCACCCAGGCGCCCAAGGGAACATTAATTTTTACCATAACAGGAGACTGTTTCCAGTGCTGTTAATAATCTCTTTTCTGTTCTCAACCTGTATTTCAAAACTGTCATACTTTTTAAGATTAAGTCTGCTGGCTAAGAAGTTTGCCTTGAGGAGCCTAACATTTTTTCAACAAGTTTGTACATCTTTAGTATGTAGATGGTGGCTCATGATTTAAAGTTATTTCACATGAAGTTTTCGTATAAGTGTATACTTCTCCCAAGTGTGAAATGCCTACATTTTACCTAAGTTCATTTATTACACAAGTCCAACATTTGTGGAACCAATGTGTATGCCTTCTCGTTATTTTAAGATACTAGTGAGGAAAAAACAATGTTCAGCTATTAGGAAATTTTCATTGGGGAACAGGCAGCTAAAATGCTGTCTGGAAATCTTGGAATTTCTTTTCCCATTTTCTTTTACTCACTTAAGTTGCCTTTCTATAGTAGAAGGAAATACAAAAGCAAAGGGAAAGTTGAAAAATAGGCGTAGAAGATAATACTATACATATAAAGGGGAATCAGATAGATAAAAATACAAAGTTGTTAAGTGAGAATAAGCTGCAGTATACAATGAAGCTTAATTGGCTAAACTAAATAGAAATTTAAGGTCATTTTGCAGTTTAAGTTAAATTGACTTATTTTGAGGGTAGCAATGAGTAATGCCTGGGCTTAAAGTGCTGTTTTTATAATTACTATGAATTAAACATTACTCTGAATTAAACATTCTAATTTGTTTTTCCTAGAAGCTGTCTACTTTAAAACATGTATTGAAAACATACTTTTTTTCCCATCATCTGTTTTGAACTAGATAAAAGAGGAAAAATTTAGAATTCTGCATTTTAAAATCATTTAAAATGGAACTTCGTTCTAAAGAGTGAAAAATCATATTTAAAATTTTATACTCTTTCTTAAGTTTCAAATCTATTAATTCAAGTGAAGTTATTATATTATTTATATACTGTTCTGTAACAAATTACCCCAAAAGAAAGTGCGGTTTAAAATAACACTTATTTTTATATTACAGTTTATGTGAGTCACTCAGTCTGGGTCCTCTGCTTCAGGGTCTCTTATAAGGCTCTAATCAAGGTGTTGGCTGAGGCTGTGGTCCTGTCAAGGCTCAATTTGAAAGGATTTGCTTCTGAGCTTACTCAAATAGTTGATCGTTGGCAGGATTCAGTTTTTCCTGGGTTTGTGAAATAAGGGTCTCAGTTTCTTACTGGCTTTTAGCTAGAGTTTCCTTAAGTTCCTTGCCACATGAGCCTCACCAGCATGGCCACATACTTCATCAAAGCATGCCAGCTGAGAAGGCAGTAGAGAAGGTCCCAAAGATAGACATCACAGACCTCTGTAACCCAATCTCAGAAGTGACATCCCATCATTTTAGCCATTATTCTGTTCATTGGAAGCAAATCATTAGGTCCAGTCTACACTTAAGGATACAGAATTACACAACAGCATGAATGTCAGGAGATGGACAACATTGGGAGCCATGTCAGAAGCTGCCTACCACATTTATCTTGTGTATAAAATTCTGATTTAAGAAATATCATTTTACTAATGTGATACCATAGTTTTAAATTATAGAAACACTGGGGGGAATAATCACTGGCTGTTTTAGTGTCTAGAAACTGAAATTCAGTAGAAGCTAAAGAATTAGACGTATTATCTCAGAATGCATGTATGGGAAGTTAATTTAGGAGGTTATGAGATTAAGCTTCACACCAGTAGAGAATCCCTTCACAAAATTCAGTAGAAGCTAAAGAATTAGACATATTATCTCAGAATGCATGTATGGGAAGTTAATTTAGGAGGTTATGAGATTAAGCTTCACACCAGTAGAGAATCCCTTCACAATATCTCACAAATGGTGTTGCCACAGCTGGAGGAAGGAGTCTTAAAGAACTGACTCATTCTTTTGATGGCAGCCTAATCCATTGTTGGAAAAGTCTAATTTGATTGTACAAAAACGTATGTTGTATGAATTACAGAGCTGGCTCTTTTTAACCCTTAGAAAGTTGTGCTTTCTAATGCAAGTACAAGTGTTTAATAGTTTATATTATTTTTCAGGCAGATGATACTGACGGGTTGTGTGGCATTTGCACGTCATGTTGGACCAACACGTGTAGAGGCTGAACTTTTACCACAATGTTGGGAACAGGTACATAACTATATTGGGTTTCCCCTAACTATTATATTCTAATTTATTAAAAGTGTTCGTATTTTCTGTTTTCAATGCCAATAGGAGATATGTGGCATCTAAATTATGCTCCTGTTTCTATAGTCCAGCACAGTGATTTATCGGCACTTAATGCTCTGGGTCGCTTTGCTTTCTTCACTCTTCCAACAAATAGTTAAGAAACACTAGTTTCAGTGCCAGGTACTGCTGCAGTCATTACATACAGTAATGAACAAAATACATACAGTGGTGAACAAAAGACAAAGACCTTTTAGTGGGGAGATAAGAATAAACAAATAAATGACATGTCTTGTATTATTATAAATTATGAAGAAAAATAAAGCAGGATAAGATTAGAGAGTGATGGCAAATGCTATTTTAAAAAGGGTGGTCAGAGCAGGAATCTGAGAAAGAGATGTTTAGGCAAGGATCTGAATGAAGTGAGTTACTGTAAATATAAAAGCCCTGAGGTGGGTTCAAGGGAGAGTGAGGCCATGTTTGTTTGGGGGGTGGGGCCGGGTATAATAGAAATAATATTTATGTATTATATATTTGTATATATTGGAAATATGTACAGAATATAAAGTGTAAACCGTTGATGTAGGAGGTTTTTGTAATTACAATCCAACTCACCCATTTTCTCACAATCCTTTTGGTTTTATATTGAATTTTAATATTCCAGTCCTGTGGAGAACTCACAGTCATTGACTTTCTAGATTTGATGTTTAGGTTATTAAGTGGCTTACTTATCCATCTTTTAAAAAAAAGATGGATTTCTTACTTATAAAGACAGATTTCATGGCCTTATTTATAATAGCGTAGTCACTTATTCTTAAACAATAGTGGTCTCTGGAATATCACTAAAGCATGTGGTCCTTTAGAATTCTATTCCTAATTTCTTTGAGTATTTATTTTTCTCTTTAAAATTTAGTGGAGTTATATCTAGATTAAATATTTAAACTGAACATTATATGTGGTTCTCTTGTCTCTGATAGTCCCTTATGTCATCTGGATTATAGTCATACCAATTTAGGGTGAGGCTCTAATCATTGAAACTCAAACTTGGAAACAGCATATACAATTTTAAATTTACAATTTTGTACAGTTATTCATAGGTACATATAATTTCTAACAGTTTTTTCCATTCCCTTTTTTTCTTGTTAAGCTTTATTGAGATACTTAGATACTATACACCCATTTAAAGTGTACAATTTAGTGTTTTTTAGTATATCCACAGAGCTGTACAACCATCACCACAATCAGTTTTTGTGTTTTTTTTTAAGATTTTATTTATTTGAGAGAGAGAGAGAGAGAGCGACAGAAAGAGCATAAACAGTAGAGGGACAGAGAGAGAAGCAGGCTCCCGCTGAACAGGGAGCCTGACGAGGGGCTGGATCCCAGGACCCAGGGATCATGACCTGAGCTGAAGGCAGCTGCTTAACCAACTGCACCACCCAGGTGCCCCCACCACAATCAATTTTAGAACAGTTTTATCACCCCCAAAAGAGACTCCAACCCTTTGAACTTTGTTCTCTTACTTCAAGTTTGTTTTGGCTATTCTGGGTCCCTTGAATTTCCATGTGAATTTTAGGATGAACTTACCAATTTCTGCAAATAAGTCATCTGGAATTTTCTTAAGGATTGCATTGTATCTATAGATCAGTGTGGAGAATATCTCACCATCCCAACAATAGTGAGCCATCTAACCCATGAATTTAGGCTGTCTTTCCATCTATTTAGTTTTTTTAAATTTTCTTTCAACAATGTTTTGTTGTTTTCAGAATATAATTTTTGCACTTTTTTTGGTTTAATTTATTCCTAAATATTTTATTCTTTTTGATACTGTTGTAAATAGAATTTGCTTAACTTTATTTCGCATTTGTTGCAATATAGAGAAATACAACTGATTTTTGTATGTGCATTTAATTTTAAGGCTCATTGAGCTAGACTAAAGAAAAGCAAAATGAAAGTTTACGTATAACATACTTTGACATTCAAACCATTCTGCTTTGAGGTTACTATTTCTGGAAAATTTAGTTTACAGATGTTAGTTATAAACATCTTTACCACCACCTCTTCTATACCTGAATGAACGTGGATATCAGGGGTCTATCTAGCCGACTACCTCCAGTTTGTTGCCCAGTAGATTGCTATGTAATTTCCTTTCTTAATTTTAGGCACCCAATACATTAATGAATTATGTCACCTTTTCATATGGGATTGTGAGAACAGATATACTTCTTTTCCAGCCAAGGAAAGATTTATATTCTATGAAGAAGACATATAGGAACAAAACCCAGTATGTGTCTTTTTTTGTGTGTTATTTTTTGTTATGGTTCAGTGTAGTCATCACAACAGCAAAACCCCATCATCTTGCATATATAAACAGGAATGGTTGAAGTCTGCTTACTTTAAAAACAGAATCATATCACTAGTCAAGGGTTCTGGTTAAATCATTGATTAACTTCCTAATCCCTTAGTTTAAAAAGAGAACTGATAAATCATTCCTGGCACATACTATAAGCCATTATCTATAATATCCAGAAGCTGAGTTTTTCCAATTTAAAAATAAACTAATGTTGGTAGGGCTGGAGAAAGGTGCTTCTGACATCCTAAGGAAAGCCTAGTTGTAGGTAAGCCCACCATCTCTAGACACCTTTCCACATTTTCATCTTTGCTTTTTTCTTTAACAGATAACCCCTGTGACCTCATTTTTTAGGCTCTCTCTGATTCCCTTATTCCTGATCCAGTTATAGGCACGCAGGGATTCCCAGAAGTGGGAAAAAAAAAAAAAGATGCTTTATTGCATTCTTAACAGGATTTATTATGAGAAGTAATTCTCTGTTGGAGGAAAGGAGGTTATGTTGTTTATGCTTGATTTGTTTATTTTTTACTCTAGATTAACCACAAATACCCAGAAAGACGACTACTTGTGGCAGAATCCTGTGGAGCGTTGGCACCTTACCTTCCTGTAAGAATTGTCATTTTTTCTTAAAAACTTTTTTTTCCTTTATAATAATAGAGAAACCTTTTTTCAAGTAACTTATACATTTTAATTCAAATTCTCCCAGGGCATGCTATCCTAATTAAGGAAGAATATGGGCTAAAAAGATAAGGCTCACATTGATATAATATGGCATTGCAGACAGATGGGTATATTAACCATTTTGCATGAGCCTTAAATATATTAAATTATCACCAGTTCTCAAAGTTTGTGGTTCGAGGACCCTGGGAGAGTCTTTGAGATACTTTCAAAGAGGTCCATGAGGTCCATAATATTTTCATAATATTAAAACATTTTTCTTCTTTTTCTCTGTGTTTACATTTACATTATTGGTGCAAAAGCTATAATGGGCAACAATGCCAGTGCATTAGCCCTGATCAAGGCAGCGACCCCCAAATATACTGATAATGATGTATTCTTCACTGCCATGCACTTAGAAGAAGCCAGTTTCACTTAAAAATAAGCTTGATGAATCAATGAAGTTATTAATTCTACTAAATTTTGACCCTTGAGTATGTGTCTTTTTAATATTTTGTGTGACAAAATGGAAAATACTAATATCAGTCCCTTTTACTGAGGTATCCTGAGGTATAATGGCTATTTCAGGAAAAGCATTTCAAATAGCTTGAGTTGTGAATTGAACTAGCTGCCTTTTTTCATGAGATACTGATTTTACTTGACCAACCACCAACACACAAGCTCTGGTTATTCAGAAATGGGTATTCAGCAAAAATTTTTATGAAAGTGAGTGAAATGAGCCTGTCACTTCAAGGAAAAACAAGTAGATGGCATTTATTGCCAATGATAAAATTGGGACTTTTAAGTGAGAACAAGAATTTTGGAAAATTTATTATCTGCCACTGTTGTTTTCACAGTTTCTAAATATGTAGACACATTTCTGAGATCAGTGGTGATATTAACAAATGTGATTTTTTTGAGATCATAATAAAACCTGTCAATATTGAAGAGCATCTGAGTAAGTCTGGTACAGTGTTTCCCAAATGACCAATGCTGACTGCTCAAAATCACACATGGGTAAAAATAGAGGCAAAGTCCAGAATAGACCAGTGGAATTTTTTTTTTTTTTTTGAAGATTTCATTTATTTATTTGATGAGGCGGGGGGGACAATCAGGGGGAGCGGTAGGCAGAGGGAGAAGCAGACTCCCTGCTGAGCAGGGAGCCCAATGTGGGGCTTGATCTCTTGGATCATGACCCGAGCCAAAGGCAGACACTCAACCCACTGAGCCACCCAGGCTCCCCAAGCAGTGGAATTTAATATGCCAGAGTTTAGAGTTTATTAGCAAGGAGCCGTATCATAGTTTCAGATTCTACATTGCATCTAACCTTTAAGAAACTACCACTTGTCCAGTTTTAGTGTAGAATTAAAATATCTATTCTTATCAGAAAAGACTATTAAAATACTCCCTTTTTCAATTACATGTCTCTGTGGGGCCAGATTTTGTTAAAAACTTCAACTGAAATAGTATATGGTAACAATCGAATGCAGAGCAGGTAAGAAAATCTACCTGTCTGCTTTTAAGTCAGACATTAAAGTGATTTGCAACAAAATTTAAAGCACCGTTCTTCTCACTAATTTTTTTTGTTTAATAAAGTTATTTTCATTAAAATGTTATACATGTTACTAACCTTGAATGATTTTATTGTTGGTTTTAAATTTCTCAGTTTAGTTTCTAATATGATAAATGTCAGTAGATATTACCCACCTAAATAAAAGTTGTTTGCAATGCTCATTCATTTTTAAATAACTAAAGGAATCCTTCGACCAAAAAGATGAGGACCCCTGGACTGTTACGTTCTTTTAGGTATCTTCCCATAGGTCCAGACTTAGATGGGGTAGAGGAATGAGGTGACATCACAGTTATTTTAATTTAAGCAACCTTAGTTTAAAGGAGGACTTGACAAACTACAGCTGAGAGACCAAATCTAGTCCATAGCCTGTTTTTGTAAATGAAATTTTATTGGAACACAACCATACCCATTTGTTTATGTATTGTCTGTGTCTGCTTTTACACTGTAACAGCAGAATTGAGTAGTAGCAACAGAGACCTCATAACCCCCAAAGCCAAAAGTATATACCCTCTGGCCTTTCACAGAAAGTTTGCTGGCCCTTGCCTTAAGTGGTCATTTTTGTAAGATTGTTATTAAAAAGTATATAAAAAAATGGAATTGTATAATGCATGAGCTATTTATGTTACATTTACCTGTTAACCTCATATTCTTTGGTGAAGCATGAGAAACCAAGATGACTTAGTTCTGTCTTTTTTAAAAGTAAAATTTATTATTTTTTTATTTCAGAAAAATATAAAGAAAAAAAGACTGTCCGTAGTTTCACTTCCAGTAATAATATTTCTTTTTAAGTTTGTTAAAAATAAATTTTCATACAGCATAGAAAAGAACAAAATGGGGGCACCTGGGTGGCTCAGTCGTTAAGCGTCTGCCTTCGGCTCAGGGCGTGATCCCGGCATTCTGGGATCAAACCCCACATCAGGCTCCTGTGCTGGGAGCCTGCTTCTTCCTTTCCCAATCCGCCTGTTTGTCTCTCTCTCACTGGCTGTCTCTGCGTCAAATAAATAAATAAATAAATAAATAAATAAATAAATAAAATCTTTAAAAAGAAAAAAAAGAAAAGAACAAAATGAAAATCAAAGACTTTGCTTCTCTGGCCTATCTAGTCATTCCCTCCAAAGATATCCATCTACTGTTAATAGTTTTTAATCAGTTCTTGGAGAAAATAAAAACTTATGCATATACCAGTTTGCATTTTTATATTTGAATTTTTCTTACCCAAAATTAATCATACTGTATATAATATTCTGTATCCCTGACAGTAAGCACTATTGGTAGGTTCTTGTGTGAGTATCTGTGTATTTTTAAATTTCTCATGCTATAAAGCCTCCACATTTTGCTTCTTTCAGCATTTGCATTTTTTTATTTTGACAGTGTTAAATTGGCCCCAACCAAGATAGCATGGATTTATACTCCTATCATCAATACATAGGAGTTCCTGTTTTCCCATACCTTCGCCAGGAATAAAATCCTTTTTAATATTTTCCTATCTTATAGGAGAAAAGTGGTATCTTATTGTTGGGATAAATCATATAGATAGATAAATGTGAATCAGTTTTGAGTATCCCTGTATTTACTGTTCCAAGCAGAGATGAATATCACGTGCACAAAGGGGATAAATAAGCTATTCTACAGTGCCCCGATATTAGAATGTTAAGCAGTATTAATAATAGACTTAATGTTTTCTCCACGGATCTTCACTTGCCTTATATCCCACCACAGTTGCTAACAGTAAAATCTCAGCGTGATCATGGCTTAAATGGAGTAATGCCTCCTGACTTGTTCTGTGGGTTCCCTGTGGCATACTGAAACTGCTGCTGTTGACCTCAGCCCAGACCAATGTGAAGCAAATACCCAGATGAAGTTTATCTCCATCCTGCTGCCGAGGCTGATACCAATCCAGAAGCCCTTTTAAGATCTTCAAGGCAGTTTTTTGGGCAGTTTTTTCCTAAAGGATAAGTAAACAAGGCTGTCCTAAAAGATATATTCACCAACCTAATATGACCAAAATTTGGTAAAATTACATATATTTTTGTTTCTAGGAAAAGCAAAAACTATGTCATTTAAAGACGACTGTTAGACCTTGCTCTGCATACTAAAATCACATTGTAAATTTATGAAAATGGTCACGTCCTCTATCTTTATGGTATTCCAACCATTGGATGTGAAAAGGACCTAAACAAGTTTAGTTTTGAAGAATTTTATAAACTGATCAAATTATTATAATGGTCCAGAGAAGGGAAATAAGGGCAAGAATTTGCATAATGATAGCTCTTTATTTTACCTTCAGCTATTAATTAGGTTAAAACATTCTTTAACAACAAAAAAATTGTGTGAAATTAAGAGACAACAGTGGTTGACATAATATTAAAGAGTAGCATCTGAGAATAGCAGTGCAGTTCCCTTTTAAGTATTTTTAAAGTTTGCTCTTATATTTTATCATCCTGTTTTTTTATCAGTTCATCAAAAAATAGGAACACCAGGATTTAGAATGTTTCCACACTCCTCCCCCAGACAAATGTTTTTGATTAATGGAGCAATGTTTGTAATCTCTCCTGTTATTAAAACTCTGAAAGCTCTTCTCTGAGTTAAAAACAGGTATTGGTAGAAGAGTCATTGTCCATTTATAAGCAGTGTTGACTTTGTTGATTTGCCAAAAGTGCTTGCTACTATGTGCTGTAGGATTTGAAGGATTTGCACATATTTAGTAGACAGAAAAACATGCTGGAAGATGATTAATACCAAATTCAAGATAGATGTTATCTTTAGAGAGGGAGGGTGGAGGAAGGGGGAGAGGGTGGAGAGAGTCAGACAAGCTATGTCTGTAATGTCTTATGTCTTCGAAAAATGAAGACTTAAACAGCAAAATGTGAATATATTTAATCTGGATTTTGAATATGAAGTTGTCTGTCGTATTATTTTCTATGCTTTTTCTGCTGCTAGTGTAAAATAAATAGTAAAAACATGTTTTTGTTTATTTTCAGAAAGAAATACGTAGCTCCTTGGTTCTCTCAATGTTGCAACAAATGTTAATGGAAGATAAGGCAGATTTAGTAAGAGAAGCTGTGATCAAAAGCCTCGGTATCATTATGGGATACATTGATGATCCAGACAAATATCAACAGGTATGTGTTTCAGAATGAACCCCATTTACTCCATTATAAATTCCAAATAAGTTGATATTCCAGATCTCTGATTCAGCTACCCAGTAATCTGTAGTAGGGATGGCACGTATGTCAGCTTTAACCAGTTGCAGTTGGCTGCCTGGTTTTACTTCTTCAATTCAGAAGAAAGAGTGCAGGATTCATTTACAATCTCTGCCATAGTTTTATGGCAGGAAATTGGCAAAAAGCATGCCCTGTTAACCACCTTTTCTCTTTGGTTTCCACATCGATGGATACATGACATTTTCCTTAAAGAAAATGGGAAGGATAGGATTATGGATGGCTTGCTTTCTTGCTTAAAATGTTTTCTAAGTGTACTGCAGTGTATACTTACTGCTTTTCATTGAGGGTTTTGTTTTGTTTTGTTTTGAAGTTTATTCTTTTAAAAATCTAAATTTTACCTGTTTGTTTTTGGCAGGGTTTTGAATTGTTGCTGTCAGCCTTGGGTGATCCCTCAGAAAGAGTAGTTAGTGCAACACATCAAGTATTTTTACCGGCCTATGCTGCCTGGACTACAGAACTTGGAAATTTACAGTCTCATCTTATACCTACATTGCTGAGCAAGATAGAAAAACTTCTCAGGGTAAATACTTTCTTTATGTATACAGTTTATAGAAATGTAAAAGGTGTGTTCTAAGTCATCTTGGAAGAACGTTGGGGAGCAAAGACAAAGTACCACTTAGCTGAACATTCTAATAATTTCCCAGTTAAAGATTTTTATTAGACTGGAGCCAAGAGAGATTTGAGGAAGTTCTGCTTTGGTAAAGCCAGATGAGAAAGGGCATGAAGTAGCACCTTTGTGGAGCTCACTTGTACACTATTCAGAAAGCTAGCTCTACCTTGTCTCTTCTGAAGATTTAAAGATTTTTGGTAACATATCAGCTCCAGTTCCTGGAATGCAGAGATAACTAAATATTAGTCTCTAAAGCTTTCTTACTTACACAATGTCAGAATGCTTTAACTGTGTTTACTTCACTGCAGTAGTTCATTTCCTCACTTCTTAAAATGAATTTTTCCCCCCAGGTAAAAGAAATGAAGAAAAGTTGAAAAAAAGATAGTAACTTACTGATTTAATTTTTGTACTAAAGGTCCCTTTTAGGGTCTAGAAGGAAAACTAACATTTAATGCCTATTATGTGCATTAGGGTAGATACCTTATAAATAAAACATATTATTTCATTCTTATAACTCTTTAAATTGTATTTTGGTTTTGGGGTGGAAACTGAGCATTTAGGGAACCTGCCCAGGGTTTTACAGCTGTCAAATGATGGGTATGGATCACCGATACCAAACTCTTACCCGTTCTATCCCCAAATTTTAAAGAATCTACAAGACTCTTGCATAGTAACTACTCTGTAGACAGTCTTATATGTATCCACATGTATTTAATTTTAAAAATTGGGCTGTTTTTTCTATAAATTTAAAAATGGGTATTAAAAAAAATTATAAATAGCTAGACCAAAGTACTCCTTTTTATGAAACCTAGAAATTTTTTAAAGTATTTTTTTTAATGTTTGCATTCCTTCTACCTGAAAATTATCCATACCTTTATTTTTCTTGTTCCATTTCAAAACATGGTTAATTCCATTTTGCTGTTAAACATATCTGCAGTATTCTGCATAGGTAGTAATTCTTCCATGAAGAGATTAACTAATTTAGAAGCTGATAGTATGTAACTCATGTATCTGGTATCTCTGACACAATTATTTTATAATATAGTAATGACATCTCAAGTGGATTTGAATAGCAGTAAACACTTTTTTGTCTCCAATAATTCTATTTTCTACTTTAACATTTGGTTTCTGTGTACCATACCGATCCTTTTACTCTTTTTTTCTTTCTGTTATTTCTTTCTTTTGTTTCCTCTTGAAATTTTTTCTCCTACATTTCATCTGTGCGTTGAATTATTTTAAAGTGCCTTCAGTGCTGGCAAATACAGATGCCACCAAATCTGTAAAGGGAGATCAGAAGTAGGAGAAGGAAAATAGCAAGTGCTGCTGCTGGTCTAACAGTTGAACATTTAAAATGATTCCTGTGGCTCACTTTAATTTCTTTATCCTGACTTATAAAATTTCAAAGGATAAGATCCTCTTAAAAGAAAAAAAAGCCTGCAAAAAAAGTTTCATACAAATGGAAATGACTGATGTTCACTGTAGTTTTCCATATAAAAATTGTATTACTTATATAGTGCCTTAGTGCTTCTTCACATTTTAAGAGAAATTAAGAAAAGATTCATGGACATCTCCATTAGGTGCTGTGCTACGAGTCTACCATACAGATCCTTAAATGTTTTATTCATTGCCACAGAAAGGAAGAGCATTATAAATACCTAATTTCAGAAAACTAAAACTAGCTTCCACCTCCTTATGTTTCAGGAAGGAGAGCACGGGCTGGATGAACATAAGCTCCACATGTATCTTTCTGCTTTGCAGTCCTTGATCCCATCTCTCTTTGCATTAGTGCTGCAGAATGCACCTTTCTCCAGCAAAGCCAAGCTTCATGGTGAAGTGCCACAGATAGAAGGTACTGAACTTGAAATATGGAAGGAAGATGTAGAATATTAGCAGCTTAGCTTCCCAAAGAATTGTTTTTGTTTAAACTTCTAAAAATTAGTTTATATGACAGCATAATTACTAAAATATACGTGTGGAATCTTGTGATCATAGATTGTATGATAGCTGAGTTAAACGTGGCTTCATCTTTTATGAATAAGCCTCATGGTATTATTTTATAATATTTGCACTTTCTTTCCATTCTTAATTTGTAGTCTTTTTATAACCTTTTTTTTCCAGTGGCTGAAGTAAGTTTTCTTTCATTAATAGAGCTGAATCAATGAAAAGATCACTGAGTAGCTACTAGTACCAGTTTATGAAGCTTGTCATTTCCATCTTTATATTTTTTTCTCCCCCATCTGTTTCATCTTACTTTCAATAGGGGAAGGTAAATGTAATTACTCTTTTCTACTTGTCCCTGACAGGAATATAAGCATTTGTAGCAGATTTTTTTTTTCTCCAAAGAAGGAATGTGTCTTAGTTTCAGAAATAGTGACATTGATAGCAAAAGCCAATATTCTCTTCTCTCAGTGTCCCCCAAACTAGTAAGTGACTTTTGATCCATGGCACTTAGCAACCCCACTGTACCCAGCCCCCAGGATACATGGCTGTAAACCAGCTATTACTGTGTATAAGATCCCTTTGCAACTTCTTCAGATTTGTGAAATTGTCCATGTCTCTTACTGGCTTCTGATAGACAAAAGAATGATAACATTGAGAACATCAACAGACACTTAATGTTTTTAGAATTGCAGTTTTCATATAAAGTAAATGGTGGGCTACCTTTAATCTTTGGGATATGAAGCCGTGTCCAAGAAAACACAAAGCACAGAATAAAAATGGTATATATTGTTTGAATGTCTGTTTTACTGGACAAATTGAGAATGGATGGAGTAGAGTTAATTTGACATTTTAAAATATTATTGAGGAGAAGGAAAATTCAGACTTTTTTTTTTTTTTTTAAGATTTTATTTATTTATTTGACAGAGATAGAGACAGCCAGCGAGAGAGGGAACACAAGCAGGGGGAGTGGGAGAGGAAGAAGCAGGCTCATAGCGGAGGAGCCTGATGTGGGGCTCGATCCCACAACGCCGGGATCACGCCCTGAGCCGAAGGCAGACGCTTAACCGCTGTGCCACCCAGGCGCCCCGAAAATTCAGACTTTTAAGAAAAGTCTTCCTAAAGCATTCACAGCCGTCTGCTTCAGGTTCTACCCTTCCGTGTATTAAGGTTCCTCATCTGCCTAGGGGCTTTCCTATCTTTCTAATTCCCTCTTTTTCTCTTTCTGTCTTGCCATATTGGTTTGCTAGGGCTGCCTTAACAAAATACCACAAACTGAAATTTATTGTCTCGCAGTTCTGAAAGGTAGAGGCTTCAGATCAGGGCGTCAGCAGGGTTGGTTCCTTCTGATGGCTCTGAGGAAAAAGCTGTTCCATGCCTCCCTCCCCACTTCTGTGGTTTGCTGGCAATCTTTGTCATGCCTTGGCTTATAGATGCATCACCCCAATCTCTGCCTTCATTTTCACATTCCATTCTTCCTCTGTGTGTGTCTATCTCTATGTCCAAATTTTCCCCTGTTATAAGATCAGTCATATTGGACTAAAGGCCCACCTGACTCCAGTATGACTTCATATTTATCTAGTTCTATCTGCAGCAACACTATTTCCAAATAAGGTCACATTCTGAGGGTCTAGGGATTAGGACTTCAACGTAGGAATTTTAAGCAGGGGCGGAGGGGGGTGGTTCATAGTTCCACCTATAACATTTGCTATCATCCGTTCATTCATGTATTTAACAAATAATTCTTGAATGTTACCTGTTGCCAACCATGTGCTGGAGAGTAGATGAGAATTGTCAAAACAACTGCTTTAACGTCCTGAATATATTTCTTCTAGCGTTTATGTGACCTTTTCTTGTGATTATGTCATTATGCCAAAAACAATCTTTTCTTTTTAACTCACACAGATATTTTTATTACCAATTTATTCTACAGCATTAGCTATTATTTATGTCAGGCACTATTTTAAACACTTGGGATCATTCATTAATAAAATACACACAACTTTCTGCCATTGTGGAGCTTACATTCTAGTGAGAGGGGAAACACATTAGAGTCATAACAACTGTTATTTTGCTGGATAATTGTGGTTATTTTGTTGACAATAAAATCCTGGTGTTTTGCCAGCCTGTTAAAATGGCATTCTCAGGACCTTTCTATATTGTTGTAAGTTAGATGCTCATATTTTTTTAAATGCTATTAAATAGAATAAAGTTTTTGAGACTCTTGAACCATTCTGATTACTTATCTATAATAACTGAGTTATCCAAGTAATTGCTTATTTCTTGACATTATTTTGCTTCTGTTGGACTTACCTTTAAATCCTTTTAGACCTCACTTTCCCTGTAGTTAATTTTGACATATCTATTTCACTTTAAACTGTTACATTATTTTTCAATAATTTGTTAGTATTTTTGAAGGAATAATATTCATTCTATCATAATATAGCAGATTATGACAAGTATGATATAACACTGTTTGAAACTATATCAGAGATGCTTTGACATGATATATTTTTATATGAACTACAAATATCCTTCACAATCCAAATCTGTTTGACTCATGGGTTGAGATTCAGTGAGAATTCAAGCAGAAACCCCGGATAGTGAGAAATACCATGTTACTCAAACTCATTTGTTGGTTGGTATATTATGATAGCAAATAGGGGAGTTTGGTTAGTAAGGGATGACCTTTATCTGTCCTTAATATATTGTTAAAAGCCTTGGGCAGCATAGAAAGGCAATAACATCTTAATTTTGTCTTTGAACATTTTTTAAATTATGTGTATTTCATGTTTTCTTAAGCTTATTAATAATTATTAAGCATAATAATTATTAAAACATTAATGTGTTTTGAGACAATTCTGTATATTTGTTTGTGTCTTTTTAGGATGTTAGCCTCTATACAGAAGTTGTTAGGCAATTAGGAGTTTCTGACTAACAGTTAATGAGTCATTGGCATGCATATTCATTTAATAGCCATCAAGAAGTGTTCTCTTAGTAACCTGGGATCTCAGGTTATGATCTATAGGATCGTAAGTTTTATTGATATGTTTGCAAATTTAAAATATGCTAGTTATATCTTCATGTTTTATTTATATAATTTTAAAAGTCCTTCAGTTTTCCTCCCAAATTTTTAAAGTGTATACTTGGGACCCTGGTTACAGTATTTATACAATATTTTGCCTTATCTTTCTGGTCACTGGTTTTAACATTTTATATTAAGTTAATGTTTATTAAACTGTGGAAATTTTTTTTAATTAAGTACTTAATACTTGAGATTAAATACTTAAGAAACCTGTTCAGCTCAAGCTTTAATGTATTTTGTATCATTATTCTCTGGTATTTTTTATTCTCTGGTATTCATGTTAATCTATTAGTTTCTTACTACCTGAAGGAAACATATTTATCATATTTACTATTTCATTGTTTAAACAGTTTGGTAGAATTACAAGTATTTCTATTTTTTTTAATCAAATTCAAATACATACTTTAGCTAACATCTTTGGGCCAGTTTCAATTTAACCTAAATGAAATTTTACTCTTCATTAGCAAACTATTTCATTACAGTATTTGTTTATTAGCTGTTTAGTCTCATAAAATCTTAATTTTTGAGATTTGTTAAATTCGTTCACATGTGACAAGAATTTGTTTCGTTTTTTTTTTTCTTAAAATTATTTGATTAATGTTTCAGTTTTATATTTAAAAGTTTATAATAAGCTGGGGCGCGCCTGGGTGGCTCGATTAGTTGGGTGTCCAACTCTTGATCTCCGCTCAGGTCTTAATCTCAGGGTCATGGGTTCAAGCCCCGCACTGGGCTCTCATGCTGGGCATGGAGCCTACTTAAAAAAATAAAATAAAATAAAATAAAATAAAATAAAATAAAATAAAATAAAATAAAATAAAATAAAATAAAATAAAATAAAATATATAATAAGCTAATTAAATATCAGGAGGCAGAATCTTAGTTTCCTTTTGACAGAACAGCTAATTTCTGTTTTTCACATGATTTATTTTGCTTCTATTGTTTATAGTGACTAGATTCCCTCGGCCTATGTCGCCTCTTCAAGATGTGTCTACTATAATTGGAAGTCGTGAGCAATTGGCAGTGCTACTACAACTTTATGATTACCAGCTGGAACACGAGGGTACAACAGGCTGGGAGACTTTACTATGGGTTGTCAATCAATTGTAAGTTACTGCCTCCATATTCATTTGCTACACCTCTATTAGTTGAATGGAAGATAGCTCACTGTGTTTAGCCTTAGCACTGAAGGACAAAATATAAAAAATATAACAAAACCTAAGTTGGCATTATCAGTGGTAAACTTCTTTAGGAGAGGAGATTTATACCACTGGATCTGTAGTTATTTATCTATGTGGATGGTGCTGCTGTATTATGTCAGAACGACCTGTCTGCTACCTCGTTGTTGTCTAATAGTGGTGATGGATTTTGATCCGGATTCTCATTTTTGAAGCTAAAATGGATGCCATGTTAGCAAGCTCTTATGTGAAGCATCAAATCCAGTGATTTGTGTCTCATTAACTCCATAATTAGAACACTACTATTAAGTTTCCATATATTTTATAGCAAGCAGTTAAAATATGGAAGTTTATAGAATAGAATATAGACTTAAAACCTTTCAAAGCATCTCAAACCACTCCTTTGATTTGCGGTTTTGCTGGCTATGAAAAGCAAAACAATGATCACCTGGGTGACTCAGTCGTTTAAGCGTCTGACTCTTGATCTCAGCCTCAGGTCTTGATCTCAGGGTTGTGAGTTCAAGCCCCATGTTGGGCTCCATGCTGGGCATGGAGCCTACTGTAAAAAAAGAAAAGAAAAGAAAAGCAAAACAAGAGGTTGTTAGATTTGCATTGTTTCAGAAATTGGCAAGGAAACAGTAATTTATATGTATCCCCTGCCTATTTTTCTTTCCTTTCACATTTAGGTTGCCACAACTTATAGAAATAGTTGGCAAAATTAATGTTACTTCAACTGCCTGTGTCCATGAATTCTCCAGATTTTTCTGGCGCCTTTGCCGGACATTTGGCAAAATTTTTACAAACACTAAGGTAAAAACTTGTATTCCGTGTTTTCTTATGTGCAAGAGATACAGAAATGTAATGTGTTAATTAATGCTGTAACAGTAAATAAAAGCATGAGCCTTTCCTTTAGTCTAATTATCTTTTAATATCTTAGAAAACTGTGATAGTAAAAGAAAATTCTAGTCAGTAATATTCCTATTTTTATTGGTTTTCAGATGATTTAGCCTAAACTTAGTTGTATCCGGATTTGGATATAATATCTACTCACTGTGGATATCTTGAAGGTTTCCAGCATAGGCAGTATCAGTTAGGGAACTCGACTGCAATTCTTTGATGTGCTTCTCCTGCTTTACCATCTACCCCAGATTCAGGGGGTGGCTGTTTGCTCAGCACGCTTTGGTCAAAACCTCAGACGATGGTGGAACCAAAGTAGCTTATACAGAAGACTTGCTACAAGGATACCAGCTCTTAGAGTAGCGTGGACATTTGAGATTAATGCTGCATCTTTCAGTCACTACCAAAGCTATTATTTATCACATTTACACATCCAGGTTATTTTATAGTTTTAGACAATTAAAACTGGAATGTCCTTAGATCCCAATTTCCTCTTAAATCTATTTGTCTTGCTCACATATTGTTAAGCCAGTTCTTTAGAGACCTAATCAAAACATAAAAAGATACAGTTGCTATAATCAGATGCTAATCAAGACATTTAAAAGGTAAGAATTTCATGCAGCTCTTTACTATTAACTATTATTTTACTCTGTAGTTGCTGAAACATTTAAAGTAAAATAGTTTGGTGTAGCAGACTGGGCAAAATTCAGAAAATGGGTTATAATGTTATTATATTTGTGACCTATAATAAATAATTAAGTTGATTGGGCATGTGTGAAATTAAGAAGTCACTTCAGTGTCTTTGTGTTCTCTAAGTATGATTCTGTAGATTAATCTTTTAACAGGGGTCTTCACTGCAGTTTAAGTTGAATATGTAGTTGTTATGCCCGATGTGCCGATAGGAGGGCAAAAACCAGACCTTGATGCCACTGTAGAAGAAACACGGTCATTTTACAGTTTTCACCAACATCTAATTATTAAATATAATTTGATTTTATGTTATCAACATTGGCAAGCAAAATGTTCAACATCTCAAAAAAAATAGCTATTATTAAAAAAAAAGAAAGAAAAGAAAAAGAAGTAAGTAGGAGTCAGCTTTAGCATTTAGCAGTAAGTGGTTGGCTTCAGTGGCCTGAAATCTGAAGTTTGTGGTAATGTAATAATAAAAATTTGAAATAAGGATTTACTCTAACTTAAAAAATTATAATTAAATTCTGTATTTGATGTTTAAATTTATATTTTAGGGAAGTTAAAATAAAATCTAAGCAGATAGATAGTACATGATGAATGTGTTATCTATTGAATACATTAAATGAATGGAATTTCCTTTTCATTCCTTTTAAATAAGCAAATTTTTAAAAAATAATTCTAATCATGCAATAATATTTACCTAAATAATCTTTCTATCATCAAATTCAGTTTTAGGAGAAAGTAATAAAGTAATTTCAAGCACTGAAAATCATCTTGGAAATTATTTTTAATTTAGTGAAGGAAACCAAAGCCCTTGAGAAAATACTTACTGACTTGAATTGATTTTGAAAATACTTTCTCTCTAAAGGTGTTTTCAGTAACTTGACTCTTATTTTATTCTAAGCCTCTTAAAAATTGTTATATTTATGACCACTCTAATGGTCTGTAAAGCAAAATTAATAAATAAATAGTAGCAGTAGTAGTAAACATTTTATTTATTTAATCATCATTTGATCCATTGGACCTAAAACTTTTTGTATCTTTTCTTTGGGTTGCTTAGGTAAAACCTCAGTTCCAGGAGATTTTAAGACTGTCTGAAGAAAACATTGGTAAGTTCATTGTTATTGCTTCTAAAAACAATTGAATCTCTTCACTCAGGAAAAATACTGTATTCGTTATATGCAAATTGTATAAATGAACTAGCAAGTACATGTGAGAAGGAAAATTTATTTCTTGGTTTTATAATTGTCACATCTCATCTCTTTCCTATGAGATTGTAGTGAGATTAATCTTTGTTAATTTGATTATAAATATCTACCTTCCCTGTAATCAAATTGACCTAAGGCTGAGTTTCTCAAACTGAGTACTTGTACACTTGTAGGTTTGAAATGGTATATTCAAGATACTGAAAATTATAAAATAAAGGGCCTCTAATTAATTATTAGTTATTTAAAACTTTTAAAAATAAAACAAATACAGTGGAAGAGAATATAAGGTATGCATATACATTATTTTTGAAGATTCAATTATTTATTTGACAGAGAGAGAGGGAGAAGCAGGCTCCCCGCTGAGCAGAGAGCCTGATGCGGGGCTCAGTCCCAGGACCCTGAGATCATGACCCAAGCCCAAGGCAGATACTTAACCAACTGAGCCACCCAGGCGTCCCATGCATATACATTTTTAAAATGAAACTACATGCTTGAATGGGGAGTTCCAGCCCCTCTGTTGATCGTTTTCACTCATCTGTCTTAAGAAATCTAATTATAGCACCATTGGTCTAAGACCTCGTTTCTGTGTCTTTCTTATATCCCTGGGTATTTTTCTAGTTTCTAGGAATAAATCATGGAAAATGTTAGAGGGCAAAATGTATAGCCTCCCTCTTTTTTTTTTTTTTTTTTTTAACTTGGTTGATTTGGGATATATAGATAATTCTTATCTCAGTCCAGTCCTACCTTAGTGATTTGATTTGAGTGATCTAGAAAACTCCTTCTGGGGCTGTCCTCAGACATAGAGAATGAATACATAAAAATCTTTTTCTTTTAAATCTGAAACATGATGAGATTTTTTTTGACAAATGCTTCCCAAAATATATATTTTATATTTTAAAGGGTTAATGTTTGGAATGCCTAATATTTGTTATTATCTGTTTAGTTATTAATTCTCATGATAAATTAGTGAAGAATATTTAGATATTTTAGAAACTGACAGCTTTTATAATTATTCAGTTAGCTCTGAATGTTTAGCTGTTCATGTAGGAAGAGATTATTAATCCTTGTATATACAATTTTGACGTATGTTCCTAACGTCAGATTTAAGGAAATACCATAGCCACACTCAGCCAATATCAGTATTGGCTGATAACATAGCCATAGTCAGCCAATATCAGTATTCCTCCCAAAGAAAAAAAATTACTCTTATCAAGAGAATAAACAAACTTCAAATACTAATTGATGTGAAAATGGAACTTTCTATTTTGTTATAATTCCTTCAGGGCAGTTAGTTAAATTTCTTTATGTACTACTTTCTGAAAAGAATTTGGAACCATATAAAGAAAAGATAAAGTAATAAATAATTTACAATTTATTTTGCATAAAATTTGTATTTGCGTAAAAGCAAATACAAAGCACTTAAAACAGTGCCTAAGGAACAATAAGCAAGAGGTGTTGGTGCTATAAATAATGTCATATCATCTCTAGAGTTGCTTTTTTGAAATCATCGACAGGTGATTTTATCTCTTATTTTACAGTAGTCACACAGGGTACTCTCCTGGGGTTAAATGCTTTCCTCTCTTCCACTGCTTTACTTAGCCTGAATTTTCCCATTAAAAATAATTAGGGTTATCTGGCTGAAAAATCTCTATAGAGAATGAAGGAGGAGCTCTGGAACCAGACTAGTACTGGAAACTAGGTAGTATCTCATATCTAGAAGCAGATTAAATAATATATATCTAGTTGACTCCTTTTCCCTAAGTGCCTTTATGTTTTACTGAATACTGTAAATTGAAAGTATAAAAATTTAAGAAGACGTGCTTATACGGCCTGGCACTTGGGAGACTTCAAGAAAGCTCTGATTTCTGAGTATGGAAGTGGAAGTATAGCATCTCATTTTGGTTATTAAAGTTCTTTCCCATCTATCAAAAATGTTTATGCTAATGGCTTTTTAAAAAGTATTAAGTTGTATTTTTATAGCAACCATTGGATATATCTTTTAATCAAAATTATTTTCCAAAGGGGTGCCTGGGTGGCTCAGTCGTTAAGCGTCTGCCTTCGGCTCAGGGCGTGATCCCGGCGTTCTGGGATCGAGCCCCACATCAGGCTCCTCTGCTGGGAGCCTGCTTCTTCCTCTCCCACTCCCCCTGCTGTGTTCCCTTTCTCGCTGGCTGTCTCTCTCTCTGTCAAATAAATAAATAAAATCTTTAAAAAAAAAATTATTTTCCAAAGTAATGACAATATTTATGCATAAACCTTCTAGCCAGTGGGAATTTTAAGTATAATTTGCATTGTGACTTTTTGCTTTGTTTAAAATGTACTCAGATTTTCAAAATTATTTTAATGATTTTAGATTCCTCA
>NW_024424230.1:13692854-13745305 GCF_017311325.1 Ursus maritimus | reverse complement strand
AAATGGGGTCCTCACTAAAGCTACCGTCCCCATTTATGCAACAGGAGTCCTTACGTGTTATATTCAGGTAAGGGAAAAATCCTTTTACTAGAAAATGTAAAAGCACTTTCTATTTAGAAAGATACTTAACATTATGCCTTTTTAATGTGTGTACAAGTGAAAATGGTACCCATAAAGAAAAACAAAATTTATGTCTTTGTCTTATTCAATAAGTAATTTATAGTGGAGAGCATATTTGAATAAGTCTCCAAGTAAAATCGCCATTGAACAAATATGTTTAGAGATGGTGTACTTCTTGATATTTTGTTGGAATGTTAGATTGCACTTACTTAGCAAAGTTTCATTGTGTTTCATAATTAATTTTTCATAAATAAACAACAAACAAAGCACATGTATTAGGTGGAGCAAACAATGAAATGCTGTAGAATACTGTACTCTGTCATCATTTTTAGCAAAGTATCTTTTAATAATACTTTATTTTTCTTAATTGTTACTACATAGTAAATTAACCAAAAATGTAATGGCTTTTTATAACCCTTTAATTTGCTCTTGGGCTTTGCTTAGCTTGGCCTCTCCTTTGTGGCCTTGCTGGTGGTCATTCATGTTGTCACATTCAACTTTTTGGTTGGAAGGGAAGTCAGCTAGGGTGACCAAGCTTCAGTCTCCATGTAGTCTTAGGGCTCCTCTGTCTCCATGGGACCTCTGGAGCTGCAGAGCCAGACTTAATACATGGTGGCTCAGGGCTCCTAAAAGCACAAAAGCAGTATCTGCTAGGCTAAGGCTTAGGCCTGGAATCAGCACATCACTTCTGTTGCCTTCTCTTGATTATAGCAAGTTACAGGCCCAGCCCAGATTGAAGAGGAGGGAACTAAACAAGGGTGTGAACCAGGAGGTGTGGTTCATTGGGGGTCAACAGTATAACAGACTACCACACTCAACTTAACCTTATTTTAAGGAAATAATATGATGTCATAGTAAGGTATATCAGTCATTTTTAAGTGTGATGTAAGATGAAAGTATGGATTGAGGATAAAGCATTTTTAGAAATTAGAATGTGAGGGGCACCTGGCTGGCTCAGTCAGTAGAGCATGTGACTCTTGATCTAAGGGTCATGAGTTCAAGCCCCACATTGGATGTAGAGATTACTTAAAAAAAAAATTAAAAAATAAATAGAAATCGGAGTGTAAGAATAAAAAAGGAAGACCTTTTTTTCTGAGTTTTCCCCCATTAATACCTAAGATTTCTTTTGCCCTTTGAAATCAAACTATAACAGTTCATATTTATTGCACTCTTCTTCCAAAACAGATGTGAGCCATCTTACAATTTTAAAATATAATCCTACAGTATCACATACCTTCTGTTAAAGTAGCACAGTATTCCTTTGAACTTTTCTTTTCTACACTAGTTTCAAAGACTGCCTTGTAATATGAACATACACAAAATATCCCTGTGTGCAGGATATTTAAGTCATGTAACATTAATAGTTTGTCTATATTTTTGTTCTTAAACTCGTGGGGATTAAATCCCAGCATATTGCCAGGCACGATAGTATGGATACCATTTTCTACTCTTTTTAATTTTAAAAGCTGTACCAGCATTATAGCAATTGTGATGTCAGTTTTTTTCTCTCTTTAACCTCTGGAAGTTTGGTTATTAGTATGTTGATTTTGACAATAAATAGTATTTTAAAGCATCATAAAGTACCAAATACAGGGTTTGCCTTATATTAAGCCCTCAGATTTGTCAAATAAATGAAAAAGTCTGTGAGTCACTGTGTAAAATTCAGATACTTAAAGAGATAAGAACTTCTCAACTAGTTACAAAAAGTGAACTGCAGTAGCTATCAGAGATTGCCGGTGTTATTTGTTTTAGGAAACACATACCAGCAGTTCATATTTTTCTTACTAAACAAAATTTTCTTTTTTTTTTTTTTTAAGATTTTATTTATTTATTCGACAGAGATAGAGAGAGCCAGTGAGAGAGGGAACACAAGCAGGGGGAGTGGGAGAGGAAGAAGCAGGCTCATAGCAGAAGAGCCTGATGTGGGGCTCGATCCCATAACGTCGGGATCACGCCCTGAGCCGAAGGCAGACGCTCAACCGCTGTGCCACCCAGGCGCCCCTCTAAACAAAATTTTCTATTAGGGCATGTCACTGTCCTGTTTGCTTTGGTAAACAAAAACTATTTTGACTCAAATACATTTTTTGTCTTGAGATTCTGAAAATGAGAAATAGGATTATACTAAAATTTCAAGTCAGAAGAATCTGTGCTCATTTAGGAGTATATTTCATACCCCTTATTTCACACTTTAGGTTTTTCAGATTTACAGTTTGTTTTCCAATTTTTTTGTATACTTTTTTTGTGTTTGTATGCTTTTTTTGTGTTTGATATAGTAGGCAGCTAAAATTGGGTGAAATCTCTATTCCAGTGTTGCTCTGATGCTGGTGTGTCAGTGTCCTAAGCTTTATGTTAAGTACACTGTCGTGTTCTAAAATCATTACTTTTGTCAATCCTTTATTCATGCTAAGTAAACCTTATTATGTAGAAAAAAATGGTAGGTAGCAATCCAGTATTCATCATAGATCTATTTATTAATATTCAGAAGCTGTTTATTATTGACCTAAATATCCCTAATAACAAAAAACTTGACTCTAATTTATTATATATTTATTTCTTGATAGAATGTCAGATTCTCTTCTTCTATAGATTCAGGTTAATTTAACATACAGTTATTTTTTTAATGTTCCTAATTTAGCAGATATTTTTTAATAAGTTTCTTAAATAAAGTTTCTTTTATTAACAATTTCTTAATAGAACACAATATAAGATAAAAACTTTTCTGATTATGAAAATAATGGTTTGTTAAAGAAAGTTTGAAAGTATAGGTTATTTTTTAAACAAGGTGGTGACTATTTCTTTTAAGAACACAGTAGTCTGTATTTCAACAAGCATGTAGGGTCTGATCACTAAGACATTGCAAAGATAATTTTTTGGAAATGGAGTTTCTGTTAGGGGGATAACTTTTACTAGTTTGTATTTAAGTAGTGTCAAAATTAATTAGAACTAAAATTGGTAATAATAAATTTTGATAGAAGAATATGCCTTTTTATGTTCTAAACCAGGACTGTCTAATAAAATTTTCTGCAACAGCAGACATAATCTATATCTGAGCTCTCCAATAAGAAGTCACTAGCCACACGTGGCTATTAAGTACTTGAATGGTAGCTAGTGCTACTAAGAAACTGAGTCTTTTATTGTACTTAATTTTTAATCTAAATTTAAATATTATAAATAATAACATATCGTGAGTGGCTAACCATATCAGACAGCACGGTCTAAATCTATGAATCAAGATAGTCTTTGTTCTCATACCATTGTGGTCATAGATATGCTTAATAAATATCTCTGATTAAAATGCTTCTAAGACTGGATATTTCCCCATATTTGATAAAATTTTCTAATTACAGTTAGGAAATTATTATTTTAGGTCTACTTAATTGCTTAGAAATTCATTATCAGTCTTTATCCTCTGTAGGAAGAAGACCGAAAACTGTTAGTTGGATTCTTAGAAGATGTAATGACCCTGCTTTCATTATCTCATGCTCCTCTCGATAGCCTGAAGGCTTCTTTTGTGGAACTGGGGTAAAAATAATAGCTTATAGTTTTTTTTTTAACTCATATAAAGTTTTTTTTAACTCATACAAAGTTTTTTTTAATAATAATTTTTTATTATGTTAGTCACCATACAGTACATCCGTAGTTTTTGATGTAAAGTTCCATGATTCATTACTTGTGTATAACACCCAGTGCACCATGCAATATGTGCCCTCCTTAATACCCATCACCGGCCAAATTGGATTTATAGAATACATAATTTGAGTCTAAAAATATTGGCATACACACCAAATCTTTTGTTTTTTGAGGCTTAAGATTTTTTTTTTTTTTGGTTTTTGGTTTTCCTTATTTGTACATTCTTAATATTTTATAATCAATACATTATAATAAAAGAGTTGGGGAAAGAGTACAGACATTGCTTTCTTTGAAGCAGTTGGAGAAATAAAGTTCAGATGTGAAGAAAATTTAGTTTTCCAAAACTGAAAAAGGAGCCCCAAGTAAAAGCCAGTTCATTAAGCTCCTTTTTCTGTCCCATTTGATTTGCCTAATCCTGCTCATAATCATATCACCTAGCTGCTATTGTAGTTTTATCTCTGCACTTAATAACAATACAGTCTTACATTTGGATAGGCTTCACAGCCAACTTATCCTTCCCTATAGATGATTTGAATTGATCTGATTTGATCCTACAATAAACATATGACATAAATAAGGACATGTATTGCTTCCCTAGTTTTTGTAGATGTAGAAATTAAGACCCACAGAAGTGTAACTTACCCGTCTGACTCTTAGTCCAGTGCTTTTTCTTTTTTTTCTCCTAGGTAAGTTTTCTTTTTCTTTTTCTTCTTTTTTTTTAAAATAATTTTAACTTTTATGCTATTGAAGAGTTGAAATTTCTATCGTAATTGCAAATGTTTGTAGAACCTAAAAGTATAATTCCTGAATATCCTAAAAGTTTGTAGCTTTATAAGGTGACTTCCTTTTTTAAGGAATCTTGGATGTAACCTATTAGATCTGTACAGAATAATTTCATGTGTTTTGCCAATATTTTTATCATTAATATTACTTATAAATGTATTTTTCAGTACACCAGTAAGGCACTGTGGCCCTCACTTTTAATACTGAGTTTTTTCTTTCAGTGCAAATCCAGCCTACCATGAGTTACTGTTAACTGTTTTATGGTATGGTGTTGTCCATACTTCAGCACTTGTGAGATGTACTGCTGCTAGAATGTTTGAGGTATGTAAACAAATGCTTCTCTCAGTTCAGATTATAATGATTTTCTTTGGAAGAAGGAGAAGGGAATGTTTTTTAAAAAAGTCTTTGCATACTATGTTATGTTGATGTATATTTTATGGCAATACAGTATCTAGTTGTGTACTGTGTGATGGGGCAGAAATTTAGCTTTGACATATTTAAGAATGTTTTCTAGCCTTATTGGTTCCTTGGATGTTATTCTATTATCAGTTCTATTTCTCAGATTTTCTTTTAAATCTTATTTTAATTTCCATCCTATATAAATCTTTCTGACTGTACTTTTCTATATATTGAGATAAAATGGCTATTAAAATCAATTAAAACAATATAAGATATATTTAAAGTTGTAAATTATAGTTGGATTCATGAATAATATTCAAAAATCAATTATTGCAAATATGAAAATATTTACTTTATTGATTACTTCTACTTGTTTATTTTCTCATGTCATATCTAGAATAACATCCCTATATGTATATTAACTGCCCGTAGACTTATTAAGAGAGAAGAGACTGTTTAACTAGATTTTCTTAAATTGCCACCTACCCAAGTTAAGTATGAAACTTGAAATGCCTATCTGTTGAAAATTGAAATATCCATCACAGAGGAAATGATGCCATAACCTACTTTATTTATTCATTCATTCATTTGTTTATTGATTGATTTATATCTCTAGAACTTGAATTTGAAGACTAAAATTGATTTAGAGTGTTTCTTACTGCTATTGAGTCTTGCCATAGAGCCTGACTGCCTGGGTTCAGTGTCTGTCTCTGCTACTTAGCAGCAAGTTCAAACTTCTCTGTGCCTTAGTTTCCTCATCTACACAATGAAGATGATAATAAGTATCCATCTCAAAGGATTTTTGTTAATACGAAATGAATTAATACTTGTAAAGCCCTTAAAACAGCTTCTGGCACATAATAAAAACTAAATAAATGTTAACGACCATTACCATTACCATTATTATTCTTTTTTTTCCTATCACAAAGTAATATATAGTTTAGGTAACATGTATTTATTCAAGCTAAAATTATCCCTAATATGCATGTGATTCTTAAAATATCTTAAAGCATTTATTTCCTTAAAAAGAATTGGTTAATTCAGTGCTTTGGATAATTTTTCCTGAATTTCAGGATTTTTCCACAATTTAAGATAAATTACCATTTGAAGAATAGAGCACTGGTATGTTTAAAATATATATCTTCTAAAACTATTAAATATATAAAATGGATTTGTGAAATCTAAAGAAAATTCCAGTTTTACCAGGAGGTTGAACATCCTTTGTCCACGTTACTCCCTATGTTATTATACATACTTAATGAAAAAACTATAATCAGGTGTTCTTTGTCAAGTTAAATGCCAAATTAAAAATTCAGCTTGCTTTGTAGTAAAAGTTCCTTGTGAGTATAAATAATTTTTGGTTATTCAGTATGCTGAAAAAAAGTCATCCATGAGAGAAAAAAGCATCCTTTTATATAAAGAACGGTCTTTAATACACTCTTCTCATAGGATTTTATTCTAAGACCCTAAAAGCTACTTCTTTCTCTTAAACCATTTGTTTTTCAAATTATGTATGCACTGATAAAGCATACCATATAAATGAAAATAATTTAAGTAAATAAAATGAAATATCCTCTTTTTATTTGTTTTTGGGTTCTTTTTTTCTTCTTATGTGGAGCTTTTGTCTGGTTTTGGTTTCTATGTTTGCAGTCAGTGCTGGGTTGGAAACTGTGCCTATGCTACAGCAGTTTTCGGTGTTCTTTCAGGTTGATTATGAACTTCTGAGTTGAATTTGAGAGACTTCAATATTTTTTCAAATTCATTTATAATAAAAAAATTTCAGTGATCATGCAAGTAAAAGTCATCAGTAGAGGGGCGCCTGGGTGGCACAGCAGTTAAGCGTCTGCCTTTGGCTCAGGGAGTGATCCTGGCGTTATGGGATCGAGCCCCACATCAGGCTCCTCTGCTATGAGCCTGCTTCTTCCTCTCCCACTCCCCCTGCTTGTGTTGCCTCTCTCGCTGGCTGTCTCTCTCTGTCAAATAAATAAATCTTTAAAAAAAAAAAAAGTCATCAGTAGAAAAAATTAAAGTTACTTTTCTGGGGGTGCCTGGGTGGCTGAGTCGGTTGATTTCAGCTCAGGTCATGATCTCAGGGTCCTGGGATCGAGCCCTGCATCAAGCCCCACATCGGGCTCCACCCTCAGCAGGGAGTCTGCTTGAGGATTCTCTTTCTTGCTCTCCCTCTGCCCATCCCCCTGTTTGTTCTCTTTTTCTAAAATAAATAAATCTTTTTAGGGGTGCTTTTTAGATGTACCTGGGTACATCTGCCTTCGGCTCAGAGCATGATCCCAGTGCTCTGGGATCGAGCCCCACATCAGGCTCCTCTGCTAGGAGCCTGCTTCTTCCTCTCCTGCTCCCCCTGCTTGTGTTCCCTCTCTTGCTGGCTGGCTCTCTCTGTCAAATAAATAAATAAAATCTTTAAAATAAATAAAATAAAATAAATAAGTCTTTTTAAAAAAGTAGTTACTTTTTTGTCAGTGAGCCCTATTTTGAACAAAACCATACTGAAAGAATAAGTATGTTTAATAAGGTTTTTTTATACTAATACTTTATAATTTATAATTGTGCCTTCTATCCCCGGCAAGTGAGTTAATTCAAAATAAAAACATAAAAAGCAGGACATTTCTAATAAAAGAAAATTTTTTTTTAATTTTTTATTATATTATGTTAGTCACCATACAGTACATCATTAGTTTTTGATGTAGTGTTCCATGATTCATTGTTTGCATGTAACACCCAGTGCACCATGCAATATGTGCCCTTCTTAATACCCATCACTGGCCTATTCCAGTCCCCCACCCCTCTCCCCTCTGAAGCCCTCAGTTTGTTTCCCAGAGTCCATAAAAGAAAATTTTTAATGTGAGACCCGAAACTGTTGAGAAGAAAGCAAGAAATGGATATACCAGGAACATAATATGAGATACTTAATGAAATTGGATGCTAAATATAGCTCTAAGTTTTCAGATACCAGGACAAAAAGGGGAAACCCAATCAATCATATTATTCTCATTGTTAAGTAAGAGGCAATATGTTACTTTTTGAAGTGACAAATTATTATTGAAATTGATTTATAAAGAAACTTTATCACGTGACATAATGGATTTCCCAAAAGATGCAGAAAAGAACTTCATGTAATGATTCCTCATATCAGTCATAAGGAAGCTAAGCATGTAACAGCAGCCAGCTCAAAGACCTCTGGGGCTTGTGAGACAGATGTGGCTGAGTCCGTTTTCTAACTCCGCCTATTGCCTCTAAAACACCAGACAAGTTACATAACTTCCTCCCTAAGGCTCCGTGTCTTCATCTGTTAAAACATTGGTAGTAATTGTACTTAGCTCACCAGGTTTAGCGATCAAATGAGGGGCGCCTGGGTGCTTCAGTTGGTTAAGTGTCTGCCTTCAGCTCAAGTGGTGATCCCAGGGTTATGGGATCAAGTCCTGCATGCGGCTCCCTGCTAAGCGGGGAGTCTGCTTCTCCCTCTTCTTCTGCCACTCCCACTGCTTGTGCTCTCTCTCTGTCAAATAAATAAATAAAATCTCAAAAAAAAAAAAAGATCATACAGTACATTGTATGTAAAATGTATAATAATCAATAGCTCTTAAATTTTGCTTTTTGATTTTCTAGCTTACTAGAAATTACACTTAAAACTGCACAGCAGTGAAAAATTAACTTGTCCCCTAGATTATCCCCCCCTTTTTTTTTAATGCTTTTAGGCTGGCACAAGATAGCAGACACTTTAAGATACACTTTACTGATTCAAATCTAAGCTATTTTATTTATAAAGTGGTACAGAGAAGAAAGTTTTATTTAACAGTATTTTAACTTCTTTCCCCTATTTCTTTCTGCTTGACATCTGTAATGTTTAAGGCAGTAGCAAAAGTTCCTTTGTCATTTTATTCCAGCCTAATTATCCATGTATTTTTATAAAAATAATTTCAGAATATCGAAGTAGATTTTAAAGTCAATCAGTTGTTAAATAGTAATAGATTATTGTAAAATTAAGAATCCCATGTAAAGGGAGTTCTGCTGTCTCTGATATGGTGTGTAGGAGGAATGTGTTAACATGCAGTGTTAGGTTTTTGTTACTAAAAATTCCACAGCATGTTCCATATTCCATGAGGCCTAGATCCATTACAAGGTGAACAGATTGATTAGCATTTAGGATTCATTTGTTTTTAAATTCTGAAATTGATAATGTAGGATTAGGATGTCACCCTTTTAAAAACAAAATGAATACTTCTCAATATGGTCCTCTTCTAGATTTAGGGTTGGTTGCTAAATGGATTATTTTATCATCAGATTATAGAAATAGGTCAATTGTGTTTATCGTATTTCTCTTATTCATTTGAGCTTTTAGAGAAATGTAAAATAACAAACTAAAATGTTAAGTACTTGGATCAGCCAAAGCAATTTTTTAATTAATAATTTCTTCGTTCAAATATATCATAAATCTTATGTCTTGGAATACTCATAATAGTTAAACTCACATTTCTTGAATGCCTAATCTTTGTCAGACAATATTTAGCTAATTATGCGCAGTTCGTAGCACAATGATCCTTTAAGATAGATAACAATATCACCATGTTCAGATGAGAAAACTGAGTTTCAAGAGATTATGTAATATATCTAAGGCCACAAGGCTAATAAGTGGAGAGGTAGAGTCTGAACCCAGATCTAATTCCCACATGTGATACTTTCCACTTAAGGCTGCATTATGTCTCTGTACCTCAAAAGAGAAAACTATGTGATGTAAAAGGTTGGGAATTGTCCTTGATTTTTAAGTTGACTTGCCATAGAACAATCAGAAGCAGTTTAGTGGTGTCTGCTAGCCATTTGGATTTGGTTTAAAAACAGTCCAGTTTGTACCTTGTTGGTCATAATAAAATGACACCAGATTTACTTCAACATATTTAACCATAGAATCCGGTATATATCTTCTTTTTAGTTAAAAAAAAAAAAAGAAAGAAAGAAAGAAAGAAAAGCTTTCTTTTAAATTGCATTTAATTGAACACAGAAACTGCATGGAGACTTTGACCAAAAGTACAAACTGCCATTGAATTGGTGACAAACTCTGTTTTTGTGGACTGCTAGGCTATTTAAGCTTTATTTTCCTCCTGAGCATTCTCTGCCTTTATAAAGCACTCTAGTAGCAATATTTGCTTAGCTTCTAATTTTGGTTTTGCTTTTGTGTTTTCTCTCTTTCTCTTGGTTGTTCCTTTCTTCTTCCCGTGGCACTGTGTTTGCTCTTTCCATGCATCACCTGTGAATACCCCCTACGCTGACCAATCAGCTGTTGGTGAAGGGGGTGAATGAAACTCTGGTAGCTCAGAGGGTTGTTCCTGCTCTCATTACTCTCTCCAGTGACCCTGAAATGTAAGTGTCATCCCTGCCTTTTACATTCAGCATCCCTTTCAAAATGTGCCTGTCAAGAAATAACCATCAGCTTTTAAGTCCGTTAAAGAATATATTCACCTCTTTAAAATAATAGTATTGGATTATGTTCACTTGATTTTAAATTTTATTATACTGTTCACGTATCTTTTTTTAATGTCGACCATCGCATTTGGAGGCCATATATGAAAAGAATACATTAATATCATTCTCAATAAACATTTCCAAAACTTAGTATATGCTGATGGACTATTTCTTCCAAGCCAAGAAAGGATGCTCTGCTAATCTCACTAACATGTTGTTACCAGTAAGTATAGTGGCATGAACCAAAGGCTTAACATTTTAATGTCTCGTGTGGGTGACTAAACCAAGAAAGACCAATGAGTCTGCCTGCCCATCCTCAGTCACAGCTAACCCAGTTCTCATTCCAGTTTACCAAACCATTTTTTATTGCATGTTGACTGGTTTACAGCTGACTCTTCGAGGCATGAGTGAAGCGTTAGTTGACAAGCGGGTTGCTCCGGCCCTTGTTACCTTGTCCAGTGATCCTGAATTGTGAGTTCCACAGACTGCGACCTTAAGTTATCCTGTCTGTCTTTTTGAGCATTCTTCTTGGTCTGCTTTTTTTAAATTTAATTTGTCATTGCTAGAGACTAATACAGTATATTTACCTTGTACTTACTTTGATATACATTTTAATAATCAGTTAATAATCAGTTTTTCATCTCAAAGAAAGTTTCAGTTTCTCTCTTTTTTAATTCTAACAGCTCTGTCAGAATTGCCACAATTCCGGCCTTTGGCACTATTATGGAAACGGTTATTCAGAGAGAGGTAGGAAATTATTGAAATTTAATATCTCTGTACTGTTGAGGTGATGGTACATTACAGATATGCACCAAGCGGTAGGGGGCAGGAAGGACTTATCTTTTATTTTATCTCTTAGTTGGTTATGGGCTGGAGGAATATCTCACTGTTTGAAAACATGAGAGCCTTACCCAAAGTATATTTTCATATCCTAAGGAAATCTCTATTTTCCTTCTAAGTTAGAAAATTAAATATAAGCCAACTCTTAGACGTTCCAATTTTAAGCCTAGCTGAGTATCGCAGTTTTGAATAATCTGCAAACCAGATCTAGTTCCAAAGCCTATCCAGTACACTTCTAGATAGTCTACATAAATTCCTGATTGTCAGTTTGCACAGATTTGAAGACAATTTTGCCAGATAACTTTAGGAACACAAACCTATTTCAGTTTCACAAATGAAGGCTAGAGGGCACCTCTGTTCTTATAACTGTATCACTGATACCAAGGTGCAAGTCTAGTGGGCTGGTATCATGTCACTGCAGCGCATAGGACTGTGACAACCCTCTGTTAGGTCTGCATTAGAAGATTATCAAGGTCTTTCTCCCTAACAGTATATTTTGATTTAGAAACTTGTGATTTATTTTCAAGTTTGTTAGGTTCTGTCTGCAACATTAACTATAAGACACTTCTTAAAATGAGTATCAGAATTTCATTCTTTATTATAAAATTGGACATGTTTTATACAAATGAAAAACCCTGTAGATTAGAAAATAAATCATTTGTGGACATATTACATAGCCACTTAAACATAAACAGACATTTTACCCCCCCTAAAAGGAAGCACTATTTCATGACGTTTCTTTGTCAAAAAAGTTTTTTAACAACAAATTAAACAACTTAGTTATGGGGGGGGAAAGTTTTCTATTTTTTCCTTATATATTTCACTGTGAAGCAACATTAAAAAGTATTATTCTGCAAAGCTTGCAGTCTTGGCAGAATTTCAACATGTTCTTAAATCCTAAAATAAAAATGTCTTTTAGGGAAATGTGAGTAAGATGTAAGTCATTAATGACTCATTGCTTTCAGAAGGTGAATAATTGGGTAACTTACACTGTGATTGGTTTTAAGAATTAAAATGTAGAGACAAAATCGTTATAAATTTACCTGTTTTTCTCTAAATACTATGGGGGGTTTTGCTTTTACATTTTCTTAGGGAATATTTGTATTTTCAAAAAATAAAAAAAGAAGAATTAACAAACAAAAATGTAAAATCTTTCTGAACCAAAAGACTAAATAAGTACTTGTTTAATTGTAAATTTCTACTGTCATGTTGATATAAATCATTTGAACCCATGCTGCAAGCCATGTTTAATGTGTAACATTCTCTTTAACAACTCTACTCAATTTTTAATGTTTTGTGAAATAACTGTACAATATCCAATTTTAAGTTGCTGGAAAGGGTGAAAATGCAGTTGGCTTCTTTTCTGGAAGATCCTCAGTACCAAGACCAGTATTCTTTGCATACAGAGATCATAAAAACATTTGGTAGAGTTGGTCCTAATGCAGAACCAAGGTTCCGAGATGAGTGTAAGTTACATTTTTCTACCTTTTTTCCCCTGAATTATAATGTAAGATCAAAGCCAGAAGCTCCTCTCAGGATTTGTCCTATGTTAAAGCCCTTCTATACTTTTGTATACTGAAAGCTAAAAGTGAACCAAGTTGACTGTTGTGAACTGATCAATAATACTATAACTGGATAGTTTTTATACTACATACTGACTGCTGTAACACATATGAAAAGTAACTCATAAACAATTTCAAGTTATTTTTAAAACATTTTTAAGTAACTATAAATTTCAAAATACTATGTTGTGTTCTATTTAAAGCTTACCATTTAATTCTCATTTTTAAGGACATTTTTATGTGTTTCTAGACATGTTCTTGTGAAAAATATGCTTTTCTTCCACTTACCATGACATTCAGCTATGATCAGTGATTTTGTTTTAATGCACAGCTTGTTCATCTACTAAATGATTTGCATAATTATCTGCTAAAGCATTTTCTCTAGTTTTTATAATATCTCTTTTACTATGGGCCTCAGTGTTTATGACAGCAATTTCTTTTAGTGGCATCAAAGTATCCAGTAATTATTATTCCAAAAGCATATGTCAGTTATCACTGCTATACTTTAGTCCTTTAATTTGTAGCGATTTGACATGCCTTAGAGAGGACCACAAATTTGGCTTCTTAAAGTCATTTTGGTTTCTAGAACAAAATTAGATTCTCCCATGGTCTAGTTGTTGCATATCTGGCCTGATAATTTTAATATCAGTGTCATCAACAAAAAATATTGTTAGGGATTGGACAGCATTGTCCAAAAGGTCTTCCGAGGGCATAACACTTACTGAGCTACAGAAACACAATCACAAAATTATTTTTCGGTTGGGTAAAGTTGATAACCTGAGAAAATAGCAATATTTCGTGATTAGTTAACAGGAAAAGATTTGTTATTTTAGCTAGCAGTAGGGATAGTTTGAAATACTGTAACATCAGATTTATAAGTGATTCTGGTAAAAACTCTAAAGGTACTTTGACCATCTTTGTTGAGATTATCATTGTTCTGAAGTGGAGAGACTAAGTCTTGGCTCTTGGATCAAAGAATTGGCTAAGTAGGCATTGAATCTTTGGTGTGTGCCATGTTATCGAGTTAGTAACTTTCTCTAGATCATGATCTAACCTTTTTGTGTGCGTTCAGAAGAAAGATTTATGCATCACAGAGAAGAAAGACATTTTCTTTTCATAATCGTCCCAAAATAACAAAGGTCGACTTGGGAAAAGATCGATGATAGACGTTTCCACTGCTTGAATAGGTGTAATAAACCATTTGTTACAATTTAATGTATACCCACAAATATGTCTTATACAGTCTTCTTTCACATTCTGGTACAACCACACTCCCCCCCCCCCTTTAAGATAAAAAAAACCTTTTTTTTTCGTTTGTATTCACTGCCCAATCAATTGGCTTTCCTTCTACTTTAAAACTTTACTCTGAGGACCTTCATGTACTGTGTTAATAAGGTTAATGGTAAGAGTAGAACCCATATTGACAAGGATTCCATACTGTTATCCATCTTAATTTATAGACAATTGCTTTTAGGAGTTTACAAGAAGGACAGAGAATTGTTGAGTTGTAATATCTTCCCCAGAGTGGCATTTTGGGTATTTGTCATTCTATTTCTTAGAGAATAGAGGACATTGATTCATCCAGTGGACTTTTTTCTTTTCCAGCTCTTCATTATCACAGGACCTTTTGGTCTTGATTTTTTTCAGGAACTACTGGTTTTATCTAGAACACAATTAAGTCTTTAATTGTTTGTTTTCAGCTTTTTTACTTTATAAAGCTCTCTGAAAATGTTCAGTCATATGCTGGAGATTTTCTAACATGGCAATTTTACAATTCCGATTAGTTGTTTGGTTTTTTTTTAGAAGTTCTTTATTTCATTTCTGAGCCCATTTACAAAAAGAGAGGATAAGATTCCCCGTACTTTGGCTGTTGGATCTGCCCCAAATATTTTCTGAAAGTTTATTGAAATGAATTCTTATGAAGTCTCCTGTTGATTGATTTTGTTTATAGTGTAGACTATGTCTAGTCTGCCCTTAAGAGAAAAGCTGCAATGGCCTTATATTGTGCATTTCCTATTTTCCTTGCCCACTGAAGGTCAGTTGTAGAATTATGCATATCTTGGTTAGTAAATCTTTCAGCCATTTCCATCTGAGGAGTTATCAATTAAGTAAATTAATTGCTACAGATGTGGTAGCTAGGATAATAAGTATGTAATGAAATGTTGAATACTGTAGTAAATTTTTGTCTATCTTTTGGGATTTAGGAGGATCTCTAATTATAGCCTTTAAATGGCTCTAGAGTTTAAAGTAACTTCTATAGATTTGTTTTCTAGTTAAGCAATTTTAAGGGGTTATTGTGCAGTATGGTTATTGAGTTTCTGAGAAAAACATTAAGGAAAGGATTACTTGTTTAGGAGGTCAGAAAAGAAGCAGAAGGAATAAAGAGGCCATGTGTCAATAGAAAAAGAAGTTTGAGGAACATTCTAAAGGTTTGGGTAGAAGGGAATCTCAGAGATTCTCTAGAGAGACTGTCTTAGAGCCACCATTTTGTTGAGGCCTCAGCATGCCAGTTAGTGAATTGGAGTTTCAGGGAATTCAGTGGGAAGTCAATGAATGTTTGGAGTTCTTGTCTCCCAGTTTTTCTCTAGAGCTCCTCTTAAGTATGTTGTTATTAATTTTGACAAGTCAAAATACCCTAAAAATGGCCTTTGTTATTCTAAGTTTTCATGGTTGGTTTTTGGTTTTGTTTTGTTTTGTTTTTACCATTTACTAAAGTATGTATAAAAGTTGTGATTATAGGGGCGCCTGGGTAGCGCAGTCGTTAAAGCGTCTGCCTTCGGCTCAGGGCGTGATCCCGGCGTTCTGGGATCGAGTCCCACATCGGGCTCCTCCGCTGGGAGCCTGCTTCTTCCTCTCTCACTCCCCTGCTGTGTTCCCTCTCTCACTGGCTGTCTCTCTGTCACATAAATAAATAAAATCTTTAAAAAAAAAAAAAAAAAAAAAGTTGTGATTATAGTGTCGGTTAATTAGAAAGCAGGAGGCTTTTCTAAGAGGAGATTGTGGCTTTCACATACATAAACTCAATGCAGACATGAAAGAAGTCACTACAATTGGTCAGAAGTATATGCTTCTGAGTGGTGTTTTGGGTTCCCCAACGAAGCAGAGATTAGAAAGGGGCCCTGTGAGCAATACTTTAATAGTCACTGATCCTGGAACCATTTCTCCAAGGAACCCTGGTTTTACTGGGAGCTGGTATTTACGAAACACAGTCTTAGGCCCTAGAGGTGCTCATTGCCACTGAATTGGA
Source organism: Ursus maritimus (assembly GCF_017311325.1). Taxonomy (NCBI): domain Eukaryota; kingdom Metazoa; phylum Chordata; class Mammalia; order Carnivora; family Ursidae; genus Ursus; species Ursus maritimus. Next base: position 13,729,249 of record NW_024424230.1, on the reverse strand, counting down.
TATTTTTTCTTGGGCCATCGCTTTTATTTTAGCAGTAGGATGTCTATATTTTTGAAATTTTATATTATTCACTGAGACAGAAGATGATCTTGAGCCCTTTGAGTGACTTGAACTGAACCACCAGTGCTCTTTGACATTGGTCTTGCTAAGAATTTGAGAAACTAAAGCTAAGAATTGTTTTTTGGAGTGAAATAATTTGATCTGACAAAGAATAAGTATACTATATTTGTCCTTTGTTTAATAGCAGTGGTAATACCTGAGTTTTATAAAGAAACTTATTTCTAAAGATAACACAAGAGGTAGATTGTTTACATTTATTTGTTTGGTTTTCATCTTTCAAATTGGGAAATTTAATTCCAGTGAGGCCAAATGACCTGTGGACATCCTTGTAATTAGGTTATAGAGATAGCGCTATGGTCTGTTCCTTCCAAATATTTTTATTCTGAAAAACATGCTTTCCTCTCTAGTAAGAAAAAGCAGATAAAGGATTTGAAATCATCTAGAACTAAAATGAAATTTTATAAATTTTAAAAGGAAAAAAATTTTGTTTAATGTATGAGTGAAGTGTATGAGATGTTTTAGATAAAAATCTAACAATTTCTTTTTTTCTTTTTTCAGTTGTTATACCACACTTGCATAAGTTAGCCTTGGTGAACAATTTACAAATCGTGGATTCTAAAAGACTGGATATTGCTACCCATCTTTTTGAAGCCTATAGTGCACTTTCCTGTTGTTGTATCCTTGCTTTATTAATGTGTATCTATATTTATATAACCAGTCTTACAGTGAACCTCAGTTGTTAAAGTTTGGAAGTTAGTATTTTTTTCTTCAACTTACTTACATAATGGTTATAGAAGATTAAAATTTGGTCGACTTACCCCACTGCTTATTCTAGCCATGTCATAATTTTAAAAGATGACTTTAAGTCCTCTGTGCTTCTATGTTCTATAATTTTGAAACACTGACTAAAGTTTTATCTATGTTAACTGGCTATGTAACTGAGCAAGAAATGAGTTATACCTGAAGCTTCTGTTAATCAAAAGGAAGCCTTGTATGTGTTCTGACAGTTGGTTTTTCAGTGAATGTTTAACCATCTGTATCCAGTGGAAGGCTATGGAAAGATAATCACTCATTGAGGAAGTATAGTGCCAACATCGCTGATCATCTCCAGTGATGGTAGAACTGAAGGAAAACTCAAAGATCATCTAACCCATGTCAACTACTACATTTTATAAATGATTAAACTAAAGCTTAAAGACATTAGTGACTTCTTCTGTTTTTTATAGTTAAAAGCAAAACTATGACTACAACAAAGAACTTTAGCTGTCCTATTACATGTTCTTTTTACTATCCTAGGCCTAGTAAAATAACATTAAGAAGGAAGCAAAGATAAAGATGGGCAGAGTGAGTTCCAGCTTCTCTGCTCTCCCATTAAAAGGCAGGCGAGGTCAAGAAAGAGGAAATAAGAGATTGAAAAAGGAATGAAAGGCTGAATATGCAAAAAAAAACTATAAAAGTACATGCTAGACAACATAATCAGAGAATTCTGATTATAACAGAAAAAAAATGGCAGTAGAGAGAGGTTCCTAGGAGAAAACAGAGGACAAAGGAAGTTTCAGGATTAATATTTATGGTTCCATATTATTATATGCCAGTTTGAAGTAGTAAGTCAAGTGAACAAGTAATTTTAAATAAATATGTTCCGAAATACCACTGATTGATATTTTGGTAAATACCAATTCATTGGTAGTGGATTCTTGACTGGAACGTTCCAGTGGGAGGCTTTGTTTTGAATAAATCAAATAGGGAAAGTAGAAACATAGAGCTGTTAAGGAGCTGTTTGTCCTTTTGGAAATGTTAAAACTTGAAGTTGGATGAGTAGTTGAGAACATTTTATTTTTAGGAATCTACTATAGATTACCTATTCATGTGGATGCTGTAAGCCATGTTTTTTATAATACAGATTTTAAAGTGGCAGAGACACCATATTTTGGTAATTTTGTACTTCAGCTATCCATGTATCTTCTATAAGTTTATTTCCACTAAAAGGAGAACTTAGTATTATTCTTGATTTATCTTGTTGGCATTTTCTACTTAGGGAAGATAGAGGAAGCAAAAAGAGGAAGTGATATTCTGAATTGGCAAGGAAGAACTCTTTACTAATGGAGAAGTAACAAGACCCTTTCAAGAAAGTAATAATGGCATGTCAAAGTTTGTATTCCAAAGCAAGAAAATATTGCTATGTTTATACCTTCCCTAGACTTTGTGAAAATAGATGTTTAGAAACTTAAGCAAAAAGTTATGTGTAACCTTATGTAGCAGAGAGTTTCTAAAGGAGTATGCCTCAAGGGAAACTGGGAAGTCAAAAGATCAAAAATTGTAGCTGTATAAAACCAAATATTCCAAGTAGGCAAGGCAGTAGTTTCTAAAGCACATAGAATCTGTATAGAAAGAATATTTTTGTGGGTTTAGGTACGCACACAATATAGAGTAAATATAATAAAGTCTTTACACCAATACAGTAAGGAGAAGAACATCTTAACAGTAGACCCACTTCAAGTACTAAAATTGTTAGTTCTACATGAGTCATAACTTGTACTTGTGTCAACAGAGTGGTATGGCCACAATAAAATCACGTTGTTCTGTGATCCAGATCTGTTCTGAGGTTCCATTGCATTCTGAGCTGATAGAACACAAGAGTATTCCTTTCAGCACTGACATCATATTTTAATAAGGACATGGGAAAACTATACTGTTTAACATTAAGTATAGTAATAAGTCAAAAAATCATGTTTTAAAAAAATTTGAAGGAATTTAGAAATGTTTAACCTGGAGAAGACCTAGCTTGGGGATGAAAAAGTAATTCAAAAATTATTTTAAATGTTATGTAGAAGAAAGTTTAGGCACACTGTGTAACTCAGGTGTAGAGCTAACACTAACAAGAAGGTTATAGAGAGTCTGATTTTATAAGGAAAACTTTCTGGGGGCACCTGGGTGGCTCAGTCAGTCAGGCGTCCACCTCTTGATTCGGCTCTGGTCATGATCTCATGGGTCAGGGATTGAACCTCCTGTCTGTCTCTGTACTCACAGGGAGTCTGCTTCTCTCCTTCTCCTCCCTCCGTCCCTCTGTGCACTTTTTCTCTCTAAAATAAATAAATAAATCTTTAAAAAAGTCTTTAAGGAAAACTTTCTAATTTAGCTATTTAACAATGGATTGATCTCTCTTATGAAACTATGCATGTCCTGTCATTATTAGCAGTTAGAGGCTTTATGGCCATCATTTACAGATGACATAGAGGTGATTCCTATATCAGTTTCCATCCCTTAAGAAAGATCGTGTGATTCCACAAGGAAAATGTATAACCAAACAGTGAGTAGAAAGAGAAGACTTACCTCTTTACCTCCAAATAAGGCCATCTTCAGCTTCTTAATCCATGCCCATATTCCTCTAGATCAGACTCTTTTTTTTTTTTTTTTGAGAGTCAGAGAGTACGAGCCGGGGGGGGGGGGGGTGCAGAAGGAGAAGGAGAGAGAATCTTAAGGAGGCTCCACATCCAGTGGGGAGCCCAGTACAGAGGTTGGTTTCATAACCCTGAGATCATGACCTGAGCTGAAGTCAAGAGTCAGTGGCTTAATCAACTGAGCCACCCAGGCACCCCAATCAGACTCTTAACTACTAGTTGAAAGGTCATTCACAGTTACATTTTGGTGGTACTTTCCCCATATCTAGAAAACAAGACTACATAGCCATTATGTTGCAGCCCTCTCTATGACTGTAGGGATTAGTTCAACCAAATGATGTCTGTGTTTTTAGTACTTAATAAATATAAGTCACTCATTATAGGAGTCGTATTTACAAACAATATTTATTCATAACTATTTTTTTAAGTTTATTTAGGTCATAAATATATGTTTTTTTAAGATTTTATTTATTAGAGAGAGAGAGTGAGCGAGCACAAGCTGGGAGAGAGGGAGGAGAAGCAAACTCCCCGCTGAGGAGGGACCCCGATGCACGGCTCAATCCCAGGACCCTGGGACCATGACTTGAGCCTGAAAGCAGATGCTTAACTGAGCCACCTAGGCGTCCTGGTTGTAACTGTATTTTTAAGACAAAAGTTATATATTTTACTGATTTTTTTTTAATTAATGAAACTCATTATAATTTTTTTTCCAAAAAGACTAACTCATCTTTATAAGGGAATTTATTTACTGGCATTTTTCACCTTAATATGGTATATATAATATTAAATAAAAATTATTTTTAAATGGCTAACAACTATAAGGTAAGAATGTGCTGTGAATAAACAAAGGGAATTGTTTTCTTGACAAATACACCTGCTTTCTTGATCCCTTTGAATGTCAGGATAATCAACTAAAACTCAAAAGTGACCAGGAAATATAACTAGTACTAAACTTATGTTATTATAGTAAAAGTTCTCTTACCCAATTCAATTAGGACCAATAGTAGGCCAGTTTAATAGGATGGTTAAAGCAGGAAATCAAGAAAATGGTTTATATAACTTATTTTAACTTAAAATACATAATATTTTCTTTACCAATATTTTGATGTAGGACTGAGGTATTTCTTTTGTGTGAGTCTGCTTAGTAGACTTAAATATCTTTCTTAGATAAACGCACATCCATAACGTAACTGTGATTTTCAGTTTAAGCTTCTTTAAAGAGGATCCAGAAACATTTCTGATACTGGGTATAGACCTTTTTTAGTTCTTTATCTTTTTCCTAATCTTTTACAGTTGTTTCACACAGACATAATTAAACAGCACCATTTTAAGCTATTGGCCTTTACCAATTCTTTCAAACCTTTCAACTTAGTTGTCATGGAAACGTTAATTTTCTTACTTTTCATACTCATTTAAGCATCCAACTAAATTACATGATTTAATTTTTACACTTACTGCATGCGTTTACATAACGTGTCATTAAATTAAGTAGTGTTACAATAATGAAGACCACTGACATTAAGGGATTCATGAGGATAAACACAATTGACTCTTGGTAAGTGACTAGCTCAACAAATGAGAATCATGTTTGCAGGAAGCCTGTTTGCTCTAAGTGATCTGTGTCCTTAGGCATCATTTTTATTAGTCTGTTGTTCTGTTGGACGTACAAGTTTGGTTTTTTTTTTTTTAATTCCCTTAACTGCCTTGTCTCAAGTTATTTCAGAGGATTTAATGGTTAATCACTTCTTACCTGGTCTCAGATGTTTACGGACTGACATGGAACATCTTTCTCCGGAGCATGAGGTGAGCCACCATGATGATTAAGCCACTGTGATTATCTGTGCCACATTCATATGTTTTCATATCCTCTATAGACTTGCATTCTTTATGTGAGGCACAATTATGACATGCTGTGCTTAATTCTTTTAAAACTAGTGTAGGGTCATTTTATGGCTTTACTTACTGGTTAGGAGATCTTGAAAAGCTCCTTTAACATCTTTGATCCTCTGTTTAATTCTGTATAGTAGGGATTACATGCTTTCCTTCACTGAATGTAATTAGAATCTAATGAGCTAATGTACATGAAATGTTTTTTAATCTGTAAAATGCTATGCGATTTGATCTCTGACCATTAACTTTCTTAGAAGCAAAGTTTCTGTTTTCTGTCTCCCATTTCCCTATAACTCTTTTATTCTATTTGTCTTCCTTGTTTCCTCCAAAACCGTTTATCATTTATTTCCTATTCTGCATCTTCAGCCTGTTTATCTACCCATGGTAGATATCATGGCAGGTTTGATTTTTTTTTTTTTCCTGTTTTTCCAGCTTTTTACAGAGGAAGCTTAGATTATTTACTTTTAGACTTCTTTTCGGATACATGAATTTAAAACTGCGTATTCCTTTAGGCACATCCTGTGCATTTGCTACATTGTATCTTCGTTATCATTCAGTTCAAATTGGATTCTCGTTTCTGTTATTAATTGATGCATGGGTTTTGTTTAATAAGGTAAATTAAGATTTAATTCTCCTACATTTTTATCAGTTTTTTGTGATCTGCTTCTTCTGTTAGCTCTTGAAACATGTATTAAAGTTAGGAGTGGGAATTCTCTCTCTCCTTGTAGTTTTTTCGGTCTTTGCTTGGTATGTTTTATAGGTGCCCTCTATCAGGTTGAGGAGGTTCCCTTTTATTGTTCCCTTTTATTGTTTATTGGTTGACTTTTTATCATGAAAGANGGGATATTGTCAAATGTTTTTTCTGCCTCAGTTGAGAAGATCGTGTGGTAATTTCTTTTAATCTCTTGATTCATTGTTTTACACTAATGGATTTTTGGACATTAAATCAACCTTTGCATTCTTACAATAAGTCCCACTTAGTTATGGTGCATAATTCTTTTTATATGAAGCTGAATTTGGTTTGCTAGCATTTTGTTGAGGATTTTTGCTTCTAAGGTGAAGGCTAATCCTACAGGATAGAAGAAACGAGATATTATAAGGTGTATTTCTCCACCCTCCATTAGGGTAGGTTGAACTGAAAATAGGAGTTGTTAAAAGTTTTTCAAAGGATCAGACTCCCAGATTCCCTTTCCAACCTTGGTAGAACTCTGGAACTTTACTTTTTAAACTTGGGATATCACACGTAGCTGAGAACAGGAATGAGTGCTATAAGGAGAAGAGGGAAATTAAGTGAAGGCATGGTGACTGGAAACCTTGCTACCTTTCCCCTTCTTGGATCCAAGAATCCTGGCAGTCAAAGTTTGGTTTGTGCCCGATTTACCTTAAGAGGATCCAAGTTACTCATGCATGAAGAGATTTTAATCAGCATTTTAGTGCCCCAGTCTTTAGTGGACATCCCAAGATCACCAACCATTTGAGAAAAATCTCTAACATCAAAGACGGAGATGAAAACATACATGCAATAAAGAGGGTACTGGAGGAAACAGAGACAATGCAGGGAGCAGAAGAAAAAGTACAAAAAACTCCCCCCAAATACAATAAAGCAAGAACTAGCTAAACAAATAAAATCTATAATCTGTGAGAAAACCAGAAAAGATTCAAAAACGAATTAATCTAGATCTAACATGCATATGACAAAAGTCTCATTTAATAACCAAAGTCCTTACCATAATCTGCAAGGCACTTTAAGATCTGGCTCCCTCCTCCTCCACATCTCAAACCTCATCTTTTATCCTCTCCTTTGCTCACTCTGCACCCACCACTCTGGCCTCCTTGCTTAGAATGTGTTAGACATACTCTCACCTAGATGGAGCCTTTGCTCAGCCTCTTCCTGGTGTCTAAAACACTTGCTCCTTTATCTCCTTATCTCCTTCAGGCTTTTCCTTGAATGTCATCTCCATGAAGCCTGCTTGCGACACCTCCATATAAAGTGTAACATTCTTCACCTTGGCTTCCTAGTACCCTATATTTTACTCGATATTCTTTCCAAAGCCCTATCACCTTCTAATATACTATGTAACTTACCTATTTTTTATATTTATTGTGAACAACATAAGCTCTCCATAAGGAGGGAATGATGTCTGTTTTGTTTGTGCATTCTTTGTATCTAAAAAAGTGCCTGGCACATAGTAGATGACAGTAAATTTTTGTTGTGTAGTGACCTCCATGCCCAAACATGGGCCAAGAATATTCAGGAAGACCATTCAGTTTCTGGTGTGGTTGCCAGCAATTGGAGGAGCAGCTTAGATCCCTCCACCCTTTCCATCACTCACTCAGTTTCCCTGAAAAAATTATGTTAACTCTTAGATGCCCACTGTATTCCCAGTTGCATTTTAGTAGCCACAGACGTATATCTGGTCCCTGTTCTAGACATTAAAATAGAGCATCTTGCTATTTGCAACCTGGAGAAAGCAAAGGGGCATGGGACAAACAGCTTTTACTGGAAAAATATGTGTGATCATGGTATGTGTATATGTTAAATGTATTGATGTATACAAATTTTACTTTTAACATTAGATGGTAGGAAAAACTAAGGGAGAGTTGAAGTCAGTTAGAAGGAAAGTTAGTGAAAATCAAAATCAGTTATTAGGTTATATGATTGAGGTCTTTTAATACTATTTCTGCCCATGGTATAGCAATTTAATGTGAATTTCTTTAACAAAGTGACCGCCAGAACTTACATTTTTAATTAACATTAGTTTGTGGTAATATTAAAAATTAAATTAAAAAGTTTAGATTAAGTAATAGCATTTCACTATTATAAACGAAAGCCATTTCACTAAAAAGTAGTTCACTAAAGTCATTTTTTTTTTTTTTTTGAAATCAGGTCATTTTAAGTTCCATGATAAAAGAATGTGAACAAAAAGTAGAGAACAAGACCGTCCAAGAGCCTCAAGGGTAAGACATTAATTCTCTTTTTAAGGCTTCATATTAACCTTAATTTCTCTATCTAAATTTTCTATAGATGGGTATGGTGTTTTATTTTGTGTTACTTTTAAGTCATTTATTTGGAAGGCAAGAAAATTATTTAAATCAGTGGTTACCAAATGCTAGTTTATAAACCATCTGTATCAGAATTTTCTGGGGAATTTAAAATTTAGATCTCTACCCCCTGCTCTGTGTCATCCTCTCGATCTGATTCAGCCTTGGGATCTGTATGTTTAAAAGCTCAAGACAATGTGATAGGTAACTGGATTTGGGAATCACTGGCCAAAATAGTTTCTTAGAAATTTGTGACAGGAATTATAAGATGTAACTTGATTCACTGCATAAAGGGTTGTAAACTTGTGAATGTTCTGTTCACATGCTCCTAACCAAACTAACTAGAATTCAAAGACTGACTGAAGTTAACATATAAGCACAGATGTGAAAGAGTAAAGGTGGGCATTCAGGAGAGGAAGTAATTTACAAATAGACTGTGTGTACTCTTACCTCTTATTGATGTAACCTTGAGCAGTTAATCTTAAATAGACTCTGTTAGGCATAAAAAGCTCAAAGGTTTTTCCTTTATAAAGCTGACTACTAGGAATAAGTGTATCCTATCAGACTAGGTACCCAGACACACACACACCTCCCCACACCCCCGACCTCTCCCATACACATGTACATATACAGCTTTTTACTACTTACTGTATGTCAGAGCCCTTTCTTGAGCCTTCTGGGATGGTAGGAGCTCTCCTACCATTGTAGCCGTGGAAGGTTAAGACAGTAAAAATATTTTCATAGGCTTCAATTCTGAACACAGTAATCCATAAAATTAACACCAAAGCAAACACTTCTGTTCTTTTGTCATACATTTAAGTGTTAAGATTATTTGGTGCCTTATCAGTTGAAAATGTAAAAAGTTTGGGGACAAAATTAAGAAGAATATGTGAAATGCATTCTAAATGAAATTTCATTGATTAGCATGCAGGAATTAAGAAAGACAAAAATATCTTTATAAATCCGTAAGATTGCTTCAGTTATATGACCTTCCTTTAAAAAAAAGTTTATTTTTATAATCATATTTTCCCATGTTATTCAGATCTTCTATATTATTTTTTTAACTTTTAGATAATTACAAAAAACACAAAATAATGTAGTGAATTGCTATGCACTCATCACTCAGCTTAATAATTATCAACTCATAGTCAATTTTATTTCATCCATTCCCCTCCTGTATTCTGGTATGTATCTCTAAAAGACAAATGCTGTTTTTTATAACATAAACATAATGTCATTAACACTAAAATAACAGCTTCTTAATAATATCAGTTATCTAGCCTGTGTTCAAATTTCTGATTGTTTTATAAATGTCATTAGGGATTTGTTGTTTGTTTTTTCCTTACAGCCTGTTTCTTTGAGTCAGGATCCAGAGTTCCATTCATTGCAATTAGTTGGCATGTCTCTTTAGTCTCTTTTAATCAATAGGTTCCCCTTCTATCTTGTTTTTTCCTTCATGTACTTATTGAAGAAATTGAGTCTTTGTTCTGTAGAGGTTCCCACAGTCTGAATTTGGTTAATTGCATTTCCCTCTTGTTCTTAACATGTTCCTCTGTATTTCCTATAAATTTGGTGGTTGGGTCCAGATTTGGAGACTTCATCACATTCAGGGCGTGTTTCTTTATTTTGCAAGACTGCTTCATAGGAGGAGGTGTGCTTTCATCACGAGAGAGACAATATCTACTTCTCTCTTTTTTTGGTGATATTAACATCTGTTATTGATCAATACCTAGCTCCACTAATTCATTAGCTATTACTAAATACATTACTCTGATTCTATCTTTCCCTCTTCATTTGTGAGCTAGAATACTTCAGGGAAGAAACCTTCCCCCATATGTACTACAGTTACCCAGTGATACAGTTTTTTATAGTAAAGGCAAGGTAAATGTTCAGTTCTTTCTCTTTACTTACCAGTTTTCTAAAATAATGAATTGATTTACCCTCTGATGGTGACTAGTTAGGTGATTTGTTTTGTTCAAGTGTCATAAACTCATGTATTTTCAAATATTTGATATAATTCAGTGCATTGCACTTACTATCTTTTGGTGCCCAAATTATCCCATCTTTGGCCATTGCAAGGCTTTTCAAGTTGACTTCCCAAGTCCTTTTGACATTAATTTGCAAAATGAAATGGAATGGAGGGAGAGAGAAATATTCTAGGATATAAATAGTTTTAAAGAAGATCAGTCAGGTGTAAGAGGTTCTACAGATTCAGAATCAACAAGAAATGGCAACTGGTATGATATGAGTTGCAAAGGAAAGATCTGAGATTTCTTTGAAAACTTGCAGGAAGAAGACAATATTACATTCTAAGGCAGCCCATTTCATTTTTAGCAGCTCTGTTTTTTACAAATTACTCTTATCCTGAGTTAAAGTCTCCCTTCCTATAATGTTTCCTCTCTAAAATAGGTTTCATCATCTGGCAGAGAGGTGGGGGGAGTGTTACAGACCCCTTTGTAAAACTGATAAAAATGTAAACTTCTCTTCAGAAAAAATTGCTGTAATGTAATGGTTCTTTGTTGGAAAGCTTTGTGTAAAATAGATACCTGGGTCCTTTATACCATATGGAAAGAGCCAGAATAACAGGATTAGGCCAAGGCATCTGTATTTTCAGTAAGTCCTTCAGGTGATTGTGATGTATATCGGTAGAGCTATACATATATATACAGCTATGCAGATATATATTTATATCTAATTTTTTACATGTAACATTGGTATTTGTTAAGTCTTCTGAATCTTCTCTTCTCCAGACTGAATGTCCCAGATGCTTTAACATCTTTGTTGCCCTCTAGTTAGAATATCATTAAAATGTGATAGTACTCCAATATTATCTGACCCATGTATCCTGTTTTTCTCAGTGCAAACTAAAATCATACTTACCTTTCAGCTTACAGTATTGTTCTACAGAAAGAAAACAAAACTGTAAACTTAGAGCATTAAGGAAAGGCATTAGAGAAAATCTAGGACTTGAACTGAGATTTAAAGGATATTTAGACACCAGATAGAAAGCAAGAGATAAGTTAAAAATGTTTTGAACACAAGCTCGGCAAGCTTGACTCAAGGGGAACTAGAACTTGAGCCATAGTGGTTGGTTAAAACACACACACTCCCAAGAATTAAATTGCTATGTTTCTTGAATGCTAAGCACACTTTATCTTGTAGGGAGTAAGTAGCCATTGAAGATTTTTGAGAAGGGATAGGATATGAAGAAGTGATTATTTCAGAAGTTAATGTGATCATGCAAGAAAACCAGATCTGAGATTGTTGGAATAATTCAGTCGGAAGGTATTGTCAATGGAAATAAAAATAAACGATGGATGTTTCATAGAATAAAATGAAGGATTTGATGATTGGTTTTATTATTTTTTTTAAGTTTTATTTATTTAAGTAATCTCTAGGCCCAGTGTGGTGCTCCAACTCATGACCCCAAGAGCAAGAGTTACGTGCTCTTCTGACGGAGCCAGCCAGGCACTCCTGCTGATTGATTTTAAATAGAAGAGAGGGAGCCATTATATTCACTGTTGGGAGGAGAGGAAAATGGTAAAACCACTAACAAATAAGGAAATAAAAATGGCGAATCATTTCTAAAGTTAGGGGGTGAAAAAAAGCTTGATGTTAGCTTATCTAACAAACAATAGTAATAGGACACTTTTTCCAAACTCCTTATGGAGATGATATTTGAAACTTCAAGAGAAAGTTTCGGTAGTAAGTTCTGTAATTGAAGAACCAGGAGCCAAACACTGAACCTTATGGAGGATTACTTTGTGGGAAGAGAAAAGGCAGCAGGAGACAAGTAGTCAGAGACAAGGGAGCGGCCAGGTTGGTATACTGGCAGAAGAGCTGTGGGAAGAAGAGATTTTCAAGATGGGAGTCGTGGTCTGGCATTTAACCTAGTAATTCACAGAGCACACCTTTAAGAAATACAGAAAACCAGAAGTTCTTGGTGGCAGCACGTACTTCATCTGTAGTTTCAGTGGACATCTGCTGAGCTCCTGCACCTCGCCATTCACTGCCCTTGACATGTTCAAACGTACTCTCTCCTTTAGTCCTCAGAATATTTTGCAGCAGTAATTGCAATCTGTATTTTTCCATTGAGGAAAATTGAATGAGAGTGATCTAAAGCATATTGGCCAAAGCCACAGGCCAATAAACTGGGTTTATTGTTGGATCACTGAAAAATTGTACTTGATCAGTGTTCTGTTTGGTATTATGATAAATTAGCAATCTTTAGTAGTTATTTAGATTGTGTTTACTCCCTGTACAGAAGGTTGTTCAAAAAGAAAGAAGAAATGGATTTAAAATTGTTGATTGAAACTAATGCAAGTGGCAGTTGAGGACATTCTCCCTTGCCCTCCCAAAAGTAATACATCATAGGATTGTTATCAGCACAGCATATAACACCTCACTGTGATTTAATTTACTCATTTGTGAAAATAGGGATAGTGTCTATCTTCCAAGGTTGCTATAAGAATCAAATGAAGTGATGCTGATAATAAGAAGAATAACTACTAATACTTACAGCAATGCTATTAAATGCCTGGCACTGCTAATAAGCAGTTAATTATTATTGGTTAGTATCTACACTTTTATAATTCTTAATAGACCTATGAGGTAGGCAATAGACTTATCTCCATTTTACAGATGAGGATTACATTACAGATGAGATCAAATAACTTACCCAGGGTCACACAGCTGCCAGACAACAGAGCCAAGATTCAGTCTCACTGCAGACTGAATTGCTTCTAACCTCTACACCATACTGCTTCCTTTATTATAAACGATGAACATGAAGCTCCTAACCTAGTATGGTACATAAAAACTCCTGTCCATAAATATTAATTTCCCTTTTATGATACCAATTCAGAATGTATTTATTAACATTATTACTAAAGAAATGAAAAAATTGATATTTTAGTTTTTTAATTGCTTTACTTGAATTTTAAAATTTCTTTCCTAGCTCAATGTCAATTGCTGCAAGCTTAGTGAGTGAAGATACAAAGACCAAGTTTTTGAACAAAATGGGCCAGTTGACAACATCAGGTGCCATGTTGGCCAATGTGTTTCAGAGAAAGAAGTAAAAGCAGGAAGGAAGCCCCCAGTAAACACTAAGATGGACTCAAGCAGACTGGTTCCTTGTACTTGAAGTACTTGCCTTTTTTATTTCCTTGTTTTATGTTCTTGCATTATAATTTTATCCTAACCTCCAAAGATATTTGCACTGCTTTTGATTATTGCTGTATATCTGTTAATTTTGGAGTTATAACTGTGGTGATAGAAAATTGAGTTTATAGTCTGTACCAAGTCCCTCTTCTATGTTCTTGTCTTTCAGAATAATTTTTTTATATATATATATATATAGTGAAGAGGTTTTTTTTTAATTTTTGAATGGGATATTAGCAAATATCTGTATTATACACTAAGCTATTACAATGGTACTTAAAATAATGTAAATTTGAAGTCATTGTTATAAAGTAATAAAAGTGGAGATTACTTAAGTATTTAAATTATGAAAAGAATAATGCAGACTTTTTATTGTTTCTTAACTGACTAGAAAGAGCCACCAGCATTACTCTGTGCCTTTTGGACTTCAGTTTGTGTGTCTGTAGGAATTATGTGCATTCCATTCACACAGTATTTTATAATGCTGTGATGAATTTGAGTTACAGATCCTACAGTAAGTAGATTATAATGAAACTTTCCATATTTCAGAGCTCTCATGAATATTCTTTAAGTGCTATTCAAACCTCCCCAGCACTTACATGCATATAATGGACTTACCAGAGGAAAGACAGCACATAACCATGGGGAGTGGTAACCAAGGTGAATTTTACAAACTGATATGTAGTAGTTTAAATATTCAAAAATAAATGTAAGTAAGAAGAGCTAATAATTGTGAAGTTCTTTCCCAGATTTAAATGCACAGGAAAATATGGTTTGAATTTGAAATTTAACACTTACTTATGTAAAATATTTTATTTAAGATATTTTCTAATGATTTTAATTTCAGAGATTATCTTTTCATTCTGTGCGTTACAGAGAAGTACCGAAAAGTTAAGGACATTTGGGGGCTGCTTTTTTCCCTCTAAACTAAAAATGACATTAGCTAAATTATTATTGGTTAGTTAACACCTTGTCCCTTAAAGTCAGTGACTATTCTTGTGTTTGGTACGTATTACATAGAGTCTTAAGTCAGTGTACAGTTCCACTGGAATTTGACAGTTGTCTATAAAGTAATGCAACTTGAAGTAGAAAAGAGTGGTACTGGACATAGAAGGGGGTGATTGGTTTGAGGGGTTAATATGAGGCCTTTTTGAAAAATGAATATTTTGATAAAGAGAATTCTTGTTTGAGCACAGTTGATGCACATAGGTGATTCTCATGTTTGTTGTATAAGCTGGTTTAACACACTTGGAACATAGTTGGATTACATTCACTTCCTGGGAAAGCTAGCTTACCACACAGTCAAGCTTATAAAATAAGTTGCCATAAACAAAGCCATTTAAAAAGTTCATTCTGGAATTATTTCTTTTACCTATAGTGACATAATTGTTACAATTAACTAGTCTTTCAGAAACTGTTGGATTCTAGGCATTCCTGAGAAATTGAAAGTGGCTACCTTTCATGTCAAAAATGTTGATCTATTACAAATAAAATGTTTTTGCATACTTGTTTTTGTTTTGTTTCTGGCTATGTGTATTTATTTTATTTTGAAACACTATATATTCTATATCCAACCAAAAGGAAATGAGAAAGAATGTATTCATTAAAATGTACTGTGTTATTTAAGGAATATAATTTACATAAATTACCTATTTAGTTTACTTTTCCTAAAAAAAAAGATTGTTGCTATAAAATGAGTATATTTCAGAGACAGTTTAAAGAAATTGTTATGGCTCTCATTTGCTTTGAAATACAGTAAAATAAGTATATTCGTTACCAGATGAATGAATATAAATATTTTTATCGTGATAATTTTTTATCAATTCATGAATCCATTTATCTAAATGCTAGTGGTTTCTTTAAAAGGCAACAGCTAGTAAGATACACAAATATGTTTCAAGGGAGTCTCTCTTATTATGCTGTTAAGTTTCTTATATGTCAATAAGACTTCATGTTTATTTTCACAATGATTTTTAAGGCAAACTGTAGATTCTTTAAAGACAAGACAGACTAATCACACTAATCACTGAAACTGAGTGTGTTCTTCCAAAACAGGCCATGAAACTCCCATACTCACTCTTTTTAAAGAGAAATAAAAACAGTACAGTATTCGACTTAACAAAAAACTAAGTTTGCAAAGTAATGAATAGCTAATTTGAAATTATGCCTGTGTTTCTAAAGCAAGCCAGAAATTAAAATTTTAGAAACCCAGAAATGCCATAGTTAGCAATTCTGAATTACTCCAAGAACGATGCTTG
Source organism: Ursus maritimus (assembly GCF_017311325.1). Taxonomy (NCBI): domain Eukaryota; kingdom Metazoa; phylum Chordata; class Mammalia; order Carnivora; family Ursidae; genus Ursus; species Ursus maritimus. The sequence goes on along the minus strand of NW_024424230.1, from coordinate 13,713,438 downwards.
AATTGTAGCAGTGTCTAACTTTACACATGGGTGTCCTTGACTTCATTTGTTTGCACCAGTCATCTCTTTTGATAGATAACTTGCTAAACATCAAACGGACTTAAAACCTGAATGAAATTGTTAAGCAATTTTAATGGAGTCTCAATTCAAATTGCTATCAAGTTCCTTTTTTAACAGAGAAAAAATACTGGTTCAAATAAATAGTCTCTGATAAAGTTTGGGGAGATGAAATGGCTATGTATTGAATTATCTTGTCATGACCCCAATTTTTAAGGTAACCTATTTTAGACCATTATTTGAACTTTAAGGACAGAACTTTCTCTAGACACCACCTTGTCGATCTTTGAACTGTGAGAGCTAACTACAGTGAACATTTTGTGCTAGTTACCAATTCCTTAACTATTTTTGTATAAAGAATGTATGTTTGAAGAGTTTTGTAATTAGCAATTCTAATTCCTAAAATTCTCCAGATTGGCTAGGTAACAAAATTCCAACTTTGTCTTGGATGTTAACTCTTTTATAAGCAAACTATGAAATAAATTTAGCTTTCCATATGAATAGATACGTGTTTGAAAGTTCTAACGTAACTTTACAGTGTGCTTGTTTTCTTTACTATTTTTTCGATACGTTTAAAAAATAATAGATTAAAGATATTTGCTGGTAGTAAAAAAAAATGTATCTGGTAGATTTCTGCATCTTGGCAAAATAATTGTATTTGAGGCTATTTTCACACTACAAATGGATGTTCTGCATGCATTCCGTCTGTGGAATTTGCACTGCAATCTCAATCTCTAAGTGGCACATCGGTCTTTCATATTTTCCCTTCAGAACTAACTACAGGAAACTTTGCTTTGATTGCCTTCTTTATAGTTTACTTTGTTTGCATGTTTAAGAAAAATCTTAGGGGCGCCTGGGTGGCACAGCGGTTGAGCGTCTGCCTTCGGCTCAGGGCGTGATCCCGGCGTTCTGGGATCGAGCCCCACATCAGGCTCCTCCGCTAGGAGCCTGCTTCTTCCTCTCCCACTCTCCCCTGCTTGTGTTCCCTCTCTTGCTGGCTGTCTCTCTCTGTCAAATAAATAAATAAAATCTTAAAAAAAAAAATCTTAAAATAAAAATTCCTATCCACACACCACTCATAAAGTACATGACAGTTAATGCAAAGTTAACACAATATAAAAAGGGTTATTTTGATTTTTTTGGTAGTATTTAAATAATTCCTTCAGTTCAGTATGGTGACAAATGTGAATTATTTTCTTTCCTTAAGAGTCTTCAGTAATAGCTGGAAAATTCTGTCCAAAGCATATCTATATTAAAAAGTATATTACTATTTTAATATCCTTTTATTACATTAAAGACTGATCCATTATATTTATTTCAATTAGGTCATTGCGCAAATAGATTTCTTGAGGGACTTTAATGTAGTAAAATTTATGTTGTCTGTAAACTGGCATTTTTGTGTTATATGTAATAGATACTAAATTTTTTGTCAGTGATGTTTTTAGGGTTATCATTTGTTGATAGTCTACTTTTTAAAACTTTTTAGGGGCGCCTGGGTGGCTCAGATGGTTAAGCGTCTGCCTTCGGCTCAGGTCATGATCTCCAGGTTCTGGGATCAAGCCCCATGTCAGACTTCCAGCTCAGTGCGGGGTCTGCTTCTCCCTCTCCCTCTGCCTCTCCCCACCCTTGCTCGTGCTCTTTGTCTCTCTCTCCCTTTCTTTCTCTCTCAAATGAATAAATAAAACCTTAAAAAAATAAAATAAAATGAATTTTTTTAAAACTATTCTTACTAGAAAAACAACCCCTTTTTAATTGTTGGCATTTCTAACCTGAGATATTTTTAAGATACGCATTTTCAATGAAGCTGAAAATGTTATAAGTATCTTATGTAACATGTACATTGCTAAGTAAATCTAATGATTTTTCATTGACTTTACAGTTTTATAGATGCTTTATCTTCATTTCTGATAAATACTTGACACTCTTTATATTTTTAGCATCCTCTGTTCATAAATCTCCATGTCATGTATTAAGTTCACCTAAGGTGAACACTTTTCATAATGTAAATCACTTCCTAATTTCTTTTTTCGTATGAATTTTATAAATATAGCTCCCTTTCTAGCAAATTCTTTTTTGTCTTACCATCAATAAGCATAGAAATAATAGCACACTCTCTGTTCCTTACAGGACTTTATGAAAATTACATAATAGTAAACCTGAAAGTGCTTTAGCATTTAGTATGAAAGTTCAAAGTAGAATAAAATAAGCCCCTGAATAACTAAAGCATGGGGAACTGTGGATAACCTCCTCCCCGCCATACTTTTTTTTCTAGTAAGTTATAGGTTACCATGACATGCACCATTTACCTAAAATTGCAGTAGAAGGCAGAAACCACTTTTGATTGTTACTTTTGCCTACTTTAACCACTCCCAGAGTTTCCAACGTAGTGAAGACTGGTAAGATAATTTTACTTTTTGTTTACCAAAACTTGAAATTAAATTCTTTTTCAAAAGCCTAATAAGTGAATTAATCCAATAAATTAATTTTCATTACATAATTTATTTAGATTTTTTAAAGACTTTATTTACTCTCTGCAACATCACTCATGTCTTTTAGTATATATTTGATTCTTATAGTAATTGACAGCTTTCTTTGATATTTAGCTTGAACTTCCTTATAACTGAACTTTTCATACTAATTGAAGAAGAACAGGAACTGCCATATCTTGAAAATAATTGGTTCCCAGTGTTATCTAAGAGAAGGAAACTCTTCAGTTAACCATTGACCAATGATTTTAAAAGTTATAATCCTGTTTTTTTTTTTAATTTTGTTATATTAGTCATCATACAGTACATCCCCAGATTTTGATGCAATGTTCCATGATTCATTATTTGAGTATAACACCCAGTGCACCATGCAATATGTGCCCTCCTTAATACCCATCACCTGCCTATCCCAATCTCCCACCACCCTCCCATCTGAAGCCCTCAGTTTGTTTCCCAGAGTCCACAGTCTCTCACGGTTCAGAATCCTGGTTTCTTGCAGGCACTACAAAAGTATTCAGATCTTAGGAGGTAAATGCTGCATACCAAATTTGGAGACCATTTTGTTTTATTTGTCATCCTACTGAAACACAGTGTTGTAGTGTAATCATCCTTAAGAGAATCATGGAGAGGCAACAGACTAGAGATGGATATATGTCCTGATTTTCAAAAATGAGAAGCCAATAGATAGGACAAAATGTGGATTACCATTCTAAATCTATATAAAGCCTCTTGAGGGCCTTTTCTGACTACTCAATCAAAGTAACCCCTGTAATTCCCTAAGATCTCCCTGGTTTTTCTTTTTCATAATTACTCTTCTCAATACTCATTTTCTTGTTTTTTATTGTCTGTCTCTTTCACTAGACTCAGCTCCATGAGAGAGAATGTTGTCTATCCTTTTCAACCAATGTGTCTCCGGTATTTGAAGAATGCCTGGTGTATGATAAGTACTCAACATTAATTGAATCAATTAATGAATTGTGAGCTTGATACCAATTCCATGCAAGTTTGCCAATTAGATTAAAAGGATGAATCCCCCCAGAAATGAATTAATTTACTGAGACTACATGCCAAACTGACCGAAAGTCCATTTCATAGAGCTATTATATGGTATTGATCAGGAGAATTGTGTAGGCCTGTGCATCTTGACCTCAGCAAAGTATTTGACTTTGTTTCTCATAATGTCCTTGTTTATATCCAAGGTAGACTATATGGAATAAATAAAAGTGCGAAAACGAGTTGTGTCATGTGTGTATGGGCTAAAAATAGCTCTACAGAGTTTATATTTATATCTGGCTCTCTGGGCAGGACCTCTTATCAACACACCTCACCAAGTCTTCCAAGTGATGTGTAAGTGTGGAGAAGCCATCCCTTTCTAAAGATTGTAAAGTCATTCACCATTCAACATACATTTATATAGGACCTATTTTGTGCTAAGCATGAATGAGACTGACAGAACAGAGCTTACAGCCAGGCAGGGAAACAAACAAGTTGAGAAAGTAGGGCTGAGAAAGACGTACTTTAGTTAGGGGGATTATCTTTATGGTTTGCTTTGGAAGACATCCCTGAGGTAACATTTTACCTGAAAACGAGGAATAGGCTTTAACCATGTTTTCACGTAAAAGAGAAAAAAGAGCAATATGTGCACAGGCAATGAGATGAGAAATAGTTCTGTGTTCAAGGAACTGGGGGGCGGGGGGGAAGACCAATATGGTTAAGACACTATCAGATGAAATTGGAGATGGGTATAGCCAGATCATACAGAGCTTTTACACTATGATTAGAAGTTAGAAAGGGAAGCCTTTGAATATTTGTAGTAGAATGGCTTAATCCGATTTATATTGGCTATACTTGTGTTTTGTAAGAATGCTTTTGAAAAGAGATAAGTAGAGGCTGCAGGCAGAAGCTAATGAATGCAGTAGTCTAAGGAAGAGATGATGGCAGCCTGGACAAAAATGGAGGGAAAGGATCAGATCTGCAACATTTTTGGAAATAGAACTGGCATGAGATTGGGTGTGAAGAGTGAGGGAAAACCCAAAGATGTTGCTGAGATTTCTGACTCCAATAACTGAATAAAATAATGGGTGCTGACAATAGTGAGGAAGTAAAGAGCAAGTTTGGGGGGTTAATCTACATTTCTGTTTTAGATGTGTTAAATTCAAGATGTCTGAGAGCTACCCTATGGAAATGTTAAGTAAGAAGTTAGTTATCTGGATCTCAGGCTAGATTATGGAGTCATCAGTATTTGGATAAAGCCATGGGACTAAATGAGATGGCCTGGGACAAGAGGAACTGTGGAGAAGAGGATCCAAATCTGAACCCTGGGACACTCCCCATTCCTCAAAATCCAACAGAGCAAGAACAACTACTAAAAGGATCGGGAGGAGTGTACAGTGAGATAGTAGGGAAACCAAGAGAGTGGTTTCATGGAAGCAAAGAGAAAAGCCTTCTAAGGAGGGTCAGTTGCTACTCATAGGTCGAGATGAGGATCGATCTGAAGCCCACTGGAAGATTAAAGTCATTGATGACCTCAATCGTAGTTACAGTGGATTGATGGAAATGCAAACCTGATTGGAGTGGGTGAAAGAGAGACAGTGACTAGAGATGACGGCTCTTTCAAGACATTTTGCCATGAAGGGGAGTAGAAGTACTGGCAGCTATAAAAGAACAGGAGGTCCCAGGAGGGTTTTGTTTAGTCTTGTTTGTAATAGGAGAAATTAGATCATGTGCATAAGCTAATGAGAGTAAGCCAGTAAAATGAAAGAAGGTGATGATGCAGCAGCAGTAATGAGCAAAAAATGTGCAAGCGAAGTCCTCGAGAAGGCAAGAGATTCAGAGCCCCAAATGGAGGGACTGGCCTCTGTTGTAGGGGAGAAGGCAGAGAATGCATGTGGAGGTGATTCGGTAGATTTAGTGGTGGGAAGATAAGGGGGTTTCCATTTAATTCCTTTATTTTCTCAGTGAAGTATGAAGCACAGAAATTAACTTGGCTGGCATATGGGAAGTGTTAAAGGTTTGAGGGGAAAGAAGGTAGAAGTGGTTGTCTTTGAGTATGGCAGAATGAATTACTGAGGGAATTGCAGGATTGCTAAGCAATTTTGAAAGCCCATTTGAGAATAGTCATTGTGAATTTAAAGAGAGCTAGTTCACTATATGTTAACTAACTGGAATTTGAATAACAACTTTTAAAAAATAAATACAATAAAGAGAGCTAGTTAACACAAGTGAATTTTTTTCTCCAGCCAGGAGCATCTATTCAGGAGCAGGTATAAGGTATCAGAGCATGAAGTATAAACAGGGCTGGGTTTTTCTAGGTGCTTAAGAGGAGGAGAAAGGACAAGGACTTTAAAGTTACTTGTGAAGGAATGATTATAGTGATGGACCATAGAATCCAAACCGGAGAAGGGGAGACAAGAAATACTGGAGTGAGGGGGAAAATAAATAATCTGAGGGATGGGTCCCAATAAAATTTTTAAAAATACATTTTAGTGAAAATATTCAAGTAGGTGAACTGGAAAGATACTTCCTTTGGGACTAAAAATGAAAAGCAAATAAGATACCTGTCCTACCTCCAGGCTGTAAGGTACAGAAGTTTGTTAGAACAAAAAGTGAAAAGCCTCCACTTAGAAGCTTAGCAGAGAAAGTGGTATCTTAGGGGTAGCCAGGATTCAATTACAGTTGACCCCTTGAACGACATGGGTTTGAACTGCACAAATCCACTTATACATGGATTTTTTTACAGTCTAGTACTGTAAATGTATTTTTTCTTCCTTATGATTTTCTTAGTAACATTGTCTTTTCTCTAGCTTACTATATTATAAGAATATGGCATATTATACATATACAAAATATGCATTAGTCAATTGTTTATGTTATTGGTAAGGCTTTCAGTCAATAGTAGGCTGTTGGTAGTTAAGTGTTGGGGAAGTCAAAAGTTATATGCAGGTTTTTGATTGTGTAGGGGTCTGTTCGTGAGATATATTGGTCTGTAGTTTTCTTGTAATGTCTGTTTCTGGTTTTAGTATTAGGGTAATGCTGGCCTCGTAGAATAAATTAAGTATTCCCTCAGTTTCTGTCTTCTGAAAGACTGCAGAAAATTGGTATAATATCTTCCTTAAATTTTGATAAGAATTGATTGGTAAACACATCTGGACCTAGTGCTTTCTGTTTTGAAAAGTTCTTAATATTTTGATTCAATTTCTTTAATAAATATAGGCCTATTCTGATTCGGAGTTTTGACAGATTGTATCAAGGAATTGGTTAATTTCTTTTTTTTTTTTTTTTTTTTAAGTAATCTCTACACCCAACATGGGGCTTGAACTCACCACCCCAAGATCAAGAGTCACATGCACTACCAGCTGACCCATCCAGGCACCCTGGAATTGGTCCATTTCATCTATCAAATTTGTGTGCACAGAGTTGTTCACAGTATTCCTTTATTATTATCCTTTTAATGTCCATGGGATCTGTAGTGATTTCCACATCCTCTTTCATTTCTGATAGTAGTAATTTGTGCTTCTCTCTGTTTTTCTTAGTTAGCCTGGCTAGTGGCTTATTGGTTTTATTGATCTTTTCAAAGAACCAGCTTTTAGTTATGTTTATTTTTTCTGTTGATTTCCTGTTTTCAATTTCATTAGTTTTTGTTTTCTGTGTTGTTGGGGTTTTTTTTGTTTGTTTGTTTGGTAGGTTGGTTCTGATTCTTATTGTTTCTTTTCTTTTTACTTTGACTTTAATTTGTTCTTTTTCTTTTTTTTTTTTAAAGATTTTATTTATTTATTTGACAGAGATAGAGACAGCCAGCGAGAGAGGGAACACAAGCAGGGGGAGTGGGAGAGGAAGAAGCAGGCTCATAGCGGAGGAGCCTGACGTGGGGCTCGATCCCACAACGCTGGGATCACACCCTGAGCCGAAGGCAGACGCTTAACCGCTGTGCCACCCAGGCGCCCCTAATTTGTTCTTTTTCTAGTTTCTTAAGGTAGAAGCTTAGATGACTGATTTTAGATCTTCCTTTTTTGATGTATGTATTCAATGCTGTAAATTTCCCACTAAGTACTGTTTTTGCTGCCTCCCACAAATTTTAATAAGCTGTGTTTTCATTTTCATTTAGTTTGAAATAATTTTGTTATTTCTCTTGAGATTTCTTCTTTGACATGCATTATGTAGAAGTTTCTTAAATCTTCACATATTTTGGGATATTCCATTTATCTTTCTGTTATTGATTTCTAGTAATTCCATTGTGGTGTGAGAGCAGACGTTTTCTGATTTCCATTCTTTTGAATTTGTTAAGATGTGTTTTATGGCCCAGAATGTGGTCTATCTTGGTGAATGTTCCATGTGAGCTTATGAAGAATGTGTCTTCTGCTGTCACTGGATGAAGTTTCCAAATGTCAATTATATCCAGTTGATAGATGATGTTATTGAGTTCAACTATGTCCTTACTGATTTTATGTCCATTTTTGAGAGAGTTGAGGTCTCCAACTATAATAGTGGACTCATCTATTTAATCCTTGCAGTTCTGTCAGTTTTTGCCTCACGTATTTTGACACTCGGTTGTTAGGCACATACCATTTTAGGATTGTTATGTCTTCTTGAAGAATTTACCCCTTTCTCATTACATAATCCCCCTCTTTATCCCTGATAACATTCCTTTGTCTGAAGTCTGCTCTATCTGAAATTAATACAGCTACTCTTGCTCTTTTTTTTCTTTTATTAGTATTAGCATGGTATATCTTTCTCCATCCATTTACTTTTAACCTATATGTGTCTTTATATTTAAGGTACGTTTCTGGTAGATAACATATAGTTCAGTCTTGTTTTTTGATCTACTCTGACAATCTCTTTTGACTGGTACATTTCAATCATTGAGCTCCAACGTATTGATATAGTTGGATTAATATCTACCATATTTGTTACTATTTTCTATTTGTTGTTCTTGCTCTTTGTCCATATTTTTGTCCTCTTTTTCTTCTTTCTGTGGTTTTAAAGAAGAATTTTATATGATTCCATTTTCTTCCCTTTCTTAGCATATCAACTTACTTCTTTTTTTTTTTTACCAGAGTTTCCAATATATATTTACAGCTAATCCAAGTCCACTCTCAGAGAACACCAGAATGCTTCAAAGGTAGTGTAAATACCTTATAATAACAAAATAATCCTAATTCCTTTCATTCCTTGTATTATTACTGTCATCCATTTCACTTATGTGTAAGTATATATAAGCACATATATAATATACACATAAGCATACACAAATCAAACACATTGTTGATACTATTTCGAAAAACTGTTATCTTTTAGAGTAGGAAAAGTAAAAGTTTTTATTTTACCTTCACTTATTCTTTCTTCAGTGTTTTTCCTTTGTTTACATAAATCTGAGTTTCTGACCAATATTATTTTCCTTCTATTAACTTTTCTTGTAAGGCAAGTCTACTGGCAACAAATACATTCAATTTTTGTTTACCTAAGAAAGTCTTTATTTCTCCTTCACGTGTGAAGGGTAATTTCACAGGTTACAGAGTTCTAAGTTAGTGAGTTAGTTCTCTCAACACTTTTCATCTGTGCACTCCGCTCTTGCATGGTTTCTGAGAAGATGGAAGTACTTATCTCTGTAGGTAAGACGTTTTTTTCCCTCTTGCAGGATTTTTTCTTTATCTTTGATTTTCTTGAAAATAATATGATTAAGTGTATTTTTTCTGGCATTTATCCTGACTGGCATTCTCTGGACTTCTTAGATCTGTGGTTTGGTGTCTGATATTAATTTGGGGAAATCCTCAAGTCATTGTTTGAAAGATTTCTTCTGTTTTCTTTCTCCCTTTCTTCTCCTTCTGGTATGCCCATTATGCATATGTTACACATTTTGTAGTTATCCCGCAGTTTTGAATATTGTGTTCTGGGTAATTGTTTTGGTGTGTTCGTTTTTTCCCCCAGTGTTTTCTGTTTGCTTTTCATTTCTGGAAGTTTCTATTGAGATATCGTCGAGTTCAGAGATTCTTTCCTCAGCCATATCCAATCTATTAACAAGCCCATTAGAGGCATTCTTCCTTTCTGTACAGTGTATTTCATCTCTAGTGTTCCTCTTCGGTTCTTTCTTGGGATTTCCATCTCTCTGCTTACATCACCCATCTGTTTTTGCGTGCTGTCTACTTTATCCATTAGAGCCCTTAGCGTATTCATCATAGCGGTTTTTTAATTCCCAGTCTGATAATCCCAATATCCCTGCCATGCCTCATTCTGCTGCTTGTTCTGTCTCTTCAAATCATCTTTTTTGCCATTTGATATGCCTTGCAATTTTTTCTTGATAGCCACATATTCTGTGCTGGTAAAAGGAACTATTGTAAATAGGACTTCAATAACGTGGCAGTAAGGTGTGCGGGAGGCAGCAAATATTCCATAGTCCTGTGATTAAGGCCTCAGTTTTTAGTGAGCCTGCATCTCCGGACTGTGAACTCAACAAGTGTTTCTCAGTTTTTCTCTCCCCCTTAGGTAGGACAGGCAGGTGAGAGTGAGCTAGAATTTGATAAGTCTCTTCACCAGGTTAGTTAGGCTCTAATAATACCCATCAGGTTAGGCAGTGGTTAACTAACCCCTGAGGGCAGGTCTTGTTCAGAAAAACAGAGTCTTCTGGTCCATTTCAAAATGGCTCCTTTTCCTCTCACTCTGCCAGAAGCACGGGAGACTTTTCTCTGATAGTTACTGTGAGAACCTGGTTGAGCTTCTCGAGGTAAAATTTACAAAAGTAGGGAGAGCCCTCCACAACTGGAGGTCCCCCTGGAGTTTTTAGCTCAGACCTGCCCACTCTGAGCCTCCAGCAATTCATCAATTACAGTTCTGGTTTTCCTACCCCAGCACTGATTCCCAAGGAGATCTCAGCTGAGTTTCTGACCTGATAACTCATGATTCTCTGTATTTGCCTGTCAGTCTCTAATTTGGGGGGAGAGGGAGCAGGTGTGTGCCCTGTGACCTCACTTCTCTTATGGATTTGAGAAGATCTGTTGATTTTTCAGTGTGTTTGGCTTTTCATTTATTGTCGGGACAAAGAGGCAACTTACCAACTCCCTGTGTGCAGAACCGGAAATGGAAAGCAGCACGGGTTGTTGTTTTTTTTAATGCAAAACAGAAAAGAGGGTAAAAGTCATATAAGGCTGAAGGAGCAAAGAAAGAATGTGTAGAAATATTATTTGAAAAGCAAACTGGCCAAGAATTCTCTCAAACTGACAAGAATCATCAAGAAGGTCAATGAACCACAAACCAGGGTAGATTCAAGGAAAACTAAGCCTATATATGTTACAGTAAACCTGCTGAAAACCAAATACAAAGAGAAAATCTCAAAAGAAACAACTATGAGACTGATAGTTTACTTACCAACAGAAACAAAAGAATGATATCTTTAAAATGCTGAAAGAAGGGGCACGTGGCTGGCCCAGTTGGTGGAAGATGCGACTCTTGATCTCTGGGTCGTGATCACATTGAGTGTGAAGCCTACTGAAAATAAGAATTAAATAAATAAGTAAGTAAGTAAGTAAGTAAAATACTGAAAGAAAATAACTGCTACCCTAGAATTCTATACTCAGCAAAAATACCTTTTACAATGAAGGTGAATTAAGATATTTTTAGACAACCCTTGCCCCACCACCAAAAAAAACACCCCACAATTTGTTATTAGCAGACCGACACCGAATGAAAAACCATAAGAAATTATTCAAGCAAAAGGAAAATGATCCTACATGGTACCAATAAAATTAAAAAGTTAAGATGGAAGGACATATTCCTATTACCAACACAGAGGGGTCCCTGGCCGGCTCAGTCGGTAGAACGTGTGACTCTTGATCTCAGGGTTGTGGGTTCAAGCCCCATGTTGGGCGTGGAGCCTACTTTAAAAAAACAAAAACTTTAAAAAGCTGACACAAGAAGAAACAAAATCTCAGTAGTTCTAGATCTATTAAAGAAATTGAACTTGTAATTTCACACTATGCCACAGAGAAACCCCAATGCCCATATGACTTCATCAGTGAATTCTACCAGATATTTAAGAAAAAAAATAATGGCATTCTTACACACCATTTCAGAGTTCTTCCATATATTTCACAGTCTTGCCCAGCAACGTCCTGACACCAAAAATGGACCCAATTCAAAAAGAATAATGACAGGCCAATCTCTTAGATATGAAACCTCTTAAACTAAATATTAGCAATCTGACTCCACCAACATGTGAAATAAGCCAAATATCCTTCACCAGTAAAATGATGAATAAAGTGTGATATATTCCATACAATGGAAATTATACAGTAATGAGCTAGATGATTCTCACAAACAATGTTGAACAAAAACCAGGCACAAGATAATACTACAGTGCAGACTCCATTTATATGAAGTCCAAAGGCAGACACAGTGAATCACTGGTATTCTAATTAAATCTATCAAGAAGCAAGAGGGGGGTAACAATTAAAGGGGCTTTGGGGATTCTGTTCTACTTCATGATTTGGGTGCTGGCTCCATGTACATCTTCATTTTATGACAATTAGCCACGCTGTATGCTTGATGTATGTTCTACTTCAATAAAAGTGCTGTTGAAAAGAAACCGTTCTGTCTCAATCTAGATGGCAGTGCTAGTTGTCTACTGTGGCCAGTCTGAACCTGACGGTCTGAAAGCAGAAGTGCCGTCAGCATATAGGATAATACCTGTGTTTGTGTAAGGGACATACAGCTACTTTGTCTCTTGTATCATTAAAGTAGAGCTAAGAAGAAAGGAAGTAGAGGAAATACACATTCTTTTTCTGTTTCCACTTGACACCATTTTATCTGTAACAAAATATCCAAATAGTAGTGATAACTACTAATTTGACAGTTCAGTTCAGAAATTCATTTATTTTTAATACCAAATCTATAAAACTAAAAAAAAAAAAATTCTCGTCTACCAAAACAAGCAAGATAGGTTTCCGTGTATACAGTTCAAAATTTCTCATAAATTTTCAGGTTCTGTTTGGGTATCACTACAGGATAGTATTGTGCCTTAATTTATCTCTGAATCAACACTGATTTATCAATGCCTTACTTTTGTTTAAAAAGTGTTTTATGGGCGAGATGAGAAGAGCAGAACATAACAGGGTAGGTAATAAAAACGTTTGTATTTATTAGTAAGTTTTCACTGAAAGAAAGATTTGTGATGTCCTACATTTACTTAATAACGTTGCTTTTTTTACGTATTCTCTCTAGCTCCTTACCACAGTAACAGTAACTGTTTTGATATCATTAGGTCAAAAAATAAGGATTTCATTAGCAAGATGGTGCCTGTGTTTTCTGGTGCCTAAGTGAAGATTAAAATGTTACATTAATATTAAAATACTACATTAAAATGTAATATAAGACTCAAAAGCCATCCACTAGAAACCAAAATGATAGCTACGTTTTTATGTTACCTTTTTGGTTCTGAAAACTAAAGAGCTCACACAGAAGTGGGAAGTAGTGGGGATTTCCAGAGGGAGATGCACGCTAGCCATGCAGAAGAGTTTTCATATAAACCGATGATTCCTGTATCTGCATGATGTACTTTGTTTTTCCTTAGTACAAGTAAATACAATTCATTGTCAGCCGATGACTTTTTAAACTCAGAAACATTTAACTTTACTAGGTACTAAAATATCTTTTGCTTAAAATGTATTTTTACATTTATTACATATAACCAAAATTTAATTGTACATGTGCTGGTAAACGTGGGGCTTCTTAAATCATAAGTAACATCTAAACTAGTTTCTGTAAATGATGAACAACCTGCCTGTAATGTGTGCATCCTTCACTTAAGAGAGAAAAACAGTATTTGAAATAACTTCCATGTTCCTAATAATAATAATGCTGTTTTTATAGGAAAGATGACATCCTCAAGCCCATTTTAGTGGATTTTGTTAACAAATGCTATTCTACGTTAATATTTATAAAATATTTGAATTATGTGAGTATAGTTCTGTAAATATAGAAATAGAGTCTTCAAAGAGTAATTTAGGTTTTTTTAGATCAAGCTCTTCTTTTGCTAGTAGATTCAATGTGTTAACATGGGCGTTCTTTTGTTCAAAGTGCTTCCAAAACCAGCATACTCACCTCTGGGGCTTTCCAAGCAGAAGTTTAAGTCCTTTAATCTTTTTTGAGAAAAGAAGGGGGTAATGTTGGAAATGTGCCAGGAGCAAGCCTTGGTATTTCTCATGAAGTGCCACAGTGAAAGTACCCTCTCCACAAGTCAGTTCCTTGTAGCAAAATCCTAATCTCATCTGGCTTTCACACCATTACTTTTTCTAGAAAGCCTGTCTCCACATTCCAGACAACAGTAGTCCAGATAACTAAAGTTGTTAATTTCTCCTTTCCCTTCATCAACTCACCTGATAGTAAAAATCTGTGCTTAGTGAGACAGGATAACCCTCCAGAGCCAGATAACCAGGGTTTGAATCCCAGTTCTGCCACTATTGGCAAGTGACCCTAAGGCAAGGTATTAACCACTCTGTGCTCAGTTTCCTCATCTGTAGAATAGGACTAATACTATTCCTTACAAGGCTGTGGCAAGGATTAAATGAACTTGCATGCTTAAGTATGCTATTAGTGTTTGCTATTATTATTGCCTTTCTAGAAACTTCCTTTGTGTATATAAATAAAATCATGTTTATGATTATTTACAAACATGGGATATTACTCTGTAACTTGCTTCTTTTACTTAGTATATGATAGACATCTTTCCAAAACCACTTAATATTCTTAAACAGCTGCATTATATTCTATACTATGAGGGACTAGAAATTTTTCTACCATTTCTCCATGAACACTCACATTTTTTTCTTTTTGTGGTTTTACAAAAATGCTAAGGTAAATAAGCATCCTTGTATGTCTCTCTTTATGTCCTGATATATAAGAATCCAAGACATGGAATTGCTTTTTCAAAGGATATTTGCACTTTCAATTTTTTTAAATCAGCACTACCAGAGTGCTTTCCAAAAGCACAAAAGTAACTGGGCAGTCTGCACAGTAGGCAGTCACAGAGCAAAACAAGTAGTATGACTACAATAGCACAATGCCAGGAGGGGAAATGCAAGTATGCTGCTCTAAGGTCCTTACACTATACATGACGTGGCAGAATTGTATCCGAAGGTGGACTGTGATAAGTTACAGATACTGTAAGCCCAGAGGTAAAAAATAAAACAAGGAGGTATATAAAATAAGCTAACAGTGGAGAGAAAATGGAATCCTAAAAAATAGTCCAAAAGAAGATGAAAACATTGGCACTAACAGAAAACAAGTAGCAAGATCGTAGACTCAAAATTTACCATCTCTATAATCACATTAAATGTGAATGGTCTGAAAACTCCAGTCAAAAGATAGAGACTGTCAAAATGGATAACATGAAAAAGCAAGACCCAATTACATGCTGTCCTTTTTTTTTTTAAAGACTTTATTTATTTATTTGACAGAGAGAGAGACAGCCAGCGAGAGAGGGAATAGAAGCAGGGGGAGTGGGAGAGGAAGAAGCAGGCTCTCAGCGGAGGAGCCTGATGTGGGGCTTGATCCCAGGACTCTGGGATCATGCCCTGAGCTGAAGGTAGACGCTTAACGACTGAGCCACCCAGGCGCCCCTTAATGTCACTTTAAATAGATAAAAATTTAAATGGAGGGTCCAGGCCCAGGGACGTGGCAGAGCTGGACGGTCTGCACTCCCAAGGCTCTGGCCAGAACTTTCTTTACCTGGCACATTTTCTCACCTGGGCTTTGCCTACCTGATGCACCGCTGAAACCCACTGAGGACAGGGCAGCTGCTTCCTCTTTCTTAACCTTACAATAGCCCTCTCCATCTTCTTCCTCACCCTTGGGGCCCTTCTGTGGCCCCAGGATGTCTCCTCCCCTCTGAGATCTGGCTCCTCCTCTGGCTCAGAGGAGTTTGCTTTGAACCTTTGAACCCACCAATCAGCATCACACACCCTTAGGCCAAGGCAACCTCATGGGTATAGGGTCCCAGGGGGTCGGAGGCGGGGCTGCAGAGGCCTGGGTGTGGTCCAGTGTCCCCCCTCGGGCCACTTGGCTGAGAATGTGGTAGGGAGGGAAGGCAGTATATTGGGTCCCTCCAGGCTGACCTGCCTCTCACCGCTTCTCCCCCGGAATCCTTGGTAGTCTTGTCAGTGGGAGATCATGTCACTGTCCCCTTGCCTTCTCAGCCCTACAGAGCCCTCAAGTCTCAGGCATCTTCATCCATGGTGACCAGGCTTGTGTGCAGATGGGCAATGACTGCTGGGAACTCCATTGCCTGGAACAGGTGTCCAACCTGATGGCCAGATGCCAAATGACAAGACCATTGAGGGAGTGGATGACTCCTTCAACACCTTCATTGAGACAGGTGTTGGCAAGTATGTGCCCAAGGCAGTGTTTGTAGACCTGAAACCCACCAACATTGGTGAAGTTTGTACCAGCACCTACCGCCAGCTCTTCCACCCTGAGCAGCTCATCCCAGGCAAGGAAGATGCTGTCAGGGGCACCTGGGTGGCTCAGTCATTAAGTGTCTGACTTTGGCTCAGGTCATGATCCCAGTGTTCTGGGATCGAGCCCCGCATCGAGCTCCCTGCTCAGCGGGAAGCCTGCTTCTTCCTCTCCCACTCCCCGTGCTTGTGTTCCCTCTCTCACTGTGTCTCTCTGTGTCAAATAAATAAAATCTTTAAAAAAAAAAAAAAAGGAAGATGCTGTCAATAACTATGGCCCTAGGCACTACACCATGGCAAGGAGATCGCTGATCTCACCTTGGACCAAATTCACAGACCAGGGCACATATTTCTAGGGCTTCTTGGTTTTCCACAGCTTTGGTAAGGGTACTGGTTCTAGGTTCAATTCTCTGCTGATGGAACCTCTCTGTCAATTATGGCAAGAAGTCTAAGCTGGAGTTCTCCATTTACCCAGCCCCCAGGTTTCCATAGCTGTAGTTGAGCCCTACAACCCCATCCTCACTACCCACACCACCCTGGAGCATTCTGATTGTGCCTTCATGGTAGACAACGAGCCCATCTATGACATCTATCATAGAAACCTCGATACTGAATGCCCAACCTACATTCACCTAAATAGGTTAATAGGTCAAATTGTGTCCTCCATCACTGCTTCTCTCAGATTTGATGGAGCCCTGAATGCTGATTTGACAGAATTCCAGACCAACCTGGTGCCTTTATTCCCACATTTACTTCTCTCCGGCTGCATATGCCTGTTACCTCTGCTGAGAAAGCCTACCATGAACAGCTTACTGTAGCAGAAACCACCGACGCATGCTCTGAGCCAGCCAACCAGATGGCGAAATATGCCCCCTGCTGTGGTAAGTACATGGCTTGCTGCCTGTTGTGCCATGACGACAGGGTTCCCAAAGATGTCAATGTTGCCACTGCCACCATCAAGACCAAGCGTACCATCCAGTTTGTGGACTAGCATCTCACTGGCCTCAAAGTTGGCATTAATTACCAGCCTCCCACTGTGGTACCTGGTGGAGATCTGGCTACAGCACAGTGAGCTGCGTGCATGCTGAGCAACACCACAGCCATTGCTGAGGCCTGGGCTTGACTGGACCACAAGGTTGATCTGATGTATGGCAAGCATGCCTTTGTTCACTGGTACATGGATGGGGGCATGGCGGAAGAGATTTTTCTAAGGCCCATGATGACATGGCTGCCCTTGAGAAGGACTATGAGGAGGCTGGCATGGATAGTTCTCAGAGAGAGGATGAGGGTGAAGAGTATTAACATGTCTGCTGCAATTTTACACTCTGTTGTCTTGGGACTATCCTATTTCCATTGTTCTGTGAAGCCGTCCATTGTGGCCCTAACTTGTCAACAAAAGTGATTTTTTTTTATTATTATCAAGGGGATATTAAATTGTTTATTGATAACACATAATGAATGATACACAAGCTTTAATCCCATCTATAATTTTATCTGATACCATAATTCAATTTAGATATACTTCATAGCATGTGCCAACAATGATATTGGTAACCAAATAAACTCCATGACTTTCCTTGGGTGACTCTTTTAATGGTAAACTACAGGTCACAACACATTAACTGTCAGTTCAACTACACCAAAGTTTGTGGAGACAATGGCTTCCGTGCCCAAGCGGGTTGCAAGTAAATTTCTAATGGAACCTGGCACCTCCCTGAAGGAATTCTAACTTCACAGCTTACCAAGATGACTTCAAGGAGACTAATTTTACACAGCACATTTTTTTTTTAAAAAGACACATTTATCCAGTGTCATGATTAGACTATTACATTTAGCAATCAACAGCATGGGTACAAAACAAAAAAACAAAAAACCCTACATTAAAGCCCTTTGTTGGAATGCTTTACACTTTCCACAGAACAGACACTAAAACTAAAATAACCTATTATACAATTACAAATCCAGTCCTCAAGTTTTTTGCCCATACCCAAGAGTATTGTCCAAAACATGTCTTCTTTGCCCTGCTACCACTGTGCTTGGCTGAATTCACATGTCTGTGATAACTAGCTTCCCTGTCACTTCACCGGGTCTCCTCTCCTGCTGAGCTTTGCTTTCTGGCAGTAATGAAAACCGTCTGCCACTGCCATAGCTACCACTGCTGCTGGAACCACCATAGCCACCTTGGTTTCGTGGTTTGGCCAAGTATTGGTCTCCACCACCATAGGGGCCATAGCGTCTGCCTCCAGTTTCCTCCTTTCAAGGGCCCAAAATTTGAAGATTGATTGTTGTAATTGCCAAAATCATTATAGCTTCCGCCACTTCCAAAATTGCTTCCAATATTACCAAATCCATTATAGCCATTCCTGCCGCCACCGTATCTGCCACCACCTCAGCTGCCACCAAAGCCACGTCACCCACTGAAGTTCCCTCCTATGACCAAAGTTGTCATTTCCACCAAACCACCTCCACGGCCACCACCAAAGTTTCCAGAACCACTTCGACCTCTTTGGCTAGATGAAGCACTTCCCATCTCTCGCTAAGCGAGGGCTTTCCTTACTTCCCAGTTTGTGGCCATTCACAGTATAGTATTTTTGAATGACAATCTCGTCTACAGAGTCATGGTCATCAGGTGTCACAAAGCAAAGCCTCTCTTCTGGCCACTGCCTCAGTCAATCACTTCAGTTTTTCCACACTGTTCGAAATAATCTCCTAGATGGTGTTCTTCAGTGCTGCCTTTAATGCCACCATCAAAACTTTTTTACAGATAAGTGGGCACCAGGTCTTTAAGAATCTTTTCTTGAGACCACTCGCCTTGTGCGGCCTTGCATTCATGGCCTCCTCCACAGGGGCAAACCTGACAAACAACCCCAAGCCTCTGGAGTGCTTCATGCTTGGATCTCTCATTACCACACAGTCCATGAGCTTTCCACGTTGTTCAAAATGGCTCCTCAGACTCTCGTCAGTTGTTTCAAAGCTCAAACCTCCCATGACGAGTTTCCACAGCTGTTCAGGCTCTTCGGGACACTCTGACTTAGGCATGACAGCCGTGGGAGGGGAGACTTTAACACGCTTACTCACCAGCATCCATGGGCAGAAAGGCTGATGTGTCTTTTAAAGTTTCTATTTTAAATGTAAAAAAAAAGAGAGAGAGAGAGAGCACTACCCCATGTAAATGCTATTCATAAGAAAGGTGAAGAGGCTATATAAGTAATATCAAAGTAGACTTCAGAACCCAAAGGTTTATCATGGATCAAAAATCATGCAATTCTTCAAGAAGACATAATAACCCAAGATGTTTATGCCTCTAATCTGAGCTTCAAAACAGGGGGTGGGATATTGAGAACTGAAAGGAAAAAATAAACCCACAGTTCCTGTTGTACATTTCCAGTTTTCTCAGAACAAGTAGAAAATGATATTTCAGGGGCGCCTGGGTGGCACAGCGGTTAAGCGTCTGCCTTCGGCTCAGGGCGTGATCCCGGCGTTCTGGGATCGAGCCCCACATCAGGCTCCTCCGCTATGAGCCTGCTTCTTCCTCTCCCACTCCCCCTGCTTGTGTTCCCTCTCTCGCTGGCTGTCTCGCTGTCAAATAAATAAATAAAAATAAAATCTTAAAAAAAAAGAAAAGAAAATATTTCAAACAATTTGACCCAATGGACATTTAAAACCCACTTCACCCAACAACGGTAGAAGATCATACAGAATATTCACTGGGATACACCAGGCACTGGGCCAAAAGTAAGGCGAGTCCATAGTTCCGGCGCTCAAGAAATTCAAAACAGAACCTTCTGTTGACACCGGACGAGTATTTTCACTCAAGAAGTTACCTATTCAAAGCAGCGGGGGCGTGTGCGCGTCCGGCATAGACCTAGAATGTGAGGGAAGATACTCTCCCAAGCAAGGACTAGCAAGTGACAGAACAGTGCCCCGGACGGTGGCCACTTCTACACCTGGAAAGGGGCGCGTCAAGGCCGCTGCCTTGGCAGGGGCGGAGACGGGGTGGTGGCTGGCGGCCCGGAGAAAGATCCTGGAGGAGAGGCAGGAACACTGGCTGCTGGCCGGAGCACTCTGAAGGAGGATTGTAGGAGGCGTGCTGGACGGTATACCGTGGTGACCTTTGCACAGTAGTCCACAAAATCCCCAACGAAGATCCTCTTCTGGTTAATTCCCGAGTGGCGGGGCGTCCACCCTTGCTGGGGAGGCCGGGTCGGCCGGGGCTGAGCGCGCGGGCTCCAGGCGGCCGCGGGCGGGCGGGCTAGGCCTCCGCTACCCTCCATCCCCGGGAAGCCGGCCCAGGAGGTCTGGGCGCAGACTGGTCGGTGCCCGCGAGCGTGGAAACCAGGCAACCCCGTCTGCGCACCGGCGGCGTGCAACATGAGGAGCCAAGGGTTGGAAGCTCCGGGCTAACTCACGCGCCCGCTGCTGCAGAGGAGGCGGACGGCGGGGCGGCCCACCCTCAGGTCGCCCCCGCCGCCCTCAGCTCCCAGTGGCCCGGGTCCGCCCGCGCACTGGGCACCGGAAGGCGCGCGCCCCGCGCTCGGGCACCACCTGGCGGGCGCGGCCCGGCCCGGCCGGTGGGGGGCGCCGCGCCGACGGGAGGGGACA
>NW_024424230.1:13652835-13692844 GCF_017311325.1 Ursus maritimus | reverse complement strand
GGCGCGGCGCGGCGGCCGGGCGGGCGGACCCCGAGGTCCCAGACGGCCGCGCAGCCCGGGCAGCAGAGGCCGCAGAGCGCGGCGCCCGCCCACCGCGCCATGGCCCCGCGCGCCCGGCGGCGCCGCTCGCTGCCCGCGCTGCTCACGATCTGCGCGCTGCTCGGCCCGCTGCAGGTAAGGAGGCCGCCCGGCCGCTCCCGCTCCCCGCGCACCCGCGCCGGCGCGCGACGCCTGCCCGGCAGCTCTGGGAGGAACCCGGGCGCGGGGGCTGCGAGGCGTCCTGGGACCTGGACGGAGAAGCAGGAGACGGCGGAAAGGGGTTCGCGGCTTGGACGGTGGAGGGACGGGAAGGGCGATTGGAGGGGTATTGGGGCGCAGAGCCCGGAGTCTCGAGACCCCAGCACCCGGACACGGGCTTCCAAAAGTCCACTTTGTGGCAGACTTTGAGGTAGTTATTCAAGTTCCCACGCAGAGTAGCTGCCTTGCGGACACTGCCCCTATTCCCCTGGGAACCGAATAAGCGTGGGGAAAATTCGGAGCCGCCGCCGTGCCCACATTAGTAAGCTCTCCTAAATACGATCTCTCCTTCCAGGCCATTTTGAGCCCCTCGGGAGCGCGAGGCCATTCCCTCTACCTGGCTTCGCACCCTCTCCCCACCTCCGTTTCTTTGGTCATCTGAAGACGAGAGCAAGGCTCGTCCCCTCACGGGGATGTCTAGAGCGCACAGTGAAACCGAATTTGGCAGTTTCTGCAGAAAAGCTGACATAAGATTTCCTTTTTATGCCCCCCCCCCGTTTTTTATGTCTCGTCCTTCCCTCCCCCTCCCCTCCGAGTCTCCCCACTGACAGCTTAAGGTCCACCAGGTCAGGTTCTGGCTCTGAATAACCATAGAATCCCTTGTCCTTGATAACACTTGGATGATTTTAGAACAGAATACTGTTTGCAGTTGGAGAAACCAAGGCACATGGGGTGTTTCAGGCCGGGGGAAGGGGGGAGCCCCACCCTGAGCCCGGTTGTGCGCGAGCTCAGCCCGGGCTGGGGCTGGGGTGGCAGGCATGCACTGTGGCGCAGGGCTCCTCCTCTCCAGAGCCAGCCCTCTGGGGCTCCCCAGCCCGGGATGCACCTGGGGCTCCCCACGGGGACCATCGGCCCTTGCCTTGGGAGGGCTGCATGGCTTCAGCGGGAAGGGTGCCCCGTGCCAGAAGAAGCACGTCCTCTCAGATCCTTGTTGCCACCTGGTTTTCTCTCAGAAAGAAATTTCTTGACCACATCACTCAGTACAGTTGCCAATTATGAAGCTGGTTCCTGATTTTCTTTTCTTTTTTTTTTTTTTTTAAGATTTTATTTATTTATTTGACAGAGATAGAGACAGCCAGCGAGAGAGGGAACACAAGCAGGGGGAGTGGGAGAGGAAGAAGCAGGCTCATAGCAGAGGAGCCTGATGTGGGGCTCGATCCCGGAACACCGGGATCACGCCCTGAGCCGAAGGCAGACGCTTAACCGCTGTGCCACCCAGGCGCCCCTGGTTCCTGATTTTCTGTCGTCCTGGAGGAGAACTATGGTGCAGCAAACCCAGCACCACAAATACTCTAAACGCCTTGTACACTTGGAAGTTCTTCAGAGGGAAGAGTAAATGGTGGTGGTTTTCTTGGTTTGGGCAGTTTCAGATTTCCCTTCTCTGTGAGAGAGGGCTGAGGCTTTTGTTGACACGGGGCTCCGCAGAACGGCCCAGAATCCCGTGAAGACAGGAGGGGCACGTGTAGAGCTGTGTTTGGGGTGAGAGAAGGGGGTGGGGTGGGGAAGCCGGCCTAGGATTTAAAGTCTTGACAAAAGTAATAGGAATGTGCTGTAGGCTGGAGCAGAAGACTCTCTTCTATTCCGCTCCTAGGAGTATGGGTCTCTTAGAATGGTTGAGGGAAAAGAAGGCGGAAAAACCTAATAGAATTTTTTGTTGTAAGCACGTCAGGTGTTGCTTAATGAAGTGCTCGACAGGTTGGACAGGGTGCTACCTCATTTGAACTAAAGGACCAGGGCTCCAGTGAACGGTTAGCTACCTGAGAAAAACCTACCCACTACGCAGTTTCAAAAAAGCATCTCACGCTGCTGTTGCAAGAACTATATACATACATCTGTTCATTCGACACAGTAGATTCTAATGAACAGCAAATGCTATCCAAACAAATTTATTTTTCAGAGATAGCTTTCAACAAGTGCTGTTTCCCCTCCCTTTCCCTTTTGGCCACTTGAATTAGGTGCAGTTTTGAATCATACCTAAACAGGAAGCCAATGATATTGCGACAGTTCTAATCAAATGATGGAAGTTCGTGCCCAGTCCCACCAGTGGAAATCCATTAATTCTGAAAGGTGTTGTAACAGTGGCCGTAGTATCCCCAGATGGTAACGTGGTAGGTTCAGTTGTGGCGTGTGGTTCGCTGTGTGTTTCGTTACTGCTTCTTTGGCCAACCTGTTCTATTCGTTCACAAGAACGGCTTAGGGAGAGGCAGGGGTACTGGTTTTGTAAATGCTGGCTTCTAGAAAGTGCTTTATCTACAAGTATTTCGTTTCATTGACATTATGGTAGATAGATTGAAACGTCCCTAGAAGGCTGAAAGTTTTGCCTTTTAAAACCTTTCTGTGATTAGATCTCTGTCTGCCTGTATCTGAGAGGGAATTAGTTTTCAGTATTTGCCCAAAGATAACAACATTTTATGTTTTTATGTTGATAGTTCTGCTGCTTATTCCAAGTAAGAAAGTAGAGGCGCTCGCTGTTTTCACTAAGGTCACTGGTTAGACGTAGCCGTGTTTGTCCCCAGTTATCTAAGACCTAAGGGCAGATTCATTCGGACCCAGGCCAACAAGATTTATGGCCTACGACACCATACTAGTGAGAAACAGGACGAAGACAACTGCGTGCACGGGCCACTGTCTAGTCAGAGGACTAGACGGGTGAACCTGTAATAATAATAATAAGGCAGCACGTGATGACGGAAGTGCAGAGTGGGGACGGAAGGAAGGAGGGACCCAGCACAGCTAGAGCAATCAGGGTGGACTTCTGGAGGAAGAGATTTTTCCTGAAGTGGTCTTTGCAGCATGGATAGAAAATCAAGGGTCAGAGAGGGATTGATGCCAAGAGGCTGTTGGGGAAAGAAAGCTTTCTAATCAAGAGGGTGGTGTAAGTGTTTCAGGCCTAAAGGAATCTTGAAAAAACAAACCAAAAACAACCCACTTTTTTTTTTAATGACTTCACAGATAGTACAAAGCACTTAATTCAGGAAAACCCACAACAGACAAGACATTAAACATTTACAGTTTTTGAGCTCGCTCTTGTATGGCCCTTGCTGAGGTGGTAAGGTAGACCGATCAGAGACAGATAAGCCACAGGGCCCTGGAAAAGCCTGGGGGGGCCCCACGGAGGAAATCCCCCAGAGTGGAGCTCCAGGCTGTAGGACGGGCACCTGCCCGCTGTGTTCCTGCCCCCTCCCATCTGAGAACGAGAAGACTTGGCCATATGTTAATGCTTTGTTTGGAGAACCACAAACATGTAGATCAGTGATCTTTTAGTCCATTCTGTTGATAACAAAGTATTTCAAATGCCTCGCCTGTTACTTCCTTCCCACTACTCCCCCCCCCCACCAAAATGACAAATCTGTAATATAAACATATTCTCTGTGTTGATAAGGAAATATGCGCTTGCTTTTTCGGTTATCTACCAGAAATTCTTACACCAGGAAAACTGAAACAATAAAGGTGTATCTTTGAAGGTCAATAAATCAGTGTTTTATGAGGCCATGAAAAGGGGAGTTCCAGACCAGGGCCTCCTTTGCAGAGAGTGCTGTGTTAAGAAGGTGCTGCGTGAACTTTATCTGCCATGTCAGTATTAAAATTTCCCTCATTGTATTTTCCTATTTTTCAAGTACAGGGAAAAACAATATTAGTGTTTTTCCCACACGGTGTGTCCAATGGATTAAGAATGTTGTCTGTTGTCTAGGCCATTTTTGTTTTGTCTTGGTTTGGTTTGGGTTTTTTGCTGGTATGGGTCTGCACCCTGATGGTCATCGGCTCTCCAGGTGATTCACTCCCCAGGGCACCTACCCTCCTGGCCAGGTGGCCTCCCTAGACAACCAGGGGCCTGTCTGCTGTCTCCCTGCAGCATCCTGACCCCAGCCCCCAAGGGAAGTACCCTAGGCTGAGCCTAAGACAACCGACCTCCCCTCCGCGTCCAGAGCTGGGCTGGGAGCATTCTGCCCAGCAGGTGATTTTCCCTCCGAGCAGAGCACCTTATGTTCTCCACCTGGTTGGTAGGAAGTCACTCACTTTTTCTTTGGGTTTCCCTCTGCAATGAGTGGGCTTCCCACAGGATCCACTGCTGGGAACTCCTTTCATTCTTTCTACCCCCAAAACACTGAGCCCGAAGAAACCAAGACTGAGACAGTGGGCTTCAGCAAAATAAAAGACTCGGTCCGTCTAAAGTTCTTAGTGAGCTTTTGAGGTTGAGCCCCGAGTGGGCGGCGAGTGAGATTACGCACAGCCCCATATCTCTGTCCTCATTCTGAGAGACGTGCTCCGTCTGTTTCCTGCCAGACCGACCGACCTGCCCGAGCGCCCCTGGCAGGCTTCCCCTCTGTCACCGAAGTCAAGGGCTGGCTGGTGCTGCTGTTTCTGCCGTTCTCACGGCAGTACCCCCGTCAGCAGTTTGAAGCACATTCTTTATGGATGTGTGCTGATAACTTGATATCTGTATTTGCTGTGGGGGCCCCTCCTCTTTTCAGCCTTTGATGTCTGCGGGCTGCCACATTCAGGACAGGGAACCCAAGAGTGAGAAATAACACTGAATCTCTGTTCATTTCTGCCAACAAAGTGAGCACCTACTAGGCACGTGGGACACTCTGCAACAGGCTAGGAGGAGACAGAGATCAGGGGCGTATACCCCCCAGGGGCCTATCACCCTCCCCCCTCCAGCCAGACCTGCACGCAGAGGATTAGAGGAGGAGACCTGTTTACTGGGAGCATTTTCTAAGTGGTAAGCACCCAGGACAAGGAGGGCTTTAACCTGCCTGAAAGAATATCTCCTTCTTCCTTATCGTCTACTCGTGTACATCTAAAGCCCAGAAGGAGGGACAAGAAGGCCGCATTTGGGCTGGGGGTCCCAGGGCGGCTGATGCCAGGAGACATGATGGTGCAGTGTTTTCAGGGAACTCTAAAAAGGACAGCATTCCTGGACTCCCAAGATTATGTGGGAAGAGGGAGACAGAGCCAGCACTCGCAGGCCTTATATGCAAGCAAAATAGTTTAGATTTTATCTTCCTGCATTGTGGGCTGGGGAGGGTCATGATCAGATTTGCGCCTTACGGTGAAGGGTGTCCCGGGCTGGGTCCAGGGGGCAGTAAGGAGGCCACTGCCCTGGTTTTGGGGGAAGAGCTAGTAAAGGCTTGAATCAGGTCGGTGTAGTGGCAAGAGAAAGGAGAAGCCAAGTGCAGGAGCGATTTCGGAGCCCGCTGAGTTGTGCTAGGCGCCCACAATACGGGGGCAAAGGATGTGGTTGGACCGATTACTTAAAAAAAAAAAAAAAAGATGTGATAGATGTCAGAGTAAAATAGCTGACCATTTGAATTGTGTTTCTCATAGCTCATTAAGGAGAGTTCTGTCTCAGGTTCAAATCAAGAAGGATTTTTTTTTTTTCTTAAACCAGCAGTAAATGAATTTTAGGCCATTGAATCCCAGCTGCTTTGGGTGATTTTATGGTGAGGCAGAGACAAAATTCTTCACACCCTGCGAGGTAAACAAGCTAAGAGCCCCAAGGCCCTGGGATCCACGGGAAATTTGTGTGTTCTGGAATTTAGAGCCATTTCCTGACCTAAAGGTGTCTTTGAATCAGAATTTCAGGATGTAGGCAGAATCTAAAACTCTCATAACTCAAGACTAAAGAGAGATAAACAGCCAGGGATCCCAGAGGGTCCATCATTAAAGCAGGTGTGACCTGACCCGCGGTCTGCCTGTCCTGGCCTCAACTATGTCACCTGCCCGTAAATAGAAGCAGTGTTTACCTTGGAACTGTGGCTCAGCAAGCCCTTTTCGCTTGCACAAAACACATTTTCCCGTGGATTGCCAGTGTTGAAGAGGAGGAGCGTTTCCCTTTCTCTCTGCCCAGCTCCCTTCTGCCTCCCCCCACCCACCCCCAAAAAATCCAGCCAAGCAGGTGACACGGAGGCCCGTCTGGCACGAGCACGGTCAGAAAGCTGCCAGGTTTCAAAGTGGGAGGAAGAACTGAGTGCAAAAACTGTCCTTCTAGTTTATCAGAGTAATAATAACTTATTACATTTCCTGTTCACTGTTGAGAGTGCAAGAGCCACTTCCTCCCGCCACCAGAAATTTGAAGACTTTCCATTAAAAATGAGGAAGAAAAACTCTCTAGCTTTTCGTGAATGTGATGGTTAAACCTGGCAAGTGGGAAGAGAAGACTGTGGTCTTGCATAAATCCTACTAGCCCTGCACGGTTGGCACATGTGGGTTCTCATGACACCCCCCAGATGGAAAACCAACCACTTCCCTAAGGTATTGATTTTTAAAATAATATTTGTTACTCTTTGTAATGCGGTTAGCAGGGAACTTTACAGTGTGTCTCCTTAAGTAGGACCAACAGCTGCCAAACCCATATCCAGTTAAATGAAACCTGTAAAGAGCCCTTCCCTCCTCTCAACTTTGTACCCAAGATATAAAAGCAGCATCACCTCTCAAACTTTCACGGTAATTGAGAATCTGTTCCATTTTCGAGCAGAGTAGAAATTATTCACATCCGCCTTTGGTAATCGAGTTCACTGTTAATAATTCCCAATATCAGGAACTTCCCTATAGCAGACCTAAATTGAGTATGTCACAATTTGACCCCATTTCCTCAAATTTGTTCTTTCAGAGGGGTAAAGATCAGTTGGTCAATGTTCTTTATTTTAGTGTTTCCATTGTTGAAGATTGTTACCCACAACTTCCCTCTGCCTGGAGTTATTCATTCTGGTTCCTTTAACCTCTCTGTCAGCTTTTTTTCCTTTCAATTCAGTGGATCCTGATTTTGTACTCACTGGCAAAACCCCCCAAACACACAAACGAAAGGCCAGAAGGCCCCGTGGAAAAGACCAGACCTCTGCCACACTGCCCATGACCCCGGAGGCTCCCCATTTAGCAGTGCAGACAAGACAGGACAGTCTGCGTTCCTTGCAGTTATGAGCCCTACAAAACAGGAACACGCAAGATGGCCAGGAGCACAGGGCAGGGCAGAGGGAGCGGAGAAGAGAACGGAGCAGGTAGCCGGGACCTGGTCTGGCAGGGCGGGGGTGGTTCTGAGGGCAGGCAGCGGGAGAAGGGGCAGAGCGGACAGGAGAAAACTGAGTCCAGTCCTGACGTCTGGAGTCCAAGGCTGGCCATAGAGACTAGGGATCAGGCCGGCTGGGGAGCCGAGGGAGGGTGCGCTGGTTAGTCGTGAAGGGCTGTGTGAACAAACTCAGGAGCTGGGACTCTACCCTATGGAGAGTGTGGTCCCTGGATCCAGCATCCACCCTACCTGGGAGCTTGTTAGAAACGCACATTCCCGGGCCCTGCCCCATGTCTACGGAATCAGAACCTCCGGAGGTAGGGCCCAGCAATCCTGTCTAACAGTCTCAAGCACCAGTAAGCTTGAGAACCACCGCTGTAAACCCTGGGATTCCCTAAAAAGGTTTTGAGCTCAGCTCTAAGTTAATATTATAGGATCAGTTATATTAAAAACACCTGCCGGTTGTGGAATCCCTTCTGTGTGCCAGGATGTGCTCGGTGCTTTACATAGATTCTCTCTAATCCTCACTCCACTTTCGCCAGGAGGGAGAGGAAAATGAGGCCCAGGGAGGCCCAGGTTGCACAGCTCATAAATGGCAGAACTGGAACTCCTCCTAAAGGTCCCCTCCAGTGGCGTGGCCTTACCCGCCTCAGGGAAAGTGCTCATGCAGTCAACTGCATGACCGGTGGGGACCGGAGCAAGGCCCTCCAGGAGTGCTGGGACAGAAGCGAGCTTCTTAGTGCTTTTGGAAATACTGTAACCAGGCTCCAGGGTATACACTCGTGAGGGCTTTCGTTTATTAACTGTTGTTATGCAGAAAGAAAAATGCTGTGACTTTAAGGCCAGTCAAGTTTCAACTGGCACCCTGAGCACCCAGCCCAGGGTCCGTGGGCCAGTTGATCCCTGAGTCAGGAGGAGAAGAAATGTGACATATTGAATCACTTCTGCCACTTCCTGAAGTAGAGGCATCTCTGATCCTCTGTGCTCCCCCAACAGGAATAAACCGGATCATAGCTCTGCTCCTGCATCTGCCAGGACAGTTCACGGTCCTGTGTGTGCCCCCCTCCCGCCACCTGCCCCTCACTGTGCTGGATGAGGTGGGGTGGAGGGGAGACAGCCTGAATGTAGCTCCTATTATCTTTTTAAAAGTTCTCTATGTCTAAGCATTACTATAATTACAGTGAATTTGGGGACTCCTCTCTTGACCCAAATGACCTGATTCCAATTTTGATGTCTCTACCATGGCACGCATCTAAATCCTTCCTATTAATGACGGCTGTCTTTCAGTGCCTTAAAAGTCACTGCCCTAAGTAGTAGGAGAAAAGTTCGAAACAGAAAGAGAGTCAGAACATACATAGCCTCTGGTCACTGTCAGGTCTTGAGCTTTCCCTTGGAGTGAGAGAGGGACCCTCCTGTGGGGTTTGTATTCCCTGGGCACAGAAGCAAGAAACCTAGACACAGACCCCAAACCCCTGACAGTGGAGTATCAGATACGGGGGCAATTACATTCAGTGGGCGCACAGCTGAAATCTCTGTCTTAAACTTTAACCCATTATTTCTAATGGCTACAAGGTTTAACATTTTTTAAATGAAATCATAAAATAGTGCCCCCTTCCTACGAGTTCAGGTTTTCCAGGGTCCAGCTGGGGTCTCTGTGACCAGGCCGGTAAGATCTTATTTATGTGTAAAATTACAAATGAGCCAAAGGATCAGAATATACAGTGGACAGGTTGTCATCTTAACTGTGCAGAGAGGATGAGCACCTGGCTGCTGTGCCTGGACAGGGAACGTAGAGTGACCTCACGGAAGGGCGAGAGGCACCCCTTCCTGAGCCCAAGTGCCAGGCACGAGGCTGGGCCCGCTGTGTTGTGTGCTGGTGAGGCAGATCTGTGTGCTGTCCCGATTAGAAAAGAGAATTTGAGCCCGGAAGATTTCCAACCTTGATTTTGCAACCCCCTTCCCCCAGGGTAGCTCTAATTTTGCCCCAAATCGGTGGAACTCTTCCAAGCCCACGCTTGGGACTTTGGGTTTGATCCAGAACTAGTAGAAAACTATGATGTCTTCCATAAAGGGAAGTTAGGGGATCACAGTGGTCCTTCAGGAAAAATTTTTCGTCGATTTAACAAGAATCTGAGCGTTTGCTACGTGCTTTGCTGCATCACTAACTGTTTGACTCCAACTCTTTGCGAGGATACAGGGAGTTAAAGAAAGGAAAGTCTCCAGCATAGTGCCCGGCACACAGTAGGTGTTTCGTGAGGGCCAGTTCTTCCTTCACTCCCGCTCAAGATAAACAGTGTCTGTATCCAGCAATGGGAGAGGTGGTTCTCGACATCCATTTTATAGTGGAGATGACTGTGTGGTGTTTGGGGATATGAGAAAGTTCTGGATCTTGGTCTTTCACATAATCTCCGACCTTGCTACATGAAGACCAGTTGCAGCAGCACTTGGGGGCCTGTGAGAAATGCAGGATCTCGGGTCCTGCCCAGACCTACTGCATAAGAATCTGCATTTTCATAAGATTTCTGGGTGGTTCTATGCACGTTTGAGAAGCACTGGACTTCACTCTGAGGGCCAGGGACCATCTAGTCCCTTCTCTGGCCACGCTGGGGGCTGGTGGTCTTATTAGCTTGGTGCATTCCCCAGGATGAAGGCAGGGCCTAGAAGGAGCCTTGGCCTTCAGCAGAGCAGTGTGCTCTTGGAAGCACAGGGGCCGTTGACTTTAACTACAGGAAAGAAGAGAAAAGTAGTTCTCATCTCAAAGAAAAGAACGGGAAAGAAAAGCCGGGAGAATAAAGGAGCATTCACAGGAGCCTCCTGGTGATAATGTAAGGACAAGTCAAAGCCATCCTAATTACTGTGTTTAGGAAACAAAGGGTCCTTGCACTTCCTTTCAGGTAGCCCACAGCTGCGAACTTGTTTCCCCCGTTATCTGTCTGGAAGACAAAGACACGTGCAGTTGAAGTTTTGAAATGCAAGGTTATTTCTTCATTTTCCCTCGGGCCATATGTTTTCTTTGCAAGGATAGAGATAATGACTGTATTGTGAGGAAAGTAAGGAAGAGGGTTGAGCAAAATCGGTAGAGCTCTTTGATGGGCCCCTTCCTAGTGAGTGCAGCGCTCTGGGTTTTCCTTAAGGAACACACCTGGAACCCAGGTGGTCAGGGGACAGTGCTGATGGGGCCAGACACACCTTCCAAGATAGCTGATGAAGTCAATTGTTGAATATTTGCTAAGTCCAAATGGCCAGTATGTCAGGACATCAAATAGGCTGTAAGTTACTCTATGTTTTTGATGTATGTTTTCATCACACCTGACCTAAGTCAGATTTTTTTTTCTGTGCATAATATCTATTCCTAAAAAATCTTCGGGAAAATGGTTAAGATAGTAAATTCTTGGGGCACCTGGTTGGCTCAGTTGGTTAAGCGTCTGACTCTTGATTTCGGCTTAGGTCGAGATCTCAGGGTCATGGAATCGAGTTCCGCGTGGGGCTCCGAGCTCCGCGGGAGTCGGCTTGAGATTCTCTCTCCCTCTCCCTCTGCTGCTCCCACTTGTGTGTACTCTCTCTCTCTCAAATTAAAATAAATAAATATTTAATAACAAAGACAGTAAATTTTACATTATGTGCATTTTATCACAATTAAAAATAAAAAAAAGTTTTTCAACATCTTATTAATTCCTGCCTGGTAATGAAAATAGCATGAAGTGCTTATTGTTTAAACCTTGATGGTGTCAGTCACCATCGGCTGGGAGCCTACAGTCGGTACCACACAGTCCTGGTGCGCGGGGGTGTATTACCTCGAGATCTGGGTGATGACATAATGAGCTGTGTGGCTTCCTGTGGCTCCCTCCCCTCACTGCACTAGTTACTCGGGCCTTCCTGCTCTCGCTGATCAAGCCCTGCACACTCGTGGACTTCTGCAAATGCTCCTTGTGGCCACCGGCAATACTCCTCTTGACCCTTGATGTGAGCTTGGCTTGTTCCCTGCCTTTATCCAGATCTCCACTGAATGTCATCTGACCCAAGGGTCCCCTCCCGAGCTCATCAGATCACCTCACTTATCAACTATTTTCTTTCTTTCGTCACAGTCATTACAACCAGATTGCATTTTATGTTTGTCTATTCTCAGTCTTCCCCTGTGGACTATAAGCAAGGACACTCTCTTTCTCCCCGGGGCTCCCACTGCTCCCTCCTCTGTCTCCCTCCACCTGCCCAAACACCAGCATTCACTTCTCCCTGCTCTGCCTGTGCCCCTCAACCCCACCCTCTGGGCTTTGCACACCTCCCTCTGTGATTGCTTCCCAGTCCTGGAGCTGGGGAAGATGGAGCCCAGGCAGTGCTCTCTCTCCTTCCCTGCCCATGGCCAGGGAGGGCCAAATTCAGGGACTCGGTGGGACCTGGATCTTTCCGGTACATGTGCCAGCTCTTGCGCTGTCCTGTGGGTCTCTGTCTGTCTATCTGTGCCCGTGTCCGGTGCTAAACGCTTCGAGAGGCCAGGGAGGGGCTAATTTCTTCTGCCCTGCACCCGGCCAATCCCTTGCCCAAGTATGCGAGGGCTCAGTAAAGACAGCTTTGAAAGTCTGATGATAGCAGAGCTTTTAAAGAGATAGATGCTATCTATTATTAAACCCTTGACTAGAGCAGAATGTGTCTTCTGGTCATAAGCACAGCGGATGACAGGCAAAGGAATGACTGGCTTTACTCTGTTATTTGCACAGTGAGTAAATGAATCACAACCCCTTTATGGAGTGTGGTCTATATGTGGGGAGGGGGTTGATTCATATTTGTGATTTTCGAGGAGACCAGTAGGAGTTGACCAGCTGTGATGAATGCCCTTTGGGTTTTGCATCCTCTTTGTCACTGGAAACATATTCATAAAATGCATTTTACAATGTTCCAGATCCTTTAAATATTTTATTTATTTATTAGAGAGAGAGCAAGAGCCGGGGGGCAGGGAAGAGAGCAGAGGGAGAGGGAGAAGGAGACTCCCCGCTAAGCAGGGAGCCCCACAAGGGGCTTCCTTCCAGGACTCTGAGATCATGACCTGAGCTGAAGGCAGACGCTTAACGGACTCTGAGCCCCCCAGGCACCCCCTGGTCCAGATCCTTTAATAGCAGGTCAATCAGCAGAGTATCTGTGATCATCATAATGTACTTTACAGTCTCTCAAATGAACTAGACACATCTTTTCATGTTAATTAATTAGAGAATACTTGAGTCTCACATTTAGCAGATTTCTTTTTAAGAGTTGTGTGTAAACTATATTTCTGTGAAATGAATTATATTTTAAACACTCAGGGAGTTTTCTGTTTAGACCCTCTGATTCTCTGTATCCACTTCCATTATGACTTGGACCACGTACCTGGCTGGTTTAAGGGTGTCTCCAAGTTTTTAATGTGTCCCATAGCTCAGTGCCTCCCAGGTGAGGGAAGTATGCTAGGTGACCTGTTGGGGTGTATGGGGGATTCCCCAAAAGCTCCCCTTTCTTCTCTTTGTGCCTTTATAACATACTGTCTTCATAGGTGCCTGAGTAATGTTGTTCTGAAGTATGGAATGCAAAGCTTTGGTTTGTACAAAAGGAAAATGAGTCTGATACTCTGTAAATCGCTAAGCTTGAAATTCTATCAAGTTTATTTAAAATGAAAATGTGTAGAAGGACATTTGGTCATAACTCATTTATGTCCTAGTTAACAGAAATCACTGACAGATATAATCTAGCAGCCACTTTATCCTCAGACGCTCTGAGTAAACTGTGTCTGCCCTCACCCAAGCGTGGCCTGTGTCACAGACTGAACCCCCAGACAGAAAACCACTGAAATGAGTCTGACCGCTTGTCACGATTTCAATCCCATAAGAAAGCATTTCTTTATGTGAAATCAAATATGCTTTAAAAAAAATAAACCTCTTCGATTAACAGCATTTCTTGGGGGGGGGGCACCTGGGTGGCTCAATCGGTTAAGCATCTGCCTTTGGCTCAGGTCATGATCTCGGAGTCCTGGGATGGAGTCCCGAGTTGGGTTCCCTGCTCAGCGGGGAGTCTGCCTCTCCCTCTCCATCTGCCTTTCCCCCTGCTCATACTCTCTCTCACTCTCTCTCGCTCTCTCTCGCTCTCTCTCTCAAATAAATAAATAAAATCTTAAAAACAACAACAACATTTTTTTATAGTCACCCAGCTGAAATAGTGTGCCATCACCTTTACTGGTCATAGCTAGGTTACAGGTAAACAGGGATGGTGCACTCAGGGAAATTGCTAGGTCTTCAGAAGTTTCCTGCGGGTCCCCACCCTCTCTTTTCCACCTTCTTCCCCCTTTCTGGTGACAGTCTTCCCTTTACCCCCCTCGGGGAATGAGCTGATGTACGTAATGGGTGCTTCCTAACCCTGCTCAGGTGTGTGCAGTAGAATCCCCCCACCCCCACCACTGACCGCTGGCCAGGGCTGTACCCCTGTGCTGGGTGAATAACGCAGTTACCTCACTTCTTTCTGCTCCAAGTTACTAGAGAGGACTTCAGCTTCAACGTGAGAAAGCAGAGCCTTAAGTTTTCTGAGTATTGCTGAGTCATTTCCGTGGATTATCTTATTTGTTCCTCAGGGCAGTGGGAAGCATGCAATGATTAGCCCCATTTCACAGGTGAGAAGACAAAGGCTTAGAATTGCCCTCCTCCTTGCCCTCAAATTGTAGAAATGTAGACAGTTTTATTAAAGAAACATCAAGCATTCTACTATCCCAGCCAAACCGGAAACTCAATTCTGAGCACTGGGTGGAAGAAGCGTGTCCTGGAGCCCCCTGCCCTAACCAGTGGGGCGGCCTGGCCAGGCCCTCCCGCCCGGTCCCATGCTCCCCTCTTCTGGTGTTCTCCTGGCCCCTCCCTCTGTTCTGCTGAATTCCTACTTGCCGGCACGCCAGACTTTATTTTAGTTAGTATTTCCTTTTTCTTTTTTTTTTTTTTTCTGTAGAACCCTGTCTTATCGGACCTCTGAGCTACAAATGACTCCTGTGTCATTTCCACTTCTAGTTACGAACTTTAACCAAGAAGCACGAGGGTAGGATGCTTTCTTTTTATCAATAGACGTATGACTGTGCCATGATCGAGAACAGATAGAGTAGAAGCTGAAAACTTCTGGAGGAAAGGCACTAAGAAAGGAGCAAGACCCAAAGGTTCCTCGGGACATCTCGAGGTGAAGGGTTTTGACACACTAATTGAGACGTCTGTGAGGGGAGAAGCTCAGACCTCTCCGGCGTGTCTTTGCAGCCAGCTGAGAGAAAAAGTCGCTCAAGGAGACGCTCGAGGAGCAGAGCATTTGCTAGGTTGCTCTGACCTGTCCAGTCGTCTTCATCACCGTTATCTTTTTGTTTGGTGTTTATTTGTTTCTAGAAACAAAGTCTTCAGAGACGGTGTCCTGGCATGAGGCCGTGCTGGGAAAGCAGTTCTCTTGGTGTTCTGGGGGCCACAGGTCCCTCGTACTTTGTATTCTCTTCTGAGCAGGAGCAGTTTCAATGGCGACTTTCTTGAAGGATGCTTTTTCTCAGGGCAACAGGACTATTAAGTGAGGTGTTAGTTTCACATTTCATAGTTTCTCTCTTAACAAAAACCACATCTTTCAATGCTGCAACATTCAGAAATTTGATACCATCTTTACTTAAATTATAGCCAAATTTCTCAAATATAGTCACGGATGATATTTTATAAAATAAAATCTATGGAAAATCCCTCATTTGTTTTTCTGGGTTGGGTTCTTTTCTCCCCTTGATCTGACAGAAGCGGCCAAGCTTCCTTCTGCTTTGTTTGATGTCAGCGTGAATTTTCAGTAGAGCCAGAGAGTAATTTTAGTGTCCATAATGACTTTCACTACAATCGGGTTGCTTAACAGCACAAAAAAATAAATATTTAAGTCAACCTTCCCTACGGGATCTAAATATAGACCCGCTGGTCTCTGTCGCTCCACTGGCAGAGAGGTCATGTTTCTTCAGCTTTGGGTTTTTTCAGAATTAGACCCCACATGGCTTTGCATTGGGAAATAAATCCATGTAGCTTTGTAAAGAGAAACTTGATTTACAATTTATTATCTCCCTCCTGCCTCCCAAAGCCTTGCACCAACTATGGACTTACTTATTCCAGACAAGTTTGTCATCTGTCAAAATAAACAGCAGCCTGTATGCCTTGAAAAAAATACACACACGACACAAAACATACAAGAAAGTAAAGCAACAGAAGGCAAATAAGTTAAGTGTATCACCTTGCCATTTCAACTCCTTTTTCTAGGACTTTCCAAGGAATTTATGTGGGTGGGTGGTTGGGAATGTAAAGCATATTTGCTATAAACAGACTCTAGTGTTCCTTATTAATTCGGGGAAGTCTATTAGAAAACAATGGTTAATTGACATAAACTCTGTGGGCCAGACATCATTTTAGTAGTTTACGAAGAACGGCGGGAGGACCCTGTTATACATGGCTGGGTTTTTTTCCCCCTAAGACTTATAAGCAGCATTGTATTCCCCCAACACAAGTGCTGCAAACACACCTGACCCCAGGCTGGCCTCCAAGGCAGCTGTTCTGTGGAATAGTTCCCCCGGTGGGCAGGTCAGTTTCTCCCCTCCACCTGCCCAGGGATGTACAAGGGAACGGTTGCACTGGTTCTACGGGAGAAGTGGTTGGGAGAAGGGTGGCAGGGAGACTTCCCCAAAGCTTGTTGTTACTTTTGAATTTTGTATCACGTTACTGTATTCTTTAATAACTAGACATTTGTTTGTTTGTTTATTTATTATTTGAGAGAGCAAGAGTGCATGCGCGAATGCGGGAGGAGAGGCAAAAGGAGAGGGAGAGGAAGAGAGAATCTCCAGCAGACTAGGTACTGAGCGTGGAGCTGGACACGGGGCTGGAACTCACCACCCTGAAGTCATGACCCTGTGATCATAACCTAAGCCAAAACCAAGAGTCTGATGCTCAACTGACTGAGCCACCCAGGTGCCCCTAATAACTAGAAATTTAAAAAGTCATTCTACTTTGTTTAATGAAAACAATGATGGTTCAAAAACTCTATTATTTAGAAGGAAACAAATCAATCTTAAAGGAGAACTGGGAAAAAAAAGATCTAGATAACTGAATTGTGTATCTCAATCCCATTACCAAAAGCCTTTTGCTTGAGCAAAAAAAGAGACTGTATGTGGGCTAAGAAATCACCCCATTAACTGCAGCCTTAGGCTAACTTCCCCTATTTTTTAAATCAAATTACTGCCTTACTACTGTTGCTACCAATAATAATAGCCACCACCTCACAACCATTAAGAGCTTGGTCTTGGAGGGTGGAGTTAGGCACCCTCCGATTCTGAGCAGTCGGAACAGAAGGCTTGAGGACTAGCAGGGGCTCCAGAGGCCTGGTGAGATGGTAGACATCAGAACCAAAATCTATAGGCGAAAGGAGGGATGGGACTGGGAGGGGCTGGCAGGCATCCATTCGTTCACACCAAAACATGGCATTCAAAAGATGTACTTGGGGGCGCCTGGGTGGCACAGTTGTTAAGCGTCTGCCTTCAGCTCAGGGCGTGATCCCGGCATTCTGGGATCGAGCCCCACATCAGGCTCCTCCGCTGGGAGCCTGCTACTTCCTCTCCCATTCCCCTTCCTGTGTTCCCTCTCTCGCTAGCTGTCTCTCTCTGTCAAATGAATAAATAAAATCTTTAAAAAAAAAAAAAAAAGATGTACTTAGCAAGGCATCCAGGCAGAAGGAGATTGGCATAAAGGATCTCAGTGCATAAAGGAGATCGAGCTCAGGCTAACTGGAAACCAAGCCCTAGCAGGCAGGACTCGGGGACTTGGAAGCTGGGAGGCAGGCAGGTAGAGCCAGTCTGGCCTGCAGCACCGTGAGACAAGTCCCCAGAGGACCAGCAGAAGCAAGTCAGGCCAGCAAATCAGAGATCTGGATTTCCTAATCGTTACAAACACAGGTACTGTGACTCAGAGAGCAGCCTGGAGCCTGTTCCTGGGAGTGGAGCACGGGATCAGAGTGAAACCAGCACAAGGCAGCTGCGTGCTGCTTGCTGTGCCAGGTCTGGGGAGCTGCGAAGTCCTCTAGCAAGAGGGTTCAGCCTGGAGCTGCAGCTCTGCAAGTGGAGGGAGAGAAAGTTGGTAGAGGAGCCAGCATGGAAGAGGAAAAAGGACAAAGGCATGGCTTGCCTTCTCCTTAATGTGCAGGCATCCTAAAGAGAATTTCCCAGATTCTTTTTATTTACCCCCAAACCATATTTCCTTAAATATATGTATATGTGTATGTAGCCTTTTAAGTTTTAGGTGTGTTGTCATTTTGAAGGTTTGAAGTCATACTACGAAGTGTATAATGTGCCTAAAGAACAAAATAACATTCTGTTTAAGCTGTACCTCGAATTAGATTAATGCCTTAATTTTCTGCCTCACCATTGCAGATTTTCCCGTAGCAAAATTGCTGCTGCTTCTTGAAAGATCTGTAATCCTATAGCTCTGTCAAGAAGATGTGTCAGTTTGGGGGTGATAAAAATGTTCGAGAATTATATAGCAATGGTGGTTGCACAGCCCCGTGAATATACGAAACACCACTGACGTGCACAGTTATATATTGATTTTTTAAAAAGAAGACATGTCCAGGTATAAAGTCACAGTAAGCTTAGGAGAGAGAAATGAATTCTAAGGAATAGTCTGTGAAACTCTGTTCAGAAGGTATGACATCTGGTCACCTCTGGATCAGTAGACGTGCCCCTTTTTGCCAGGAGGTGTAAAACCCCCAGGTGAGACAATGGGCTGAGTGAATCACGGCCACACTCCTGAACGGGTAAACAAATTGTCCACCTGTTCACGTCAGATGGTGCTCAACAGGAACCAGGATTTGGAGCCCAGAACACAGCCAGAAGCCTGACAGCGTGCTAAGCAGCCAGCCGCTTCACGGGTAGCCCTCTTACCAAATTCCCCTAAAAAGAACCTCTCTGTGTGTAACATAAAGCCTATGCTTATCTTACAGAGACTGTTGCAGCTTTCGTATGGGTCAGAAGCAATTGATAACCTTTATCATGTGAAGTGAGGCCCAACCACATATTTCTCTTGTTTGCCTTTGTCATCAACATGGCAGGAGCGTTCGCATATCGATAGGCTCAGATGAATCCGATTTGTTAGAATTTGCATTGACCACATTCAGCTTTACCATTTTGCTTCTGTTCATCTCTCTTCCACGTGCGTCCACGACTGTGCTAGACACAGACAAGGGCTGCCTACGGAGAAGCGGATTCCTATAAAAACAAAAGGAGAAAGAGAAGAGAAGGATGGGTGATTTCTGTTCGGTCATTCTTCCTCGTTTGCACCGGGCTCACTGCTCTTGTCCTTCAGCCCTTGTCCAGCAGTGAAGGTGTGGAGAGCATCCAATTCACAGTATCCCGTGTCCACCGGGAGTATCAGCCCGACCTGGCCCAAATACAGCCTTCCTGGCACGGCGGGCTCCAGGAGCACTTTCAACCTTCTCATTGACCTCAAAGTAACTGTCCCTACCCGAACCCGCCCCCCCTCCCCCGCCCCGTAAGGCCTTTGCCTGGCCAGGGTGGGCTCAGAGAGGTCCATGTTGGCTGTGTCCCCCACACCGCACTCAGCTAGCCTAGGCTTCTCTGGGTGTGGTGCTCTTAATAAAACTTCCTCCCATAACTGAGGTATTTTAAGGATGCATGGCTTCTTCTAAGTTCTATGTTTTATACACCTTCAATCCAGTGTGCCGATGAAGCCCCCACCACTCCGCTGATCGGCCTCCGTTGCCCCCCACCCCCCACCCCACATGCCATTTCAGGCCTCAGTGCCTGTTTGAACTGTTCACACGGACTTAAGTAGTCTTCCTTGCCCCTCCCCCTCCTTCCCTCTGCCTGTTCCTTTTCCCTCCTCTGGCTGATTTCTCTGCATCCTGGAAGACTGAGCTCATTTATCACATCCTTTGGGACCTGACTCCCTGACCTTCTCCAGCTGAGGTAGGGGCCCATCTGCCCCTGGGTGGGGGTGAGGGTGGGGAGTAAACACCCTGGTGTGTGTAAGCCCCTCGAGGGCAAGGTCTGTAACTGTGGATCCCTGAGACCCAGCAGGGAACATGATCCTTGGTCTGCAACGTTTGATGTCTGTTCAGCCAAGCCCAGCTGGTCGGTGGGTTGCACTGCTCTGTGTCCAACGTGACCGACGATCACTAGGACTGTTGTTTCTCTTACCCTGAGAAAGCTGATGCAGAAAAGAGCTTTTCTGTGGCAAAGTGATAAGAATCTCTGAGTGACTGTAGGGGACTTGGCTTTTTGTTTTGTTTTGTTTTACGTAGATGGGCAGATTTGGAAATTATATTTGTACTAGAATCATACAGAAATGAAACAGAGCCTCAAAAAGCTTAAACAGCTTGTCGGGGGGTCCCTCAGCCAGCAGGTGGTGAGGACTCCAGCCAGGACTCTGAGCTCCAACCCTGCAGGGTTCCCATGACATCCTGCTGTCCCACTTTAAAAAATTCTCTGCATGTTTAAATTTTAAAAGGTCTTTTAGAAATCAAAGAAAGTGTATAAGACCAAATTTGACATCCCTGGTATATAATACATATATTAAGGGGCCTCCTTATGTTCTCCTACAGTTTTATGACTGAAGGTGATGAGCAGTTGTCTACCACGTGACCATAATCCATCATATTACCATGAGCAGAGCTAGAATATTTTTTTTAAAGATTTATTTATTTAGGGGCGCCTGGGTGGCACAGCGGTTAAGCGTCTGCCTTCGGCTCAGGGCGTGATCCCGGTGTTATGGGATCGAGCCCTACATCGGGCTCTTCCGCTATGAGCCTGCTTCTTCCTCTCCCACTCCCCCTGCTTGTGTTCCCTCTCTTGCTGGCTGTCTCTATCTCTGTCGAATAAATAAATAAAATCTTAAAAAAAAAAAGATTTATTTATTTATTTTAGAGAGAAAGAAAGAGGGAGAGCATGAGCAGGGGGGAGGGGCAGAGGGGGAGGGAGAGAATCCTCAAGCAAACGCCCCACTGAGCTCCGAGCAGGACGCCAGTCTCGATCCCCCACACCCCCACACCAGGACCCTGAGATCATGACTTGAGCCAAAACCAAGAGTCAGACACTTAACTGACTGAGCCACCTAGGTGCCCCATAACCAGAATATTTTTAAATGCTTAAATGGATTTTTAAGCCAATGCCAGTTGGCTTTATACATTCTTAGTGGGGAGTGGGCTCCTGTAGGAAAGTGACATTTTGGGGGGAGGTAATATCACATAGAGCAGTTTCAGGACTATTTATGGTATTTTCTTATGCTTTTCAGAAATGGAATTCAGTGATTCACTTGTTATTTTATCCAGAAGGGACTTGTGCAAAATCTCTACCCGATGCCAATTGTCTTTTCAGGTGACTTTTCAGATCGCCCCTCCGTGTACCCGTGAGAGGCATTATGAGCATTTCGGACGATGCTGTAATAAATGTGAACCAGGTTTGTATTTCTGAGCACCTGTCCTTGTTCCTCAGAAGTGGGTGGGGCTTTCATTTATTTATTTATTTTTTAATCCAAGGAATAATTTCAGTCCTGCCAGATTAAAAAAAAGAGATTGGATAGACTTTCTATGGTAGTGGCAGCTAGTAATGTGTGTTGCTCTGAAGACAAAAACCTTTCAATAGGTAAAATCGCTTAAAAGCAGTTGTAGAAACCAGTACTTAATTTATGCTGGAATATGGTTTTCCAAAACACTATTTTTTGAGAAAGCAAGGTTTTAAAAATCATATTTTAGCACTTTGTAATTTGAACTTTCAACATATAAAATGCAACTCTTATTTAAAAGTATTCTACAGACAAATGTTGGGGGGTGGGAAATAACCGTACTGGAGTTGTTGCTGCTGCAAATCGCCTAAACCGTATTACAGCTTCTCACCTACCTGTTGAGAGGAGGAAGGCAGACTTGTTACGTCCTCCCCACAGCTGCTCTGCCAGAAGGTGGCCGAGTATTTCTACAGCCTCAGCGAAAGTCCGCAGGTTCTCACTCACTCATTGTTCTGGAAACGGTGGTTACATTACATCAAGATCCTTAAGATATTCAAGCTATATGTATTTCTTAGACATGCAGGAAAAAGATCTAGTGATTTTCGTGAGTGTGCAGGTGTGCGTGCGTGTGTGTGTGTGTGTGTGTGGTACTCTAGTCATTCTGTTAACTGAGGGCCCACAATAGATGTAGGACAAAAGAAGTTAACACTCCAGATTGACAGTAGAGGGGATCTTGAAGATGGGAGGGCAGGGATAAAATGAAATTTTTGCTTAGCCCCCAGAGAGCCCCTCAAGGTTTTTTAGGCACGTTTGAAAGCCATCATCCTTTTCCTTGGTCAGCGGATGTGTGGGGTGAGAAGGATGGTCTTTTACTGGGATGAACTAAAAGGCGGCTGTGATCATAAGCACTGCAAGCCTAGGAGAGGTTATTTTTTTTTTTTTAAGATTTTATTTATTTGACCAAGAGAGCACAAGCAGGGGGAGGGGCAGAGGGAGAAGGAGAAGCAGACTCCCCTCTGAGCAGGGAGCCCAACACGGGACTTGATCCCAGAACCCCGAAATCGGGACCGGAGCTGTGGGCAGATGCTTAACTGACTGAGCCACCGAGGCGCCCCTAGGAGAGATTATTTTAGCCAGCTGGGAGGCCTGAGGAGCCCATCACTGATACGTGGCCTCATCCTGTGTACCAGACTGTGTTAGGGGGTTTCCTGGGGTCGCAGTCATTTAAATAGTCCAGCAGGTTGGTGTATCATTGTCATTTTGTTGTTATTTTGGGGGGTATTTTTCATTGGTGCATTTTTTTTTTTCTAATTGAAGGAAAGTACATGTCTTCTAAATGCACTACTACCTCGGAAAGTGTATGCCTGCCCTGTGGCCCAGATGAATACTTAGACACCTGGAATGAGGAAGATAAATGCTTGCTGCATAAAGTTTGCGACACGGGTAAGTCAGTCATGTCAGCAGGAGTGTGGATAGGTGCTGTTTTTAGATACAGTAGTGCTATCTCTTTTGGGGAGGCATAGGAAGACGTTTTTGACCTCGGACCCCGAGAAGTAAGTGCTTCAGACATTTCCTGCCTCAAGCATTGTGTTAACATTCTTCGTTTAGAACTTTTGCTCTGAAATATAATTGCATCTCAGTTTAATCCCGGAACACACATGTTACAGTTGACAATATCTTGCCACAATGTTTCTGTGTATGTTATGTTATTTAATTTCTACAGAAACCCTGCCAGATAGCCACAGCTATCCCATTTTAAAGAGGAAGAAACAGAGACCAGGAGAGGTTGGGTGACTTTTCCAAGGTTAACAAGTGAGAAGCAGGACTCAAAGCCAGATCTGACTCTCAAGTCTTTCTCCTGAACCATAAGTGTCTTACTAACAGACCGCTATAGTTTTTTGGGTTTTTTTGACTCAAAAATTTTTTTAATTATTTAATTTTTTATTGTAGGAATCAGTATAATTGTAGGAATCAGAATCAAAATATGTCCCTTAACCTAGAGGTTCCTTTCCCTCTCTCTCTCTTTTTTTTGTTTCTTTTTCCATTTAATCTCTCTGTTGGCGAAACCATGTTGTTGTTAATCCTGTGGATTACAGGAATCCCGTGGGTCACAGTCTGGTTTCTGCTGGTTGCATTCCCTTGGTGTCATTTACCATATTTTCCTGTCTCCTGTATTTCCTATATAGTGGTTGTTGGATCTAGAAGGCTGGTCAGAAGTTTGTATTTTTTATATTGTTTGGTTTTTTTTTGCAAAACAGCCTCAGTTGGTATAATGTAGTTATGTCAGGGGTCGTATAGAAGCTGCTTATCTCTCTTCTTGTGGTATGTTGACCATCATGGCCTAGATCCACTTTTGGGAGGAGCCGTAGAAAGGTGACCTTCTATCATTCCTTCTTGAATGCCTGGAACACTTTATGAAAAGAAGCTTCCCTCAGCAACTCTCCATTACCCTGAAGTACAGTATATACGGGAGAGGCAGAATGAATGCTTGTAGCTTTATTTACCGCTTTTCAAAATCATGACTTGATCGTCATGCTTTCTCCAAAGGATTTATGTGAATATGATAAACTCAGCCATTCGGACATAGTTGAGGTGTTTTAATCTATTACAGTTACTAGGTATGTGGGTGCTCAGATTGTCTCACCTCAGGACCTTATATGACCCCAGGTGACCTTAAGAGCTCTCCTTGCTTCCAGGTTCATCTTGGGCATTTCCTGCCTCAAACCACAAATCAGCCATTTCTTTAAGAATTCCTTTTTTTTTTTTTTTTTTAAGATTTTATTTATTTATTCGACAGAGATAGAGACAGCCAGCGAGAGAGGGAACACAAGCAGGGGGAGTGGGAGAGGAAGAAGCAGGCTCATAGCGGAAGAGCCTGATGTGGGGCTCGATCCCATAACGCCAGGATCATGCCCTGAGCCGAAGGCAGGCGCTTAACCACTGTGCCACCCAGGCGCCCCTAAGTATTTTTTTTTAAACATCGTCATTTTCGAGTGGGTTAGAGACAGCTGGCAGATTTTGGCCTCAGAAGGTAACATGGAAACTCCACTGAGCAGAAGCATCTGATCAAGTCTTTTTTCTTTCCCACTGCTTAGTAATGACCTTGACTCACTGCTGTCTCTTGGAAATAAAGATTCATTCTGTCTACTGCCAAAGTTGATTAAAGCCCCAAACCTGGTACATTAAGATATTTAAAAATATGTCAAAATTGTTCATCACCACACAGGCTTGCATTCACTCACAATCGAGTAAGGTAGTGGAACTAGAATTTTCCAAGGAAGTGACCCCTGTCCATGTCTGTTCTGAGCATTATGCACATGTGTATGCAGATTGGCCTCAGTGCTGCACAAATGACCAGAGCCTTGGAGAGTGGACACGGGAGGGACACAGGAAGATTTCTCTAGGTTCGCCATGCTCTGCTCTGAAAAGAGTGGAAATAGGAAACATCTCCTCCCTGCTGGCTGTAACTTGAGACAGTGAAGGAGACAGGGTT
The DNA here is from genome assembly GCF_017311325.1 of Ursus maritimus. Lineage (NCBI taxonomy): Eukaryota > Metazoa > Chordata > Mammalia > Carnivora > Ursidae > Ursus > Ursus maritimus. Next base: position 13,668,546 of record NW_024424230.1, on the reverse strand, counting down.
CTGGTTTGCCTGTTTATTTTTCCCTTGGAACTTGTCCTAGTCTGTTCAGGCTTCTCTAACAGAATAGCACAGACCGAGTGACTTCAACAACAAACATTTATTTCTCACGGTTCTGGAGGCTGAAGTGGGAGATGGGGTGCCAGCATGGTTGGGTTCTTAGTGAGGGCCCTCTTTAGGTTTCCAAGACACTCTTTTCTTGCTGTGTCTCCACATGGTGAAGAACAGACAGGGAGGAAGCAAGCTCCCTACTGTCTCTTTTATAAAGGCATGAATCCCACTCACGTGCAGTCTAACCTTATGGCCTGATCACCTCCCAAAGCCTGCACCTCCTGGTACCATCACATTGGGGATTAAGATTTCAACATGAATTCTGAGGGGACACAAACATCAGTCCATAACAAACTCCTATATGTACTCAGGAGTATAAGTCCATGGGCTATTGGGACAATCCAGGTGAGATGGGGCCCTATAGGGGTACAAAGTCTGTTTCAGATAATATTATTGTGTTGCATTGTGTATGTGCATGTGGATTCTTGTTATTCATAGAATAACATCAGTGTTCTGAACTAGCAAATCCTAAACCATTGCTCCTAGGGGAAATACAGTGTTAGGTTCCTGTGAGCCTCTGGTCACAACATTTTTGTTAACTGATCCACACATAACCTTGTTTTATGTGTGTTTCTGTTTAAAGACACCTTAGTAAATATTTTGATTCATTAACATTGAACTTAGAGCCAACAGCGCTGTAACTCATGCCTGAACAGAGTTTATCTAACATGTATTTGCTCATGAGGCACATCACCTGGGCCTGGAAACAGCAGACAGCGCTTCAACACTGTGATTGTGGGCCCTTGTAAGCAGTGGAATCACTAACAAAAAGCATGGAAATGCCCAAAATGGGACACTAAGTAGACCACACAAAGGATGCTCGCTTCCAGTCTAAGAGCTGTAACAAGAAGGCGGAGTGTGACCTTGGTTGACCTCAGCTGAGAGTATGCATGTCCAGCCAGTGGCTCGAAATCTCCACTGTTCTGCATGTGCCCAAAAATGACTGCAAAAGTGCCAGGAGTACTGATTTGGGGGTTACACCGAAATGTTAGTGAGTAGGTGAAATTGTAAATAAGAGTCAACAAAGAATGAAGATGGACTGTGTGTGTCAGCATGACCTCTATTCCACCGAAACTGGAAAGGGCAGGAGATTTGGGACAAGAAGGAGAGTCTTTGCTATGTGTTGTGAGAAAAGAGAACCCACCGGTAGCTCTAAGTATTTGGGGAGATTCACTTCCAAGTGTGTCATCCAGCTCAGCCTCTGGAATGCGTTCCCTTTTCTAATGTCCCTGAGCCCTGTTTCCACAACTCTGAATACGCCTGTGGTCCTGCAGGATCCCAGGATGAATCCCCAGTCTCCAGAACCCTATTCCCTTAGGTTCAATCTAGCATTCGTGTTCAGAATATTTCTCACATTTGAATTTACTAAAAACCAAGAAGCCGTGGAGTCTATTTTGCATTAGCCAAAATAGTCTAGGATCATACACTCCCCAGTTCCTAATCCTCCTCCTCACATGAAAATGGACTTTTAAAAAACCACGAGACTCTTAATTTTTGCGGAGGAGGGTGTGGAGGGGAACCAACCTACTAGGTTGTTTTAGTGCTTTAGGAAGGGGGAACTGGGGAGTTCTCGAAACCTATCCTGAAGGATGCGTTGGAGCTGCTCGGGGTGGAAGGTGAGCAGCCGTGTCTCTGTCTCCTGCAGGCAAGGCCCTGGTGGCGGTGGAGCCCGGCAACCGGACGGCCCCGCGGCGCTGCGCCTGCACGGCCGGCTACCACTGGAGCGCCGACTGTGACTGTTGCCGCCGCAACGCGGAGTGCGCCCCGGGCTTCGGCGCCCAGCACCCGGGTACGGTTCGGTTCGTGCGCCCCGCGGCTCTCCCCTGGGCCAGAGCGGGCTTTGAGAGGCGTCCCTGTGTCACTCACGCTCCGGGAAACCAGTAGCTTGAGGGGCCCTTTGAGAAGGGCCAGGTTACGCTCTTCCAGGGGAATGTGAGCGCGCTGCCCACGTGCTCCCCGGAAGCCTCCTCCAGCTGGGAAACCTTGGGAGCCCCCTTAGGCGGGCAGGGGTAACGCAGGGGGCCTCAGACTCTTTAAAAAACAAAAAACAAACAAACAAAAAAACAAACTGGCGCACGCCCTTGGAAGAATTTTGAAGAACCATGCGCCCGTGGCATATTTTTAAGTTGGCAGATAACGTTTTTTATTGCCAACTTAAAGAGTTGCTAAGGAATTAGTTTCCAAGGAATTATAGCAGCAGTAACACTTTTAAAAATGGAATTCAATGGAATCTAAACACCGTAGCAATTTGATAACACCATCATCCTTTTTAAAATGCACTCGTCGTCCTTCACTGTTGGAAGATTTATATGGTTTGTCCCTCCTTGGACTTGTATCCATTTCACCCTCCCCAAAGAATTTTACCCTAATGTATTTTTAGGCTTGGAGGGCTTTTGCTAATCACCTTTTCATGCACTTTTCACATCAAAACTAGGCACCCATTTGAGATTGTAATTTTAAAAAATTTTCCTGTGGCTCAAGGTTCTAAGAGTTAAAACACTTTTGGACTAAGTTGTTATTACAGTTACTACATGATTGTCAAAAAGTAATATATTTTGCCTTATTATAATTGTAAAAGCTTTACGAACTTAATGAGTGATTTTTTTCTGATTCATATATTCATGGTTGAATATTTGTTATTGCTAAAATGTAACAGATTTCAACATTCATTCTATTTCCACTGAGTGCTGAGAATCTTGCTCACATAAATACCTGAATGGCTAAGGAAGCCTTCCGGTAGACTAGTGTCAGTCAGTTCCTTCAACACTTTCTGAGCTCTATGTCCAGGCCACATAGTGGTGTGACATCAAAAGCTGTTTTTAATGATCTCTCAGTTAAGAACTCAGTTGTGTTCTCAGTTTTGTTAAAAGTAAAGAAATAGATATATCTTTTTGCCAGAAAAGTATTTCTTAAAGTTCTTTACCTTCCTGATTTCTGGAAAGTACCCCCAAAAAGTTTTTTCAAGATGCAACACATGATCATTCATACCTGTTAATCTTTCGTTTGGAGGCATTTTGTTTTAAACCAGAAGACTTGGACAGGTTGAGGAGAATTAAGATAGTATTCATTTCAATTCATACGGAGGAAGATGTCCATCAGAGTCTCACTGGTACAGTCTGTCCTTATTACCAAATGTATCGACTAAACCAAATGAGCTTTCTCTTGGAAAAAGTGTGACTTGATTTTTTTTTTTTAAGAGAGAGAGACAGAGTGGGAGAGAGGAGCTGAGGGAGAGGGAGAGAGAGAGAATCTTCAAGCAGACTCCCTGCTGAGCATGGAGCCTGACTCGGGGCTTGATCTCATGACCCTGAGATCATGATCTGAGCTGAAGTTATGAGTCGAACACTTAACGGACCGAGCCACCTAGGCGCCCCTTGATTTTTTAATTATTAAAATAAATCTCCCTATGCAACCAACTCCCTTATGAATTCAATTCTAAGACAAGACCCAGAGCCTTTCGGTATGGAGGTGCTCTGAATTGCAGGAGCTTTGCTATTACCAGTATTTTGATTTGTTGTGGGGGTTTTTTTTGGCATAGCAGGATTTGGAGTGGATAAGCAGCATGCCTCCTTTTGTAAAGTGGGAAAAGTGTGATTGTGTCGGGGGAAAGGGAAAGGAGAACCTGCAGGATGTCCCTGGCAGGTCAGTGTTTCAAAGAGTAGGTGTGGAAATCAAGTGCATGGATTTAATGCCCTTGAAGCTATGTGTGACTTGCGGCTTCTTAGGAAGTCTCTTTGTTTTTAAGGGTTACTCTTCTAGAGTGTGTTAATATTTTACAAAGCTGTTTGAATTCATGTGAGCAGCTAGATGTTAACTGGGCTTTTGTTAAGGTCATTACAAGGTGACTCAGATTACTAGGTTGAGGGGGGTACCCTGCTGATTGAGACAGCTGCAGAAATCAAGAGTGTAATTCCCATTTGACTTTGGACAAAGAAAATCTAATTCCTTATTTTAGTGTTTTATTTATGACAATAAATCACAGAAGTGCTACTAATTTCAAGAGTAAATTGTGGTTTTGGCACCAGTCGATTGCCTGATTATGATACCACACGGAAGCCAATGTCTTCTTTTTTAGAATTACCAAAGGGTCATCACGTGTGAGTTGCAGTGAGGCTAATAGATGTAGGAAATTGGAGACATGTCCTATTTTGATAATACAGTTGATGAGGAATGTGAGAGAACTGAAGAAACATCCTAACCAGGATCAATTCCTGCTTTCACTGCTGGTGGCTTAAGGCAGGGGTCCAAAATCCAGCCCACCTCTTCTGTTTGTATAAATAGAGTTCACTTGGAACACAGGCACGTCTCTTTGTTTACATGTTGTCTATGATGCTTTCATGCTGCAAGTAATTACAACAGAGATCAGAGGGCCTGCAAAACCTAAGATATTTACTGTATGGCCCTTTCTAGAAAACATTTGCTGCCAACTCTTGGTTTAAGAGAGAGACCTATAGGGTTTTTTGGGGGCAGGGTGTGTTTTTGTTTATGTGTTTGTTTGAGAAAAGAGTGTTACAATCACTGTAGTGTTTGCACTGGTAAGATTTATCTGATCAGGAGTCAGAACAGCAAGTTTCCCTTAAAAGCGGGAAAAGGGCTGTCATTCTCTGAAGACGAAGACTGATACAAACCCAGAAGGCTGAAAGGGGAGGGCAGACAGGTGCCTGGTGAAAACAAAGGGGGCAGTAGGCTCCAGCTAGGAAACAGAGGATCGGGGACCAGGACAGTGGCTCTGAACAGCCAGGGGTCAGTACCTAACTCAGATACTGACGTTAGTGGCCTGACAGTGAGCCAGTTACCTTGCTGAACAAGAGTCTGTAACCTATTGCTGGGACCGGGGGCCCTCTGAAGCCAGGAGGGCCCGGAGCAATCAGCCTTGGGTGGTGAGTGTGGGACTGGGGAGGCCAGAGGCACAGGGGGCAGCTCCTGGTCTCTGGTCCTTTGGAACATCATCCTGGCCGATGTCTAAGTGTCCTTGTTTGTTTGCTTGTTCTTTTGTCCGTTCGTTTTTTTGACAGTGCAGCTCAACAAGGACACGATTTGCGAGCCCTGCCTGGTAGGCTACTTCTCCGATGCCTTTTCTCCCACAGAGAAATGCAAACCCTGGACCAAGTAAGTGGCAACAGAGGAGCCAGGAAAGTGTGTTGATCTTAAACTCAACTTGCACTGTCTCCTCGAGGTTGTCACCAGACTGATGCCGTTTGGTGAGGCTTCTGCTCAAACCCGTTTTCAGAACGGGAAAATTCTGTCACTTCGGCATGGGGAAAATAAACCAGTCCAACTCATCTTCAGCTTCCTGTGTGACAGGGGCTCTGTATTACTTTTCAGAGTCACTTGGACCTAATCTTTGACTTACAATTGCAGCTTCTTTTTTCCCTTTCCTAACCTTAGTTGCTTAAAAGTGATTTACGATGTTTATAATCCTTCACCTGCCACGCCCACGCTCCCCAGCTTCCCTGCACCCCTGGTGCATCTGTCCAGAAACGTGTGTGTGTGCATATAGGAGCCTCCCGTTTATATAAATGTTTGCATACTCTAAACGCCTTGGCTTTTTTAACATAATATATGCTAAAGGAGCTCATTCCATATTTGTTCACTTAGATCTCCGTGGCTTTTTGTGGCTTAGGAAACATTTGCTGCCAACTCTTGGTTTGTACTGTAATTTATTTTGGTAGAGATGGACCATAGAGATGTACCATGATTTTATTTAATAAATTCCCTGTTGGTAGTCGTCCAGGTCGTTTCTAGTCTGTTGCGGTAATAAATAATTCTGCAATGACTCATCTCGTATATATACTGGGTTTCACACTTAATGTGAGTATATGTGTGTGTGTGTGTAGTGGAATTTTAGGTATATGTATATATGGTGGAATTTCTGGGTCCTTCCATTGCGTGCTTATTGCCAAATACTAATATAGTCCCAATGTATTTCTTTAAAGATTTATGTATTTTTTTATTTTAGAGAGAGAGAGTGGGGGCAAGAGGATAAGGGAGAGGGAGAGAGAGAATCTTCAGGAAGATTCCCTGCTGAGTGCAGAGCCTGACACGGGGCTCGGTCTCACTACCTTGAGATCATGACCTGAGCCAAAATCAAGAGTCACATGCTTAACCAACTGCACCACCCAGGCATCCCCCCTCAATATATTAATTCTCATTAGATATTTATTTTTTGATCCACTTACCCAAGTTTTATGTTGAAAAGATTTTTTGTGTTTTCAGCTTCAAAAGAGCATTCATCAAAAGTTTATCACTCAGCCGAAGGCAATTGAAGCATTTGGAATCTTCTTCAATGTACTCTCTTTTGGACCATAGTGTCAGAGTGGTTCTTAGAGAACCCTGGTCGTGGTTATCTTTGCTTATTCATCGGCCCACCCTTTGACGAGTGGACAGACACTGAGGATTCAAACGTGCAGGAAGGCCTCTCAGTTCTTCTGAAGAAGCTGGCAATCTAGCGGAGTAGAGCCTTTTGTAGCTTGTTGCTTGTTTTTCTTAAACAAGATTGTAAAAGCAAAACACTTAACTACCTTTACCTCCACAGCTGTAGCATTCTTGGGGAGACAGAAGTACGTCATGGGACTGATAAATCAGATGTGGTTTGTAGCTCTTCTCTGCCATCTGCAAAGCCGCCAAAAGGTATGTTTAAGTAGAGCGGGTTGGCTGTAGATGTGCCCAGTCTAGTCAGCAATTCTAGATTTCTCCCGAATAACATGCTGTGTCTGAAGGGGTTCACCTGTCCCTCTTCATCCCATCTTATCCATGGTCACTTTTGTCAGTATCTGAACTCCAGATATGTTGTTTACTTGAAAATTTCCCACTCTGACGTGAATAACTAATAAAGTATTCATACACACACAAAAAAAGAAAGAACAGAAATTGAGCTACAAACATGAATTAAAATGCCCAAATATGGCAGGATTGTGGAGATCACAGTAGGGGTGTCTGTGGGAGATTTTGGTCGCCAACCAGAGTTAGAATATAGCTATCGTTATACAGGGCACATTTTGTACATCAAGTTAATCTTAAGTACAGTTTCAAAGCCTGACAGAAAGTCGAGGGTGGATGCTGGTTACCCAGGGGCGTGAGATGGTGTAGAGGTGGGTCCAGATATGGCAGCACCGGAAATGGACACGCAGCAGGAAGAACCCAGGCCACAGATTAATGGGGTTAATGAACTAAGAAAATCAGGGGTTTAGATTTGACATTTTGGGAAACAGGAGGCTATCTAAGCATTCTGGTTATGGAGTAACACAGAGTAGCATGTAAAAAAGACCATTTTAAAGATAACATTGAAAATAACTGAGGGAATAAAATGTTACTTTAAACAGGAGAGAAGGAGAGGAGAGGTGAGACTTCATAAAATAAAGGTTCTAGCAAGCAAGCAATCAAGAGGGTTGGGAGAAATGGTTAAGTCCACGTTGTACTGTAGATGAAATACTGAAACGCTTCGCAGGACGGCCATGGTTCTGTTCTCATGACCAGCAGAACCCTGGTGCCATGTTGTTCTTTGGAAAAGGATACAATAAAGGGCTTCCTCTGGCCTCAGAGGCTGTCCACTTGGAGAGATTGAGGTTTTCTGTAGGTAAGCAAAGATGGAACTGGATGGCGTGGTCAAGACAATTAGAGTTGTGCTAAAGTAGCTGCTTTTATTTATTCATTTATTAAAGACTTTATTTATTTGAGAGAGAGTGAGCACGAGTAGAGGGAGGGTTAGAGGGCGAGGGAGAAGCAGACTTCCCACTGAGCAGGGGAGCCCAACACGGGGCTTGATCCCAGGACCCTGAGATCATGATCTGAGCTGAAGTCAGACGCTTAACCTTCTGAGTCACTCAGGTGCCCCTAAAGTAGCCACTTTTAAAGACAGGCGTGGGCTGGCCTCCCGTGGCGCGATGCCAGGCGTGGGGCTGGCTGCAGTTGGTTTCGCCCTTCTGGAGCTGAGAGCATGCTCTGCACGCCTACAGTCAGAGTTGGGGACCGTCCTCCTTCTCCGACGCCAGACCAACATCCTTGATTCTGGGGCTTGATTCAAAGGGTTTTGTTTTTAAATAAAACTGGAAATAATCACTGAATTAAATTAAAAACTCTTTAACACCTTTTTCTCATTTTCTTCCAATGCAGAACCCCAGATTTACTTGCCCAGTTTAATTATTCTGCTTCTCTTCATATCTGTGGCATTAGTCGCTGCTGTCGTCTTTGGTGTTTACTATAGGAAAAAAGGGAAAGCACTAACAGGTACTGTGTCTACACTGGTTTTTGAAAATTAAGCTTAAAGAAACATGTCTAGGTATACGCTCTGGAAGCTGCGTAGATTGCCGGTGACTGCCTCTGGTGATCTGCCTACAGTAAGTGCCTTGACACGGCTGCAGTTAAACTAAGGCAAAATGCCCTTTATACCTAATTCATGGTTCTCTGGCCAAACACATCAGCAAAAACCCATGGTGCCTGTTGATGTGTAAGCAAACAAAATATGCGAGGTTCAGGAAGCTGATGACTCATTAGCTGTGTGTTCGTGTCAGATCGATCATGCATCATCAGGTATGAGCGGGTTGCCTTTATCCAAGAATACCAACATGTTTGACGCACCCACTTAAGATAGAGGTAAGCATTCAGGTAAATGGCAGACGGAAAGTTTTGATTGGGGTCTTACCTTGAGATATGAATATAAAATTGTGAAAATAAGTTATCTTATTTTCAGTAAAATTTAAGTGCTCATTCTTACGATGAATCATCCGGTGTTACCTTGTTTCTGGTGAATAATTTCTTCACAAACAATTGTTCGATGGTGCCTTTTAACATCACAGCATATTTGATGTTTACACAAAGCTATTAGAGTGTCATTTTTTTTTAAAGGTTTTATTTATTTATTTATTTGAGAGAGAGCGTGAGCACGAGCCTGGGGTGGGGCAGAGGGAGAGGGAGAAGCCGACTCCCCCCTGAGCAGGGAGTCCCACGCGGGACTCGGTCCCAGGACCCTGAGATCCTGACCCGAGCTGAAGGCAGGTGCTTAACCGACTGAGCCACCCAGGTGTCCCAAGAGCGACATTTTTAAGAAAGGATTCCTCGAGAGATTTCTTCATGCTTTCGTGGTCAGATCGCCTTCTCTAAGAGCACTGTTGTCTCACGGTCCCTTTTCCCTTTTTGGTTGCTCAGGGGGTTATCACGTCCACCTCCGCTTTGCCGTGATTTGATCAGTTCTCCTGCATCACATGCGTGGACTTCCTGAAACCCCGCCTATCTTGCTCTTTCCACTAATGTCACGTTATATAACGCTGGGCCATCAAAAGTTTTTAAAGAGGGAAGATGGTGTTTGGAGATGCCCATGTTAACCAGAGAACAGTGTTAAATGACTTTTTTTAAGAGTCTACTCATTATTGAATATTTTTATTTAGTGCTGCTCCACTTCCCTAGCAACCTGGTAACTAGGGATTTGAATAATGCGTGTTCAGATGGTGAGGTTCACGCATGGAGTCACGTTTATGTGAGATAACAGATTTCTGATTTTTTTTTTTTTTTTGTCTCTGCAATAACCTCTTCCTGCCATATCTTCTCAGTGACAAGGACAGTGGACCTACCAGTTACTGAATCAGGACGTAGGCTGTTAGCCCTCTCTTCATCCATTCATGTAGCCCCCCTGGGGCAGGACTGGCCCTGGGGGCTCCATCCTGAGGGCACAGCAAGTGCCCTTTTTGGGGAAGCGGACAGGGCAGCATGAGGCCCACAGAATGAGGCCGAGTGCTGAAAGGGAAGTTGCAGAGCCCCAGGTGAGCAGATGACAGGGGGTCGTCTGACCTCGGGGCCAGCAAGGGCCCCCCAGAGGAGACCAGGAGCTGAGACCTGATAGCCCGTTGGGCTTGGCTAAGGTTGGTGCGGCTGGAGCAGAAAGTCAGAGCCCGCGTGAGAGAACATGGAGAGGGAAGCATGGTCCCGCAGGCTTGGTTAAGGACTTTGCTCCTGGTCCTTAGCAAAGAGAAGTAAAACTCACCCTCTGGTTATAGGATAGAAAACAAATTCGGGGGTACAGTAAGGCTGGATGCAGACACACTAATTAGGAGGGCTTTTGCAATCATCCAGGAGAGAGATTATCTTAGTAATTATGAGTATCTCCTCGTGTACAAATGCCATTTTTTAGTACCGTTTGTGGTTATCTGGTACTGGTCCCTACAAGAGAAGAGCTACAAGTTTCCTTTAATTTGGGGTAACTTTATTTTTATGTAATTTCAAAACTATAGAAAGGAAGCAAGAATAATCATGAAGATGATAGCAATACCTGACATACATTGAATATTTATTCTGTGCCAGCCCTGCTTGTGCGTTTTACATGCACTCACAAAATCACGACGGCACCACGAGGCGGGCACCACGAGGTGGGCACCGCTGTTTCTCCCCTTTCGTGATGAAGAAACTGAGACTCAGAGAAGTGCAATGACCCGGGCGAGGTCATGTGATAGAAATGATTAGCTGTTATCAGGACCTGATTATCTTCTCCTGCAGAATGGACAACCTCCCACTTCAGTGTTTATAGTGAATTTAGCATCAAATGGTCAGTGGAAGTGGGGTAAAATTTTATCTTTCTAGAACATAAATTCATAGATTTTTTTCAGTTCGTAGATCAGACTTCTTTTTTTTAAAGATTTTATTTATTTATTTATTTATTTGAGAGAGAGAGAGCAAGAGGGAGAAGCAGACTCCCCGCTGAGCAGGCAGCCTGATGCGGACTCGATCCCAGGACCCTGAGATCATGACCTGAGCCGGAGGCAGACGCTTAACCTACTGAGCCACCCAGGAATCCCATCACTTCTGTTTTTAAAAGTTAATGGGAGATGTGCTTTGTTTATACCACAGAACACAGCTCTTCCTCCTGAGAAGCACAGGGTATAGTGGAAAAGGATTTGAGGCCCCCTGGAACTCAGTGGGGTCTGACAGCCTTCCGGCCTGCACTCTTCCTTTCTCGTCCATCCGTGTGAGCTAGTTGACTGGAAAGGCAATGCCCTGGACCTGTGTCTTCGTCATTCCCTCGCAGCGCCTAGCCCTGGCCCTCGTGGTCAGGGGAAAACGGCGAAGGGAATGAGAATGCCTCCAGTCCTAACAGTAGCTCTGAGCGTGCCCAGAGGAATTCAGCAGAACATTAGGGGAGGACGCTTTGCTTTCCATAGATCAGAAAGTTCTGTTTGGGGGAGGGGGAGTCTTTGAATGGGTTGATTTTTCTTTTAAATGTTTTCACTCTCGGGAACTCTCACTGAAAGACTTGCAGATGGCTGTATTTAAAGAAATACTGAGCTGACATAGTGATCGATAATACTGAATTAGACGAAATAATATGAAGTTCTTATCCTTACTTTGTTTTTCTAGCTAATTTGTGGCACTGGGTCAATGAGGCTTGCGGCGGCCTAAGTGGAAATAAGGTAAATTTAAGTCTTAAGTGCCTCCTTAACGTCCTTTTAATGGTTAGGCTGATGTGGCTGTTATTAGTCAAATACTGAACCCTACCGTGAACGGGGTCCTTCCTTGAGGGATGGAACCTCGAATCCCAGGATTGATCCCCGCAGAATAACTCAAAGCCCAAGTGGGTGCCCATCGTAAATGCTCTTTTCTTTGCACTTCCTTCCCCTCGTCATCTCTGTGAGCATACATAATTTATGTTGTTCCAGCGCCAATCTTGATTGCCTAGGACAGGTTCCAAGGAGGAAGGAGCTGCCATTTCCCTCTACTCTTTAGTTATTTTGGTAACTTTTCATTTTGACATAATCAAAATTATAGAAAAGCAGTGAGAATAGTACAAAAAAACTCCCACACTCCCTAAACTCAGACCCACCAACTGCTTACATTTTATCACATCGCATTATCATTTGCTCTTCGTAAGCCTGTATATGTGTGTTGTTATTTTAGAGTGAATGGAAGACATCACGCTCCTCCACCCTTAAATACTTCAGTGCGATTTTCTTGAGAACAAGCACATTCTCTTAAATAACCGTAGTACATTTATCAAAATCAAGACATTTAATCTTGGTACAAACTGTTATCTGATCCACATGTGATATTAAAAATTTCTTTGATTGTCCCGTTATGTCCCTTAGATCTATTGTCTACAGTATAAAGAATATAAATTTTAAACCGTGAGCTCATCCTGATTCTCCCAGTTTCGGTCCCGACACCACAGGATTCATTTGGTCTCTCCTTTACCTGGATTTGAATCCTCCCTTCTGCAACAGGACGAAGCCCGGTTCCTGTTAGTCTCAATGTATTGACTTGTTTGCTCAATGCCAGAATACACAGAACGTAGTTTCAGAATTATCAAACAGTAGTACAGAAAAAACAAAGCTACTAACTAGAGCTCCTTATTTGTTTACAGTGGTTTTGTTTTTTTTTTTTTACTTTAGATTGAATGTATGGACAAAATACTGTGTTCTTTAAAGTTACACGAGTTAGCGCTTTGCTTTGCTTCAGTGTGAATATACTATTTGTTTGAAATGCAGTTTGATTCCCTGGTTCCCATAGTCCATTTTAGGGTTCCCCCCACTCTGTATTCTTAAATAACACAAATAATGTGCCATAATGAGGGTTCCGTCTGTACTTGTTAGGGTGGAAATAATCATTCTAAACCATTTTCAGCCATGTTTAGCAGACACAAGTTCTGATAACTCCGGGTATTAATACTTCTGCCTTCTGAATTTACATCAGCAGGAGTCCTCAGGGAACAATTTTAGCAGCACTCATATGGAAGCCTCTAGTCAGCGTGAAATTTGTGAAGGTGTCTTACTGCTGACTCTGGAAGAGAAGATGTTCTCTGAAGATATGTGCTGTCCAGACGGCGGTGGTTTCTGTGGGGGTGCGTGTGTAGGTGGGGGGCCCAGCACCCAGGGACAGGAGGCCAGGGTGCTCACTTTGGTCAGCGAGATCGAGGGGGACCCCTTCCGGCAGATTCCCACAGAAGACGAATATGTGGACAGGCCCTCCCAGACCCCAGACTCTTCTTTGCTGTGCCTCACTCAGCCTGGGAGCAAATCCACACCCCCTTTCCCTGAGCCCCTGGAGGTGGGGGAGAATGACAGTTTAAGCCAGTGCTTCACTGGGACAGAGAGCCTGGCTGATTCTGAAAGCTGCCACATCGCAGAGCCCCTGTGTAGGACTGATTGGATTCCCATAGCCTCCGAAAAGTACTTGCAAAAAGAAGTGGAGGGTGGCCATTGCCCCCACTGGGCAGCCAGCCCCAGCTCTGCCGATGGCTGTGCAAACTGTGGAAACTCGCCTGGGGAGGACCGGGAACCCCTCATGGCTTCCCCGAAAAGCGGACCTTTGCCCCAGTGCGCCTATGGCATGGGCCTTCCGCCCGAAGATGCAGCTGATGGGGCCGGCCAGCCCACAGATGGGGCTGACGTAAGGCTTCCCAGCTCGACGAGAGGAGGCCCTGGGTCTGGAAGTGCCTCCAGTGACCAGCCACCAGCATCTGGTAAGTGGTGTTCCTGGTCTCCTGCTTCTGAGCAAAAAGAGCTGTTCTTGGTTCAGTGTCTGGAGGCAAGTGTCACAGACGATTTGGGGAAGAAAGACGCTTACATGGGGAAAATTCCACTCGAACCTTTTCTCCTGATATGCCTCTTTGCAGGGTGGGTTTTGATTCAATCCCCATGTTGAGTCTGTGGATTGTGCCCCCTGCCGTGTGACTTTGTCCCCCACCCCGGGGGCCGTCTCCTCGCTTCCAGGGGCCCCACATCCAGCACTGACTCTCTGAAGGCCGTTTCAGCATCGACCTCGGGACTGGCTGTGTTGAGGCATTCCCGCGGATCTCTGGGTTTTGTTTTGTTTTTAAAGCAGCCTATACCTCAAATCTCCCCTGAGAGAGCTTTTATAATTGTCAGGGGGACAAATGACATTGTTTAGTTAATCCTTAATTCATTAATTTTTATTCAGAGTAGCTTGTTAGTTCTATACCAAATTAATGATGCCGTAAAACTGCCCTTTCATGCTTTATATGAGAAGCCCCTTTTACAACCACTGCATATAATATATTTATGGAACCAGGAGGATCATTTTACAATTTAAAATCATTATAGAGATTTATCGCTGCCGCACTGCCTGAGCATGAAGAGCCCACCAATTATAATATTATCACTTTTTTTTTCACAAGGGTAAAACACCATCTGTTTGATTATGTAGTTAGAGGAGCTCGGCTGCTGATGGTGAGGGCTCTGGGTACTGTTTGCCACATGGGGGGTCGGGGATCTCTTTGAGAATCTTCTGACAGCTATAGACACTCTCTCCAGAAAAATGAATATATGGATATATGCTATTTAAGGGGCTTCACAGAATCCTCCCACCCTCGAATGGAAAAAGAAAAAAGCCCATTCGTGGACCTCCTTTATCCTGGGATGCCTTTTCTTTTTCATTCCTGCCTCTTTATTTAGACAGCAAGTGGTGCGAGCAGCTGCTGACTGAATTATTTTATAACCCTGAGGTAGCTAGATCCTGCCCTAAACACAGAGACTCTTCTGCCTCGTGTGGATGATGGCTCCTGGCTTATTTGCTAGAACAATGTACTTTCATCTGTCTCCCAAGCTTTGTGGTTTTGCTGCAACTACACAAATTCACTGATGTGTAAATTCTGTAACATCAGTTCTCAGACTGAAAGGAGGACATACATTTGGGGATATTTTTCAAAGAACTGATTTGGTTTTTTTCCTTCTGAAGACCTCCACGTTAAGACTTTAAGGAATTTCCATAACTAAAAGTTTGGTTCTCTTGTTCCTTTGTATAATTCTATTTCTTTTTAAGTGGTTAATCTTCTTCCTGTTGGTCCTAGAGACATACAGAACATGAGTTTTGGGGGCTGGGAGGCATGGGGAGGCCAGAGCTGAGTGTGGCAGTGACCGTGGCCTGGTACCAGGGGCAGACCAGTTTTTCCATTAGTGACACCAGGAAGGGGATGTTTGCCACTGTGTGAAAATCGTCAGCAGCTGTTGGAAGAGAAGAGTTGACCAAATTAAAGAGATATTTTTTTTCTTAGTGACATGAAGCCAAAAGCCAGATCTGTGCTCTCCTATGAAGAGTTAAAACAGGGCCCGAGTCTGTTTTTCATGACCATTTATTTCTCTAGCACTAAACAGCGAGGCATGGAGGAAAGGGAAAAAAAAAAAGTGTGTCATCAACTAAATGGTGTTAATTTGCAGAAAGTTTACACTGCTTTCTCTCTCTTCGTCTGGTGCTTAGCCATGCAAAACATCCGTGGAGAGTCTGCCTGGGATGCCAGCAAGAGGGCCAAACTCATTCTCGCCTGAGGAGACGCAGCAGCCAGATTGATTTTGGAAGCTGTGCTGCTCTCTCCATAATTACTTCTGCATGAACTGGCCTTCTGCTTTCTGGTCAAAATAGCACTTTCTCATTATTGCTTCTTTTTTTTTTTTTTAAGATTGCCATTATTTATGTTCTATAAAGTGTGCAAAAGAGGATGGAGCTTGGGTGAAAGATCAGAGGGAGTCTAATCCTATTTGATCTCCTGAAAGCCACTGTGCTCTCGGGACTTGAAGGAGGTGGCCTTTTTTATTAGGTTTCAGATTTTTATTTGTGGGTATTTAAACACACACACACACACACACACACACACACACACACACACAA
>NW_024424230.1:13643808-13652817 GCF_017311325.1 Ursus maritimus | reverse complement strand
AGGAAGGAGTTTCTCCTTTGCACTCCCCTTCCCTTTGAAGAGAATGATGGTTCTTCAAAGAGTTCTAAAAGCGTAATTTTTAAAAATAATATCCAATGTTAAGGCTATTCTAGCAATGTTATAAATCTTCAAGAACAGTGAGTTATTAGCAAAAACCAATACGGGAAAAACATATATTTGGCTATGTCTTATGAAACCATTTCTTAATTTGCATCTTAAATTACTATCCTGATGACATAATGGTGGTTCCCTTGGTTACAAATCCTTTCACCTGGAGTTTGGAGAATTCTCATTGTGTCCAGAAAATTACTTCATGTGAAAGAAAGAATTGCTTCTTGCAACTGAAGCGTCTGTAGTGGCCGGGGCCTTGCTTTTGGCCCCTGAAATCACTTTTTTGCTTCAGCCACTTCTGAGCTGGAAACAGTTGTTTATTTACAGGGTCCACAGAGGTTATTAAAGAATAGCAACGATATATTTGTTTTTCTATCATATCTTTGTTGAGGGTCTACTGAGCCCCCAGAGACTTGGGGAAGCCGGCAAAACAAGTAGAGATTGAGGTCTGGGAATGGACAACTGAAGAAATCAGGAACTTGAGACTGCAAGGCCTTGGGCAGCCTGTCCCCCCTCCCCTTCGGCCTGCTCTCCCCCACTTCTCCTCCCCACCACCTAAGTTTTGGCCAAAGCCAGCCCCTTAAACTACTGACACCTCTCACTTGCCTCTTCTGCTCTGTTCTGTGCTTCTGCTAGTGTGAGCCATCCTGTCCCTACACTGTCCCCTTTCCCAGAGCACCCACTCCTCCTGTCCTTTAAGTCTCAACTCCAATGTTGCTTCAGAACCAGGGACGGCAGGTGTTCTGGCCGTGTGGCCACCCCCCCCCCTTCTGTGTGCTTTCCGTCTTTCTCACTGAGCCTGGCAGGTGCACACCTTTATCAACAAGGGGGCTGTAGGTAGTGCACCATTCAGGGGGAATTTCCATGACCTTCGTCACACCTGATCTTTCCAGCGTCTCCCAAGGCGGCTTAGTCACAGCGTGTGAAGCTCATCATTCAGCCAGTCATGAGTAACTAGAGGAACAGGAGACCATACCTCCCTGTTTGTTCCCTAAACTCATTCTCAGCCTCCCACATCTTTAGTCTGTTCTGGGAGCTGGAGGCCAAGCAGGGGATGGAAGGACTGGCATGAACTGTCCTAGACAGACCTCGGTATCCAGGGTAGAGCAGACAAGGTGAGCTGGGTCATCCCAATGGCAGTGACACACCAAGGCCGATTCCTGGGAGCCCAGGGCACTGGAGGTTGAAGGGCACCTGCCTGACCTTGTTTCTCCCCAGCCTCAGTCTCCCATCCTTGGGTCCCCCTCTCTTGAAATGACTATCTTTGACCATCCATTTCCATCCTGAAAAGATAGATAAAGGTTCTCCTACCTTAATTTTCTTCCCTTTCCCTCCCCTCCCCCCAAGCAATGGACAATACTCTAGTTCTAAGTTTCTTCTCTTTCTTGTTGGAATGCCATCCACTAGCTTGTGTTTCGCTTTTAGCTAAGTACTATAAGGGCAAGTATTAGCTCATTGACCCTGTAAGTTTAAAATGATATTTTATTATTTGGTTGTTTGGCAATATTCACTGGTGCTAAAAGTCAATGCATTCTTTCAAAATATATGAAAAAAATTTTACTGTATACTTTAATTCAGTCCTGCTTTCTTTCTCTCTGTTCTAATGGGGCTCATTTTGAAAGAGTTTCATTCGTAAGCCATTCTAAGTAACTTTCAAGCATGATTCAGAATGGAACTATTAAATACTGTCTCCCTTCCCTTATCATCATATACTCAGTTTCTTCCAAATGCCTAAAACAGAGCTTGCATTTCCATAAAAAGGAAAATCACATGAGAAGCATATGGGTTAAATATAAAATAAGTTTTTAAAAAATTCCGAAAGAACTCAGTGTAGCCTGGGTAGTTTGAGTGTATTTGTGTATATTTTTAGTTCTGTTCCTTGGGAGAAAATCTACATGACAATTGGGTGGTATTATTTGCTATAGTTCTTGTGATTTAATATTCATACATTATGCATTTTAAACAACATAATAAGCTTTTGGGAAGAAGAGTGTGTATTACCTTGCTTGAAAATGTGAATTCTGTCAGAGATTGAGTTCTTAAAACGAAGCTTGTGTTCTCTGCCCAAGAAAGAGAGATTCCATGGAGCCACTACGTCAAGTATGGATTTAGCAACGTGTAGACATCTTTCTGATTCGGATGGGACACTTCATTTGTCCATTGTTTTTGTTGACTTCAATGCTATTTTTAGCTATCTCAAGTTACCTGAAAAATTGCTAGTTAAGTCACATGAAATAATAATGTTAACCCAACTGACCCATTTTAAATGTTAGGAATTCAAAATTTCTGATTCAGTGAAAATCCTCATGTCATTGTGGCTCTCAAATCCCACTTTTAGGTAGCTTCAAATACAGTTCCCAGTCACCCTGTGTTGAGAGATGAGGAAATGATTCTGACACCCTGATTCTCTGATTGTGAGGCCTATACCGTAAGCCGCTGCTGGGCTGCCATTAAGTTGGTGCTATTGATGCTGATTTCCTTTGTCTGCTGTGTGTTGGAGACTCTCCAGTGCGCCGCAGAATAAGGGTCTGGGATAGTTGACTGCTCTGGCTGAGTGAGGGGCCGTGGCCAGGCCAGGCCCAGAAGTTTCCATGGGCAGGGACCCTAGGGTCTGTGCACAAGTGATGGCTACTTTGGCCTATGCATCCCCTCCCTTCCACCAGCTGTCTCTGGAAGGTACTATTTTCACTACCCCCCATTCTTTTGTGAGGAAAGTTCTTTCCTTCATATACCTCCAACCCCATCTTTTTTTCTCAAGTGAAAATAAAGTTAAAATCAATGCCAGGGGCTGCCTAGCAGGGGAAAGGTGTCAGAAGGGCGGCCTGAAGAAGGGAAGGAAGAAGGGAGTGATGGGCCCTTGCTTTGTCTTGTATTCCTGGAGGCTGAATAGACTAAGTCTCAGGCCTTTGTCAGGCTTCTTGGATAAGCCTCATCTACACCATCCTTCTCTTTTCGTATTTCCCCTTACCTGCTACCAACAAGGGCTCAGCGCCCCCCAACAGCAGAACAATCGGGGCTTCCTTGGCCCTTAGTGGGAAAGAGTTACCCCTTTGGGGCACATGTCGACTGCGGAAGCCATGGCAACCATGTCCAAAAGGAGGCCCACAGCACCCACACGATCATGCGGCTTGCTGACATGGGGACCCATTGACTTGCCCTCTCTGGTCGGCTTGCATAACCCTATAACACCTTTCTGTCCTAAAAGGTAGAAAGCACATCTTAAGGAATTATTTGCTAGTGAGAAGGACAATTCAGGACTGAGGTGTATTACAGGAGAAGGATATTACCAGCTCATTCTAAACCTTGATCTACTCCTGTGCCACAGGCAAGTCATCGCTGACTTGCATGAGGAGAAACAAGACCATGGGGGTTTAGTGCAGAGCGATATAGATGAGTGTTCAAACCAGCGACAGTCATAACGATGAATTAGTTCAGCAAAGAAAATAAAAGTTGGTTAGATTTCTGGAGGAAAGTGCCCTCTCGGTCTTCAAGACATGTTGAGATCCTCCAACAAGACATGGATGGAAAAATAACATTACTGCCTGGCACATTCCGCTGATCTCTTTCCCTGGGAGTTCCACCTGCCAGGAGTAGTCGTGCCATCAGCGCACCTGTGACTGATTCTCTGCAATTTCCCGGGCATTTTCAAATCCATCATCTCATCTGACCCATCCTGCGGGTGTTCATTCATTCGTTTATTCTTTCATTTAACAGGTATTGTGTGCCACTCTGTGCAGCTGCTTGCTGCCAAGCTAGCAGGGCTTGAAACTTGATTCTCATTTCACAAACGAGCAGACTGAAATCTGGAGGGGTTGTTAGGTGGCTTGTCCCAAATGCCACAGCTAGGGAGGGCCGAGCAGGGCGAGACCAGAGGTTCCAGACCCCTGCTCTCGCCTCTGTCCCTCCCCACTTCTTACCCTCCTGGACTCGGGCAGCCACTGAAACCTCATCCCTTTTGTCAGCAGTGAGCACCTTCTGCTCTTCAGAGACCACAACACCAGGATGACATTGACATTATTAGATGACTGGTAGGTGAGTCTACCTTAGGACAAGCCTTGAAAAAAGAAGGCTCTTTGACAGTTTCCCTCCTTAAGGCAGTGTCAGGAGAGGGGGGAGAAAGAAGCAAGCCTGCAATGATCCCATGCACAGTAGGTGTAAGTTGGTGTTTGCAATGCAGCCAGCCCGGCATGGAGGGAACGCTCAATAAATTCTGGATTTGGGGCGTTGTTTCCATTACTACTGTTACTATAATGGGTGCTCTCTAACCTGTGTACACCTAACCACAGGTTAGCACACATTCTTCTCTCCCTCCGTAGAGTAAGCTCACGGAAGCCCACAGTACACTGATTACTCACATCTAACGGGTCCCTCTAGAATACAGGCCCTTCTGTTCCCACTTGGTGAATGGCCGTGCTTACCAAATCTGTGGGTGTCCCTGTCCCCGGACTGTGAGCTGATCCTATTAAAACTGGTGAACTGGTAAAAAGACATGAGTTTGAAAAGCATAAGACCTGTTTCTGTGAAAACCGTTCAGTGCTTTGGGACTGTTCAAAGAATTAGTTGCTAAAACCTTTTTGCTGCTGAAGCTGAGATGGGTGAGACAACTATGAGCATTGAGGGAAGATAACTCTAGAAGGATTCTGCACTTAAACTGCTCAGCAGGTGCCTTGGTTCTCATTCCACTTTAAAGAAACCGAAACGCAAGACTGTAGGCAAAGCATCAAAGGTATCGATACCATCACCAGACTTTTTCTTAAAGGGACAAGCCTCAGTGCTGTACCAGAAAGTTGGTGTCGCACGTTTCACAGCAAATGACAAGTGGCTTGAATATCAGGGAAACATATCATAGGAACCATGTTTTGGTGGCACCAGTAGATAGCTCTGCGACTCCCAAAATCATAGGAACCATGTTTTGGTGGCACCAGTAGATAGCTCTGCGACTCCCAGTGTCTTCCCAAAAATCAGATTCACAAACACTCCAGCAATATTGAAAGATACCCGACTTATAAGAGGTTACCTCCAAAAAGAGTGACACTAAATTAAAGCATCTGGGAAGAACCCAGAGCAACACTCCTGAGAGCTGCCTGCTACTCACCACCTGCTGCCTCATTTCCAGAGCCCAGTGAAAAAGAAAACATGAGGTGTCCATGTGCAAAAATTAATAAGAAATCCAAGATGATGACAGTAGAGCATTAAATCAAGCATGGCCTTCTGAGGGTAGGCGCCATTAACCGCACAGGTCACGTGCCCATAAGGCTGGCTCTGCGGCCACTTACTGTCATTGGCAGATCAGTAGAGCTTTTTAAGGAAGTTCAGTCTGTACCAGTTTACTACTCTCGTAAAAGTCAGTGCGGATGGAATGGGCTTGGACTTGATGGAAGGTGGTTTTTGTCATTAATTGTACCTTGAGTTAAAAAAAAAAAAAAAAGAAAATGTGAGGGACGCCTGGGTGGCTCAGTCGTTAGGCATCTGACTTCGGCTCAGGGCGTGATCCCAGGGTCCTGGGATCGAGCCCCGCACCGGGCTCCCTGCTCCGCTGGGAGCCTGCTTCTTCCTCTCCCACTCCCCCTGCTTGTGTTCCCTCTCTCGCTGGCTGTCTGTCAAATAAATAAATGAAATCTTTAAAAAATAAAAAGAAAATGTTAAGAATAAAATTGCTTTAGAATCTTAAACTCTTTCTAGATACCTTTTCTTTACATCCTAATTGTCAGGAATTTAAAGGCCTTGCTCTTGTCCACCCCTCCATTCTGTCCCTACCCCGTCCCCAAAAGAGTAATATTCTTGATCCAGTCTGAGTCAAAGGATTCTGAAATGTTTAAATGTATCTTAGGCGAGAGGATTTGAGTTCCATTTTAGATGATAAAAAGAATACAGAGCCTATGGAATATAACAAAGATATTGTTTGCTATGAGGTAATTGGCATGGGATGAAATTCTTAATGTGAATAATTAAACAAGATCTTGTTGTGCAAGATGATAAGGAAAAAATGGTCTTTTGACCTGAGCTCACACTGAAGATTCTGACCAGGAAGGTAAACAACAGTGGCTTCATGAGGATGATTTATTGGGAAATAAAATTTAAAATGAGGGAGAAAATGTATGTACCATGACATAAATAGATAAATCTCCGTACGAAGAGGACGAAGAAGATGGGAGATTAAATTCAAAGCCGTAAGTCAATCACACAGTGGCTAGCGATGTGTAGCTCTCCATTCTACCGAGAGAACAACAGAACCAGCAGTCAGTGATGTCGTAACAACAGACTAGAGGAACTACACTGAGAAAATCATACTTTTAAACAGCTTTTTAAATTGCTTTATTTAACAAACATGGCATATTTAAATTAGAATAGAATGTTGATGGTATATTCATACTGCTGTTAATTTCTCACTTTGACTTCTGTTAACTAACTCGTGATCTCTCTGATGGGAGGACTTCCGTGTCACGTGTCCCGGTGCTCACTCCTGTTGCTGCCACCACAGGAGAGGCCCTGGTATCAGCCCTGGGTCAGTAGTTGCTGAGTTACTTGGAGAAGTCATTTACAAGTCCATATCTTGAGCATCTTTTTTAAACCTAAAACATAACATTCGCATGGATTATTTTTAGTAAAGGGCCATATGTGTTGGCTGATGATAGTTTTTTTTTTTTTTTTTTTTTTTTTTTTTTTTACAGTAACCTCGTGATCTTAATTTCCACTCTCTATGTCTTTAGTGTGGAATGAGAAATTGTAGACATTTGCAAAGCCAATTTGAGTCCAAGATCCTTCTGCACTTTTCATGTGTTTTGTTTCTTCTTTCAACGGTTCTCTTGCCCATGTCTCCGTACCAGTTCAGCCGTTTCTGGATGTCTTTCATTTTGCATTGAGCGTGACTCACTTTTATTTGGGTTCTTGCAAAGCATTCACTTGAATTTTTACAGAAACATTTCCCCCTTTTTATTGCACTTATTTTCCACCACTTTAGAAAATAGTTAATTAGATTTCCTAATGAGTTCAACTGGTAAAAACAGAACTGAGAACTAACTTGGTAACTGGTGGGAGAAGAAAGGCATAGACATACTAGAAAGTAGACCCCTAGCATAGAGTACACTGTGTTAAGAGCACCTGTTGGTATATTTCAGAGGACATGGAGTGATCCAGCTAGCTGGTGAATGGGAACACTAGCTGGCATCCCCCATGTTGCCTGGTTGGGGGGCGGGGGCATTAGGCAAATAAATACCCACCACCACCCATCTTGAAATATACCCCATACACCTGCCTATGAGAGAAATAGCATGAGTCATAAATCTTTTCGATTTGTTGCTCACACTTGAAAGTCTGTTTTCATTTGAAATCCTTCTAGTTTCCTGGGTCACTGGGCCTCCATCTCAGCTTCTCTGAAGTTACCTTGTGGGTGGAGGGAAGGCTCCCCAACGGGATTTCCTGTAGGCTGTTGGTATTTTAGTCAGACCATCCAAAACATGCCTTCCAAATTTGGGGGAAATCTCTTCTTGTGGAGTGGTGATAGAAAGTTAACTTGTATAAATTATTACAAAGCTGGGTCACAGTAGATGAGAAAAAAAGATGAGGAAGTTAACAGTGAGGAGCCATTTTGATGTTCAGCTCTTCTCAGAATTAAAGATTCTGTTTCTGATACTGAGTGTTGGGACATTTCTGCATCCTCTTGGTTTATGGCATTAATTTTCACCTGGGACATTTCTAGAGTATCCGTTTTTAAAATAGAAGAGTAATAAGAGTAGCAAGTTTCCTAACATTTGTTGAACTTTCTATTTGTTTCCCAAAAGGCTCGTCAATTAAAGACTGGTCAAATCTAGTCACCCACAAAGAAGTGATGGTAGAGCCTTCTAGGAACAAAACACCCCTCAGGGTTCAGAAGGAAAGAGTGATTTATAGAATTTCTTTTTTCCATTTTAGTCTTATGAATCTCTTTGGTTCCAGGAGTTAAAAAGAAAGTGTTAAGGAAATTGATTTAACCTCTGCTAAATACTGAGCCTGGGTGGTCCCATGGCCCTCCAGGGCTGACCTGTCAGGGACCTCCGTGGAAGGTACAAAGGTGTGACAGTCTGGTCACAGTGGAGGCTGGGCTGGTGGGCTCCAGGGTCCTATCGACAACGGCCTTCCCTCCAGCCCTGTGTTCCCTTACCGATGCATTTGACCATAGCCAGGCCACTGGCTGTTTGCTACTTGTGGATCTCCCGCACGCACACCCTTTCCCAGGTAGCGGCCTGACACCCGGTGTGCTCTCCTGCCAGTATCCTGAGTCCCATGTGGCAGACGACGAAACTGGAGCATGGCCCGTAGTCTTGCTTCTCTTTTGCCTTCTCTCATCCTCCTTCCTCTGCCTCAGTTGGGCCTGGTGAGCTGACAAACGCAGGAGCCACTGGGAGTGTCCAATGCACTTTAGAGACAGTGTCAGTGAGGGGAGGCCGCTCCTAGAACAGCCTGTTTCCTTGGGAAACTTCCCTCTCACAAGACCAAGTTGTCACCAAGAACTGATGACTCACCTGCGTGTTCTCTCTTCCTCTCCCCTTGCAGGAAATGTGACTGGAAACAGTAACTCCACGTTTATTTCCAGTGGGCAGGTGATGAACTTCAAGGGCGACATCATCGTGGTCTACGTCAGCCAGAACTCCCAGGAGGGCCCGGCGGGGCCCGGCAGCGGCCCGGGGGAGCCGGTGGGCCGCCCGGTGCAGGAGGAGAGCCCGCCGCGCTGCGACTCGTTCGCCGGCCTCGGGCCGCGCTTCCCGGACCCGTGCGCCGGCCTGGACGCGCGCCCGGGCGGGGGGCTGCAGGAGCGCGGCGCCCCCGGGCCCGACAAGGCCTCGCGGCCTGTGCAGGAGCAGGGGGAGGCCGAGGCCGGCGCGGCAGGGGCACGACGCTGAGCGGCCGGGGACCCGCAGC
>NW_024424230.1:13640054-13643798 GCF_017311325.1 Ursus maritimus | reverse complement strand
ACGACGCTGAGCGGCCGGGGACCCGCAGCGGCTCTCGGCGCCCCTCGGAGCCGCCTTGCCCGGGGGCCGACGCCGACCTCGAAGCCTCCAGCCGAGCCTCCGCCCGCGCCAGAGAGGCCGCACCCCTACCCCGCGCGGGAGCCAGGCGCACGTGCGCCTGGGCGGGGTCGGGGTCGGGCCGGGGGTGGGGTCCCTCGCACCTGCGCCTGGGCGGGGCCTGGGGACGGCGCGCACGTGCGCCGGGACGGGGCGGGGCGGTGGCCCGGATCTGCTCCCTGACGGACTTCCCATTCGGTACATCCGCGTCGAAGGACCTGAGTTTCAGCGCCCACCTCGCTCTTTGTCGAATCGGGCACTTTTTAAAAACTTGCGTTTGTTATGACCATTTACTGATACCCACAGTAACGTATCAACTGATGACACAGGTACACGTCGCTCCACTTTTTACCTCTTTTTAGGGTTTTTCTCCGTCCCTCCCATTCCCCATTATCATTTCATCAGTAGTTTCTCTTTATGGCATTTGTTTTAATGATTGTTCTGTTCTCTTTGGGTCTGTTTTTCCCCCTTATATTTGTATTTCATTTCCGTAACATTTTTCTTAATACTCTCCCCCTTCCCCTTTGTTTTTACTATGTAAGGATTTTCTTGAAAATTCTCGTAAGGGTTCTGGTCTTCTTTACATATTTTTTTTTTTTTGGACCCCTTCTTAAAAGTAGGTTGCCTGTGTTTTGGTGATGGTTTGGGGGGTGGGCAGGGAGGTCTGTACTAAGCACTTTTGGTGAAAGGCCAGGACTGTGAAGCCTAGAGGGAGGCTCAGGGAGCAAATGGAAGGGCTTTTCGTTCTTGAAAAATTTTCTGTGGTTTCGTTTTTTTTTAAAGGAAGGAAAAAGGGAAACCCTACTTTCCCCCTGAATGTTTTTAAGTTTCTGTCAGTCCACAGGCAGAACTAAGTTGTAGTGTGTCCTTCTGTTCCCTACCCCCAAAATGGCTCACCCCTGAGATGAATGTATTTACTCATTCCAGCAGAGGCAATCAGGTACTTTGGTAACGAAATCTCTAAAATCCAAGTTGCTGCAGCTTGGCATTCTTATTTTTGATGTCTCTCTCAAAAATATATGGGAAATGAATAGGACACAGGCGAGCCTGAGTACAGGGTGAAAAGCAGCTGCCAGGGACGTTCAAGAAAGAAGGGATGGGGCACCTGGGTGGCTCAGTCGGTTAAGCATCTCACTCTTGGTTCCCACTCAGGTCATGATCCCAGGATCTCTGAGCCTGCTTGAGATTCCCTCTCCCCCTCTGCCCCCTCCCCCTGCTCGCTCTCTCTCAAATAAATAAATAAATAGAAACTTAAAAAAAAAAGAGAAAGAAAGGATAAAGCTGAAATGTTAATTTGCATTTTCTTTTTCTAGATAAGAATGGCATAAGTGTGTTTAGGCAATAGGCCCTATTTTCTTCCTAAATAATTGTGCATCTGTAATTTAGCCTTGTAGAAGTAGAAAACATTTTTGCTATTTTCCAAAGCATCTTAACTAAAAACCAAATCCTCATATTGTGAATTTAAAAACACTTATCACAGAGATACTTTTCTCTTAGATTAGCCCTCTTGTGAGGAAACACAGCATGAGTCACATTAAAAGGAAGTACCTGGGTTCTAACATCTGTTGTGGTCAGTGAGTATTTGTTCTCATATACCAAAGAAAAATTAAAATACCTAAGCACACTAAAATTAATTTTGTGGATCTAGGTTTTAAGAGTGCTAATAGTGGTCAGTGTCCAGACTTGAATGTCCACAGATGCCCAGCTGAAGGAATGACCATTGGTCACTGGTTTCTCCCTACTGGTTGCAGATCTCTTGGAAATGCTGGAATAGTAGCAGTGAATTATGATTTTTTTTTTTTTTTGAGAGACAGGGAGAACACGATTGGAGGGGTGGGGGGGAGAGATAGAGGGAGAGGGAAAGAGAATCTTAAGCAGGCTCCACACCCAGCACAGAGCCCGACGCAGGGCTCTATCTCACTACCCTGAGATCATGACCTGAGCCGAAATCAAGAGTTGGACACTTAATTGACTGAGCCGCCCAGACACCCCTCAATTATAATTTTTAATGGAGAAGCAGAGGGTGGCTCTATAATGTATGGGACCCCTTAGCTTACATAAAAAGCTACAGGAAGTAAATGCACTGCCGGGATGTGATTAGTTTGTGGGAATTTACTGTCTATTCTGCCCATTTAGTTAACATCCATCCAAAGAGAGGTGTTATAAAAATGGAAGAAACCATTATACCTTTTGATATGGAGTGTATTAAACAGACAAAATATGGTTCACAGAGTAGAATGCGAAAGCTAAAGACTGAATTTCTACTGTGACTGTTATCTCACGGATCCTACTTTCACCATTCTGTGCTTTCATACTTCTTTCTATAAAAAAGCACTAGTGATCATTTTTGACACTTTCCTTACCCAGAGATAACAAAAGGATACCACAGTGAATGTTTAAATATCTTGAGCTCCTTAAATAAAAGGTGCTAAATAAATACATAAGAATCTACTTTCAGAAAAAGGTAGTATTCTTTCCCACCCTGATCCCTACATTTGATATTGATCCAAAAACAATTAAATGGTAGAAATGTATGGCAAAGAGAGGTCTGTGTCTATGTGTTATGGAGATGTATGTGACAGATGTAAACAGAATAAAATGAAGACAATAGTGAAAAATTATTTGAGGAATGTGATAAAGAGATTATTAAACTTAGAGTTGACCGTAAGTCTTTTTTTTTTTTTTCATGGCTTGCTTGAACAGGGCTCTTTGTAAAATAATTGATGTGACTTATTCCTGATCTCTGTGGTATGCTGGGGTGTCAGATGTTGGTTATGTTATTTCTTATCGGTGGAACCCTCAACAACAGAGTTGAGACAGAAAAGTCTTTGCTTTGACGATATATTTGCTGTTGATCTCATAAGAAAATTCTTTAAAATACAGGTTGGCCGTGCACTGAAAGAGTTGAAAGGGAAATGGAGTCTAGGGTCTCCTGCCCACATTTCATTCCACTACCAGAAGAAGGAAGAATTCATTTCTCTCTCTACCTGTAAGTGCAAAGAGCAGTTTGAATGTGATGTACTGGAACCTTCCTGTGGTGGGAAGAAGGGGTTCCTGCTAGGTAACAAGCACCCCCAAAATGTGGTTTAAAGCAGCCACCATACATTTAGCTCCCAGTTCTGTGGGCTGGCTCAACTTAGCAGGTCCTTCAGGTCTGGGTGAGCCTGGTAAGGCTGGCTAACCCCTGTGCTGGCTGGCTCGCTGGCTGGCTGGGGTTAGGGGGCCAGACTGAGCCTTCCCCATGTGCTGTTTCATCCTTCCAGCAAGCTAGTCTGGCCTTGCTCTCTGGTGGTGACAGGTTTCTGAGAGAGCAAGTGTGCCAGGCTTTTTGAGGGCCAACGCTCAAACTGGTATGCTCCCACTTCTGCCACACTCTGTTGGCCAAAGCAAGACACGGGGAGCCCAGGTTCAAGAGTTGGGGAAATAGACCCCCGGCTCTTAACGGGAAGAGCTGCAGCATGAGAGAGGGAGAGGGATGGATGCAAGGAGGGGAAGAATGAGTCCCTTTTACCATCTGTCTACCACTAGAGTATTGTTCAGAATAAAATGGTGTGGAATAAAATGCTCCCAGAGCACATCTGGGAGCAGGAGAGGGATGTTCCCAGCCCCTAAGGAGTGCTTCCATCACTGGTGATCGCATTCCTGCAG